>NC_072731.1:50851259-51217625 GCF_026930045.1 Uloborus diversus
CCTCTCTTTTAAGGTCAATTTAAAAAGGACAGCATGATTACACACAGTAATGAAAACGACACATAAAAAAGTAAAGAATGGCCTTACGCATCACAGAAAACAGACAAAAACATGGGAGGGGGGAGGGCAATTAAAAATGTTGCTCCAAAAAAAAAAAAAAAAATCCTGCCCCCCCAGGAACTCAGTCCTAAATCCGCCTATGCCTTTAGACTCCCTTGTGTCCATCTTGGTGGAAAGAAATGTTCCCCTGCCGCTTGATTTGAAACGAGCGCGAATAGGGGTATGCCTGTCCCAAGGCCATTGGTGTACATGTACCCTATGTAATATGTAAAATTTTACAGGATGAAAGTGAGAGAATTGTTGGTCTGGAAGTAGCAACATCTATTGAGGTTCAAAATTACTTTAAATATGAAATCTAGGAATTTTTTTACATAAAAATGAGAAAATCCGTAATTTTTTCTTTAAAACTCAAAAAAGGGGGTCCTAGGGGCACGTGTTAATATTCATGGATTGACTTAAAATTTTGCATGGATCATTTATTTGTATAATGGAACAAATTGAGGGGACGTCGTGTAAAATATCTACAACTTCAAAAATAAAGACCACCCTAATATATATATACATAAATATACATAAATACCCTAATATATAGGGGAAGGTTGCCATCAACGAACCGGCTCCATGTCTAGACCGCGAAGATATTCCCCGTACCAGAGTTTTTGCAGACGCGTAATCAGTTTTAGTACCTTCCTTCGTCTGAAAACAATCTACTGCAGAGTCCTCAAGTAGCTAAAATTATTTAATCATATTGTTAATCGGTCAGGAAAGATTTCTACCATTGTCTTACTAACTACTGAGATTTTCATTTAGATTCATTTGAATATCACTGATCAATTAAACGTGAACATTAACTTATAAGAGTGCCTTTTCAAGTACAATTCGCCATACTTCATGTTTCATCATAATTTATCGCAGCAGTAATACCGATAAGAATATTAAAACTGACGCAGTTGCTATCATTGGACCACTAGGTGTTTCCACGAATGAACCACCTAACAAAGTGGTTCATCCATAGAAAATCTCAAATATTATTGTAACTTCAGCTCAATTACCTTTGAAAATTGCTCAATTCTTTTAAAATAAATATGACAATGAAAAAAATAATCTCAGTAATTCAAGAAAATTGTTTTACAATCATAATTTCAACGCAATTTTTTATAAAGTTGATTAAAAATTTAAATTATAATAATACAGTTTCAAATACTTTTACTGTTGCAAAGAAAAAAATCTAAAGTTAGTAAAATATGATCAATGGACAAGTAAGTGTAACGTGCTACAGTAGCTTATAGAAATGGTGGTGTGGGCCTTATGAAGTCTGCCTACAATATCGAGTCCTGAAATCAACTTTAAACAGTCGCATAAAATATATCCCTGAGTTTTTGTCGCACAAATGTCAAGTTTTTTGTGTCAGTAATAGTTTTCGATGGAGATTAAAATAATAATTATTTATTACGGGGCTCGTATAAAAAGTTAAAATTTTGTATTTTTTGACTCATTTTTATTTTTGCTTCAAACTTTCAATATCGTAACCCTGCATCTGATTTTAAACATTTTTGCAATTGGAAGTGAGCATCTAGGACTAACGGTTGCGAAAATAAAGGTCTTGCAGGTTAAAACGGAACGCCGTGTATATATATCTATATATATAAAAATGGACTTTGGTAAATTTGTTCCCTAAGATCTCAGAAACTACCCGGCAGATTAGGCTGAAACTTTTACCGTTTGTTCTTTTTGGTACTGGGGAGGTTTGTAGACCAGTTCGATAAAAATCCGATTGATAGTTCCTTTTTTATTCTAATTTGTCCAAATTTTCGCAAAAATGCCCCAATATGACGGTTAAAAAATACGTGCACATATTAAAACTATGTGTCCGTCGAAAGCGCTTGTTTTTCTGCTGAAGATAGCATCTGTTAGAAAGTTCTAAGTTGTATGAAAAACGAGTTATGGGCTGTTTTTGTTCCATGTTCGAAGGCTTTTCTCAACCCAATTCATTATTTAGTGTATCATCTCAACTCCCAGTTCATAGTTAGAATTGTTGAATGCTTTTGTGTTTCGTCTGACTGTTGAAGGCTTTTCTCAAGTCAAATCTTAAAGTAACATTTTCCCCCCAAGATTTGCTAATAATAACTATAGATTTGGTTGATTATTTTCCATTTAAACGGAACTTTAGTGTAATTAATGGGTTTTTTTAATTATTTGTGCTGATTGGATTTTTTAATCATTATCCAATCTAACAGCAGAAACCTCGCCAAAATTTATGCAGAAAGATTTCAGTAGCGAATGCATTTGGCAGTTTTTTCAACTGTCACGGTTTTTGAAGTCAAAGACTACGTAATAATGTTTTTCAGCTTTCACCATGTAAACAAAATATCGTCAATCAAAGAATCTTTAAAAACTTTTTTAACTGTAAAGTAATCCAGCAACTAAATTAGGCAAATCCATAAACAGCACAAAAACTTCCATTTATGTGACTTTGTGCACATATTCAAACCATCGCCAAATTTTACTATTTATTTTGAATGAAATTGTTTAGCGCCATTTTATGGTGACCAAAAGTATCTTAGCATATGGCGACAATATCTCTTTAACAAAAATTAGTAATATATTTACAATGTAAGGAGGGGGAGCATTATCCAAGGTATCTCAAAACGATTCCCGCAAATTCGGTAATATTTTAAATCGCACCTAGAGCCCACAATAATTAAGAATTTCCAAAATAACTAAAGCAAGTTTAAGGGGATCACGGGTGCGCGGCTACATTTTTTTTAAACAGTTCGTTCTTCAATAGATATACAGAGAAGGTAAGACTCAATGTAAAAAAAAAAATAAGTATTAACTGATAAATCTTTTTAAACATGTGAAGTTTAATTTCATATTTCGGAAATTCTTCAAATTTGTATACGCTTAAATTTCGTGTTTCCGTTTCTAAATGAATACTATTTTGCTCTTTTAAAAGTTGACTTTCAGAATATCAACTAAAAATTAGTTGTTGAACCGCATCCCGTATAGTTAATAATTTATTCCAAATTGAATTATATTCTCAAGATGTTTCATTATACTTAAGTCCAAGAATCCTATCTAAAATATTGCATATGCACTAACACTATGCTTACGTTTGACGAGCTCGATCGGTAGCGCCCGGTTAGTCAATCACGTGACACCTAATGATCACGTGCTCCAATCCACCAATCAACAGCTTAAAATGGTAACCTTTGAGGTAACCGATAGATGATAGAACGCTGCGGTTTGTAACCGGTTACTTACCGGTCGACCGGTGAGGATCGTCGAACGCAACCAATATATACAGTTGTTGGTTCTAACTAAACATAATATTTTGACATAAATTCTATGAAAACATCAAGAATCATTAAGAAAATGGCATTCGAATCCCATTGGAAACATCCTTTTGAAATCACGTGGCCATTAAAATTGCGTAGAAGCAAGTTTCAATCTAAATAGAGGGGCAGTGGCGGCGCGAGAGTAAAACTAGACGTCGGCGATGCAGTTTGGCGAGGCCCTTTTAATCATAAAATATTTTCAGACAAATCATTGAATTCACGGAATTAATTTTTGTACTAACTATTGGCACTTATAGTTTCCAATTCACTTAATTGCTAGGACAAAAACGTTTCGTGACTAGTAGCGCAATCAAAAAGTTTTTCTTGGTGGTGGGGGGGAGGGGGCGGCACATTGAAAGAGGAAAAATGACCTGATAGAAAGGTGGGTCCGGGGGTCCTCCCCCGGAAAAATTTTAAAATTTTTAGTTTAAAAACGCCATTTTAGGCTTTCTTTGCTGATGTTAGGGGAAAAAATTTACAGAGGTCTCGGTGGAAATTTCTAGAAATTGAAGCCTTAAAAACGCAATTATAGGCCACTTTTATTGACTTAAAGGGTCAGAGAGTGTCCCAGATCGATTCTTTTGTTTAAAAAAAATAGGTCAAAATCAATCCCCTGCAAATTCTCGAAATCGAAGTTTCAAAAACAGAATTTTAGACAAACTTTGATGATTTTACGGAAAGGGAGGGAGCTCTTCCCTCGAAAAATTTTGAAAATTATGCTTCTAAAAACTTTAGCAATATTTTATATTCAGGAGCCAGTCCACATAAACTTTTTGTTGATGTAGTTTAAAAAACCTAATTGCTAATGATATAAAAGAAAGGCGGTATGTTGACCCTTGCATGAATATTTTCTGATATTCAAGCCTTAAAAATGCGATTCTAAGGCCATATTTTGTAATATTAGGTTCGGTAATTTTTGAAATTCAAGCTACAAAAACACAATTTTAAGCGATTTTCGATGTTGTTTAGTATTTGGGGGCTTTAGCTTTAAGCTGGAAATATCGCGAAATTTAAGATCTCGAAACGAAATTTCAGATGCTCCATAATGCTATCGGTGCGCGCGTGTATGAAGGGGTGTGTGTTCGGAGGAGCAGCATTTTGAATATTTTCTAATTTTTCAACAAGAGAAGAAGAAAATAAATAGAACGGGGTGGGGGGGGGGGGTCAATAAGCTGTAGCTAGTGAATATTTTAAATTCAGATTCCTACAGAATTGGGCCCGCATTTGCTAAAGCTGGCTCTGTGCAGTCTCCGCTGCACGCTCTATTTTGATTACTTTTGTGTCTGTTGCATTTAATAAGAGCTTCAATTGAAAACATGGAAATTCCTTAAAACTTTTGAGAATTTACTTCTGAGAATTTGGCGAGGCCCTATCTGCGCGAGGCCGTCGGCAATCGCCGACGTCGCCGACGCCTAGCGCCGCCACTGTAGAGGGGGGAAATCTATATATATAAAAATGGACTTTGGTAAATTTGTTACCTAAGATCTCAGAAACTACCTGGCAGATTTGGCTGAAACTTTCACCGTTTGTTCTTTTTGGTACTGGGAAGGTTTATAGAACATCTCGAAAAAAATCCGATTGATAGTTCCATTTTTATTCCAATTTTAGTCCCAATTTTCGCATAAATGCCCCAATATGGGGGTGGAAAAAAACGTGCACATATTAACATTATATGTCCATCGAAAGCTCTAATTTTTCTGCTGAATATGGCACCTGTTCCAAACTTTTAAGTAGAATAAAAAACGAGTTACGAGCTTTTTTGTTCCCTGTTCGAAGGCTTTCCTCAACCCAAGTAATTATTTAGTGTGTCATCTCAACTCCCAAGTATTGTTGTATTGTTGAATATTTTTGCGCTTCGTCTGACTTTTTAAGGCTTTTCTCAAGTCAAATCCTAAAGTAACGTTTTTCCACAAGATTGGCTAAAAATAAATGGATTTGGCTGATCATTTTACTTTTAAACGGAACTTATGTAATTAATGGTTTATTATTATTATTTATGCTGATTGGACACTTGCTCACTATATCCAACCGATCAGCAGAAATATCGCCAGAATTTTTTCAGAAAGATTTCAGTAGCTGATGCATTTGGCAGTTTTTTCCACTGTCGCTGTTTTTGAGCCCAAAGACTACGTAATAATGTTTCTCAGCTTTCAGCATGTGAACAAAATATCGCCAATCAAAGATACTTAAAAAAAAAAAAAAAAAAATACTGTGTAAAATAATTCAACAACTAAATTAGGCAAATCCATAAACCGCACGAAAACTTCCATTAATTTTTCTTTTTGCACGAATTCAAACAATCGCCAAATTTTACTACTTATTTTGGAAACATTTCGGATGAAACCGTTTAGCGCCATTTTATTTTGACCAAAAGTATCTCAGCATCTGGCAACAATATTTCTATAATAAAAATTATTAAGGAGGGGGAATATTATCGAAAGTGTCCCAAAATGATTCTCGCAAATTTGGTAAGATTTTAAACCGCACCAAGTGCCCATAAAAATTGAAATTTCCCAAAATAACTAAAGCAAGTGTAAGGGGAACACGGGCGGCTACATTTTTTAACAGTTCGTACATCAATAGCCATACAGAGAAGGTTTTAGATTTTAAAAAAAGTACTAACAGACAAATCTTTTTAAACATGTAAAGTTTAATTTCATATTTCGGAAATTCTTCAAATTTGTATATGCTTGAATGTCGTGCTTTCGTTTCTAATTGAATACTATTTTGTTCTTTTTACTTATTGCTATTTTAGTTTAATGAGTAAGGAAGAAGCTCGATTTTTAATCACGTCAATAAGATTTGTTTTAAATTCTTTCGCTTAAAACAGAAAACAAGGGTAAGTAACGATTGTTTCTCATAATTATTACTAACCCAGGCAACGCCGGGTAGTTTTGCTAGTATATATATATATATATATATATATATATATATATATATATATGAAAGAAAATCTTAAACTAAAAATTCTATTGAATTCCACAATAAAGTCGATTCACTTTCTGTTGGAATATCTAAAATGGTTTCACGTTGAACTATTTTAAATCTAATCCAAAACACCCAAGCGGAAAACGAGTTTATTTGAATTTTCCACAAAGGAGAATAAATGTTGGTTTTTTTTTTTACCCCAATGCACACGGAACACAAATATTTTGATAGTTAAATATAGCTGTTATAAATGATGCATAAAATACTAGTTTATGTAGCGTCAGACGGGGCAATTATGGGTCAAAATGCCATAACATCTTAATATTTTTTTAAGTATGAAAGATAAAATGATTTAATTTGGCATGGAGTAAGCTTACACAATTTAGAAATTATTCAACTAATCCCTTTACTTAAAATTACGTTATTATTTATTTTATTTAAATTAAATGAGTGACCAGGAATTACCCCGGATCGGGGCAAGTATGGGTCACCCCCTTTTTTTAAGTAATCCATGTCAAAAGTAACTAACTATTCTAAATTATCATTTCTTAGCCCACTAAGAAACTTTTTAATAACAAAAAGTTTTATGTTTAAGAAATAACACATTATAATTGAAATAATTTGATGTTATTATTACTAGTCAACTACAATTGGCTATTGCTCTTTGCTCTAAGCCCACAATTCGATAAAGAAATTCATTTAATAGTTGTATGCTACCTTCATCATTCATGTTTCTATCAACTGCAAGGATTTTTCTTTTCAATTTCAATTAACTAGACTGAAAAAAATGCACTTATTTCAAATTACTTCTAGAAATCGCTCGCTTGAACAAACTAAAATTTCCAACACCTTGTTCCAAAAAATTCATTTCTGCTTTTTCTTTGTCCAAAATTTAAGTTACTTTCCCATTGTAGTATATGTTGCTTATCATCATGCCCAACAAAGTATATGTAATTTTTAAGTACAGAATGAATTCGGTTATAGCACCATCTTTCAACATTTTTAAAACAGGATTGTTTTTGCGATTGTTTTATTACAAATTCTTCCCTCTTTTTGTTGTTGTCATAAACAATTTAAAATAAGCTCATTTTTGTATTTAAACGCTGTCTATATCAGCTTGTTGAGGTACTTTTTTTTTTGCAAGCAGGGTTTTTCTCATTGACTACATTTGTGAATTCGATTTTTCTTGCAGCTACAAGATAGACAAGCGAGTTTTATTTATTATAACTATCGAATTTGTCTCCTTATTTGGTACTCAAGTGATTTGCATTAATTTATTGCTTATTTTGCTTTTTGATGTGTGCCATAATTGCATGCTGACATAAATTATCTTCAAAGCTGAAATTGATTTGCTAGCCAAAAGGGCATGATACTTAAGCAGCAATGGAAGATGATAAAATATCTAATGTTGCACTTGGAGCATTAAAATTTCTTTTTAAGAGAGAGTTTGGTATGGAAAGGGATAAGTTGAAGTTAGTACTTATATTATTCACGTAGAAATAAATAAGAAAAACATCAAAAATATCAGAAAATATACTGACCCAAAATTACCCTGGTGACCCAGAATTACCCCGCTAAACTGGGGTATAAATCAGCATACTTTTATGCTAACTTTTTTTAAAAAAGAAGAAAAAATGTATGTAGGTATGAAAAGCTTAGACCATTTACTATTAAAAAACAACACCAACAAAATTATTCCTTCAACAGTGTTTCACCAACACGAATCTTGAAAAAAATCATGATTTTCCGAGGCAATCTTTTTTGAAGATGTTTTTATAGAAGTGTGAAAACTATTTTTTCTCTCTTATTTACTTCTCTCTTACTTATTTACTTCTTGTTGCATTGTTTTTAACCTTGGTATAGGAAAATTGAATGTATAAGGATGACTTAGCATAATTTAGTTTTTTTGCTAAAACATTTTTTAACAGTAAAAAGTTGGTGACCATTATTTACCCCGGAAAGAGAGTGACCCATAATTCCCCCGTCTGACCCTATGACTTTTGTATGATGTCATGCTGATGCGATGGAATGGTATGGTGATAATTCAGAGGTGAACATAAAATAAATTAAAAGGCAAACATAGATAATTTTTCTTGAACCAAGTAAAATAAATAGCCTTAATCTTTGCAGAAAACAACAAAAAATAAATAAATAAAATTATTGTAAATAAATTAAGATTTTGATTTTTAAGTCAATGTAATTGAATGGAAAATATTTTATCGTAAATAATTTAACAAACTTTTAAGTGAAAAAAAAATTAATTATTGAAAAAGCGTTGTGCTATTCTGAGATAAAGCTCATTGTTTATTTATTTAAAAATCTAAATCTTTATTTATTTATTATTATTATTTAATTTATTTATTTATTTATTTATTTCTGGTGTTTTTCTCGGTTCAAGAAAAAGTAACCGGTATTTAACTTTTAGTTTATTTTACTTTCACCTCTGAAATATCACCGTACTATTCCATCGCACCAGCGTGTGTGCTTTATTTCAGAACTAGTATGTTGCGGCCATCACGAAACTTTCTTCTATATTTTTCTTTTTTTTTTTCTGATCCCTCCCCATGCTTGACGAAGAAGCAATATTCCCAACAAAACAAAATTATACATGCAAAAACTTGACGACCATCCCAATGTCTGAATTATTGCAAAAGCAAAGCAAAGAGCGAAAATTGAAAGTTATTTTAAAAGCCTTGCTTGAATTAATTACAAATATTTTATTTGTTAACAAACATAAGATGGCAACAGTTAAAAATTTTAAATCATTGAGATAATATTTCCGAGCATTTCCATACAATTAAAATCACGAGAAATACGCAGACGACAATCTATTACGATTTATCTTTCTTATTGTTGCACTAGTGGCACCCGCACGGCTTCGCCCATAATAGAAAAATTAAAGGTCTTTTGGTTCGCCTGCATATTTACAAATAATGTATGGTGAATTTTCTCGCCAATTGGCTTGTACCGACGTTACAGTTCCACGTTATGATAATTTCGTATCTCGCCAATTGGCTTGTGCCCATGCTACGGTTCCACGTTATGGTAATTTCGTAATTTATGATAGTTTTTTTCTTAAAATTAGAATAAAAAAAGAACCACATCGAATTTTCGAAAAATCGCTTCGAGGTGCACACCCCCATGCTACAAACTAACTTTATGCCAAATTTCATGAAAATCGGCCAAACGGTCTAGGCGCTATGCGTGTCACAGACATCCTCCAGACATCCAGGCATCCAGACATCCAGACATCCTCCGGACAGAGAGACTTTCAGCTTTATTATTAGTAAAGATAAAGATAGCAAAACGTTTTTTCAATAGTAACATATTTTTTTTTCGCTTTCAAGTTCATTAAATTATTTGTGATAAAATATTTCCTAGTGAAATAGGGCTTTTTGATATTTATTTAGAAATTTTCTAAGAAGTTTAACCAATTAGTTACTTTTGTTATGCTGATATCAAGTCTGACAAGAATAAACTTAAATGTAAATAGTCTTAGAGATTTTCTTGGGGTGGTTTTAAAGCAGTGGTTTTTCAACATTTTGGGGGAATGACAGATCTTAAAATATGCAGGGCATTTTGTGTCGCCGCACCTCCCCTCTAAGACCCAGGCACCTAGTTTCCGACTAGACAGACATGGCCTCTTGTCGGGCCTGAAAATATGGGTACTTCGATCAATGTGAAAACCTTAATTTATCACAAACGTATTGAAGTTAGTTTTACTGTTGCTCTTAATTTTTTTTTTCCTCAAGGGAAATAAAGGTATTTTCATCGTGTTCTAATTGTGGTGCCGGATTTAATTAATTCCTTTTTCTTATGGAAAAGAGGGTTTTTTAATTTCTTCTATTTTGTAAGTCACATTTCAAGCATATTTTCCTTTCGGGAGTGGGATTTTTCTTTTTTTTCCCCAATTGCGATGCAAAATTGATTAATATTTTCTTCGGACGGAGGTCATTTTGGACTTTTTTTATTTTTCAATTGTAATGCATATTTTTATTAAATTTTTTCCTTGGAGGAAGGAGATTTTCGTTTTTCAACATCAATTATTAAAAGCATATTTTAAAGAAATTCTTTTTTCTTATAAGACGGGATTTTGAGGAACAGTTGTCGTTATTGTAACAAGAGTTCTCACTACTTCTGGGAATATGCTTCGAGCATACGTAAAAATATTTAATTAACCATAACGCTTTTTTTTTCATACATCAGGCTAGGAAGGTAAATTTATTTGAGTACAAAAGAGAACAACTTATAGCACGGGCACAACCGTGCGATTATAGCTAGCTATTAATAGTCAATGGTTGATTTTTTTTATACATAAGTTGCTTTTTTTTAAGGAATTATACATACATATATATATATATAATATATATATATATATATATATATATATATATATATATATATATATATATATATTGCTACGTTTTATGATTATATTTTGGGCTTGGGTAAAGTTTTGTACAAAATACAAAAATTGGTCCAATGTTTTTGCTTTATTTGCAGCTCTCCTAAAGCAATTCTCTAAAACACCTCTTTCGCAAAATCTATCAGATAATAGCCAAAATTATTAACGGTTTTGATAAAGAAGTATAATTTCCAAACACGAAGAGAAGTCTGTCGTATATTAACCAAAGAAGAAGTGCCTCTTGAACTGAAAAAGAATCTACAGCAAGTGAGTCATTTTCCTTCAAATACTTTAAAAGGACTCATTTTCACGACTGTTGAATTTTCCTGGAATTGCAAAAATTTATGAAAAAACCCTCGAAATATTAGTTTCTCAACGGGGCCCCCCCCCCCTTTTTTTTTGGAAAATTATGTGTTTGCATGCAAGTGGGCGTGGTTTTTGCTGTATTTTTTGCAAGGAATTATATTGAGTTTTTTCTTTTTCCCCCTCCTTTTTCCCCCAAAATTGGAAATGACGAGCATGTTTAATTATGTTCATTGTTACATTTTTTAAATAAATTTTTCATATACTCCTATTTAACGTTACTTAGAACAAAATATGAAAAAAACTTTCCCCCAACTCAAAATACAATATAGCTGATTTTTTAATTCTTCAACCAAAAGCGAAATTCAATTGTGCTAAAATCTATCTAGCGTGAAAATAACCACTTATGTAATAGATACCATACCGAAACTTTCTTCGATTAGATAAGAAAAAAGAACCAAAACCCTCTTAACAGGCAGCCGGCTACTCCAATCATGGACGCCGAATGACGTCACGAGGTGGGCGTGTCGAAAGAGTGCAGGGAGCCGTCGGCATCTTAGTAAGAGCGGCGAGGCTCATGTCTGACTTGTGTTGACGATAAACTTTCTCTTGTGTCATATGAGGAATATGGCGAAGTGCAGAGTGGAATGTATACAGATATTTGCAGTGATCTTCTTGATCGTCTCCAACCTTCGCCAGGGCACCTGCAAACAAGGTAAGTCGAGGATTATTCGAATACGCTCGATGGAACGTCGGTCATCGTTTTGTTGTTCATGATAATGGCCGCAATTCGGGTTCAGTGTGCTGACTGGCGTCGTGTAGTTTCTCCGAGCGCACTCTAGCTGTCGAACGTGAAAGCTGTCGCAGATTCAGGTGTTAATTATTTTTTAAAGAAAAGTACACATTTGTGCAGCTGCTGTGATGAAAATGCGCCGAGTGACGGATATTTACCGATGTTTGTTTATTTATGCACGAAGGGAGTACGCACAAACTGCATAACCACGTTTTCCGAACCGCAAGCTACCTGTCATCTTATGATCATCAACAGCATTCCACTCCTCGAGATGTCAGTTTGCGTTATTTACACCCAAAAAAATGTCGCAGATAGATTTTAAGTCGGTTCACACTTGTGGTTGAACAGCAATGACTGAATTTTTATGCATCAAATTTAATTACAAAAATATTTTCCCAGTATTAAATTAATCACCACGCTCAAAAATCTTATACGCTGTTTCCATCACGCGTAAAAGATGTATTTTTGTCTGTTATGTCATTATTTTGCGTCGTAGATAAAATTAAAAAATTCTATTCTGCGTGCATAATGCTGCAAAATTAAGAAACTGTTTACCTTTTAAGAAAAAAAAATATCATTTACATTTTTAACCACACTTATTTTAAGTATAAAATCGTGTAAAAGATTCAATCACCACAAATGAATGTCACAAAATCTTCATTTTTATTTTTCATGTATGCAGAACCTAAGGGTTTTTTTTTTTTTTTTCAAATATGGATAAAAGCTGTCGTATTTTCATAATTGATGGAAATTTTTCAAAAATTAATTTTCACATATTATACAGCCATGTTATGTTGCTTTACCTGTATTCTTGAATTATAGTTAGAGCTAAATTATTGAGGAATTTATTAGTGATTGCTTTAGAACTGTTTTACTGAACCATAATTTAAAATTTTAAAAATGATTATTACTTTATTTATTTATTCATTCATTTATTTGTTGGCATTGAAGATAAAATTGCACCTTATTTTTAACATGTAAAAATTCATTTATTTTATTTCTGCTGATTAAAAAACTGCTAATTTATGTTTATTATATTAGCTCTTCTTGGCCTATGAGCGGATTTTTACAGAATTATTATTATTATTATTATTTTGCTTTCTTTTGGGGGGTAAAGAGTATCAGCATGATTTTGAGATATAGAATTGTTTTGCACCAATTCAAAATCAGATTTTTTTTCTTGTTTTCTGATCGTTCTGAGTAAATTTAGAAATCAAATTAATCAGATTCAAGATACAGCTGTAAAGATTTTTCAAAAAAAATTTATTATATGTAAAAATTTTTACTGAAAAATTAAATGCGCCAAATTGATAATTGAGTTACTTTTTGATCCCCCCCCCCCAATTTTCGTGGCTATCCTTTTCTAATTGTTTTCTTTACTAACAATAAAATTGAAAGTCTGTGTCTCTGCATGTCTGTTACGCGCATAGCGCCTAGACCGTTCGACCGATTTTCATGAAATTTGGCTCAGAATTTGTTCGTGGCATAGGGGTGAGCGCCTCGAAGCGATTTTTAAAAAATTGGATTTTTTTCTTTTCCTATTCCAATTTTAAAAACATTTTACCGAGCAAATTATCATAACGTGGACGACTAAACTACCAAATTATCATAACGTGTAACCGTAACATGGGCGGGTCATTTAACATAGCAAATTGGCGAGAAATTCATCATCAATTATTTGTAAATGTACAGCGAACCAAATGACCTTTTAATTTTCTACAACGGGCAAAGCCGTGCGAATACAGCAAGTAAATTATAAAATTGAACGTAAATAATTTTTTATAGTGCAATTAATATCACTTACCAGTTTTAAAATTGATTTTAGGAGTCAAATTTTAGATTTGTAAATGAAAAAAATTTTTTTTTTTACATATGACGCATTTTTAAACCTATCGTCACTTTAAAATAACTGTAATTTTTGTCTTTTCATAAAATTATTCACTGTAATTAAAACTTGTGAATAAAATTTGTTAATCGAAATTACTTAAGCATTTAGAGCTTTATTTTTTAAATGAAGAATGGTATGACTAATTCATTCAACTAACTTACCATTGCATAGATTCAATATATTGGAAATGGCACATCGATGTTTTAAAATATAAAATTAAAACATTGATTTTATCGATACACCGATGAAAAAATTTCGATGTTTTGGAGGATCGTTTTTTTTTTTTTAAATTATTTTTATTTATTTATTTATTTATTTATTTTTTAAATCTATATTTATGTATTGAAAATTTCAACAAATCCGTCTGTGGAGGAAGTGATTTACTGATTTTAATCATTTATAATTAGAATTTGGAACTTAGCAACGTCAATAATACTAGTAAAAAAAGCAATAATAGTAATAGAGTAACTTATTTTCAAATAATACAAATGAATAAGTATGTATTTAAAATAAAAACATTTTAACATGTATACATATTTGTGGGAAAAGTTTTGTTTTGTCCTTTAATTTTCCACCTGAATAATAGAAAATCTAAAATTGAAATATACTAAGATTAATGCTAATTGGTTAAATTGATAATGATGCTGCTAGAATGAGGTATAAGAATAAGTGTATAATTCAAAGACAGTGCGATTTTTTTTTTTTTTTAATTTTTTGAATTACGTATATACAATTAATAATTCCTACTGCTGTGAAAAATAATCAAATGTTAATTGAACGTCATTAGTTTAAGTATTATCAGTTTTTAAAAATGTTTTTCAGAAAAATTGAAATTACAAAATTCAAAGCCACAAATTAAAAGTTTTTTTTCCTCCATTATCTTGCTCTATGTGCAAACATAATTAGAAACCATAGTTGAAAAATATGATATTTTCGAAAAAATCAAAAATATCCGATGTTTTGATATACATCCGATATTTTCAACAATAGCAAACTTAAATCTCTAAAATATTAACAACTGGAACTTTCTAGTCAGTGTTGTTTATTTTCTTATACTACTATTATTACATATGGACTTAAAATTAATGGGCTTTTTTTTCATTATTTGCGTATAAATGTACATTTTATCTAAAAATGTATGTACTTAAAATAGTATCGATGTATGATATTTACAATCCTTTGTGAAATGTGATAAATTAAGGTTTAAAAAATTATATATAGTATACTGATACTGGCTGGTATTTACCATTATATACATGTGCCCTGTATTTTTTTAAAAGTTAATATCTATTGACTATATTATATTTTATATTAAAATTTATATTACATTTATTTTATATTATATGTATATTATATTTATATTTATTTTATATTATTTGTATATTATATTTATATTTATTTTATAATATATTTATATTATATTTATTTTCATTTTAATTGAGTTACTTAGGCATTAACTGCTTTATTCATTTTTCTTTTGTTAAGCTACTTTGAAAAAAAAATAATTCAAAGATGAAAAATAAGCATCAGTCAGTGTACACACAGTATACAGCCGTAAGAAATTTTCTTTCTTTCTGTCCAATTTGTGGTTTTTAACTAGAAATTTTAAATCTGTATTAAAGTTGTAACATTATTAATAATGTCATTCTGCAGTATAAAATTAAAAAGGATTTTTTGATTTTTCATTAATATTATCGATACATTAATATATCACATAAATATAGTATATTACTTTTTTGGTTATTTTTAATAATAATTTAATAACATTAATATAATTTAAACATATAATTTTATATTGCACCAGCTGCGTTGCCCGGCTTTGCCCGGTCCACCTTGAAAATAAAAATTGTGTCAAGTGACTTATATTTAACAATTAGGCGTGAAAAATAAGTAAAAAAAAACATCATGATTTCCTTTCTAAACAATGACGACAGATATTAAAATACTTTTAAGAAATTAAATCCAGAAAGATGAATTTAAAATTCGTAACCATGGAAATACAAAATAAAATAAGTTTAAGGAATTAAAATTCGAAAGAAAATGGTTCACAATTTGAATGGAATCGAGATTTCTGAAATTTGATTTAAAAAGGCTTGTAACTTTTTTTCCTTTCGAGATAAAAGCTTATTTTTTCGACCATAGGTCGAGTTAATTCTGGAGTAAAAAAGGTCGCTTTTTCCAATGGCGTCAAAAAGAAAGCTGTGGGACAACTCCTTCACTTTTTATTGATTTATTTAATGAAGAAAGTAGTACCTAAATTTCAGCTAAGCCTAAAAAAATTCGAGCTAAAAACGCAAATAACTCCCGCTGTAATAAAGTTACAGCATTGAAACAAATAGCGTAGAACGCGGAAAATTCTACCCTTTCGAAAGATATGTAATATTAATATGTGAAAGTAATTTTTCACCCCCATATTCGGGAATTTATGTGAAAATTGGGCCTAAATTGGAATAAAAAAAGAACTATTCATCGAATTGTTTTCGAACTGGTCTGCAAACCTTCTCAGGACTTAAAGGAACAAACTGTGAAAATTTCAGCAAAATCGGCCGGGTAGTTCTCGAGTTTTGCGAGTTCAAATGCACAGACGCTTTTTGGAGACTTCATTTTATACTATGTAGAGATATATCATAGCACGAAAAATAAATGCCGAAAATATCATATTTCCAAAATAAATATCGGTTATATATATATCGTGATGTATATCATGATATATATCGACTGATATACAGTGGCTCCCAAAAGTCTTCGTACACCTACGACTTTCAACGAAATAGGCCCCAATCCATTGGTTAGAATTAATATTTCGGAATAGGTATTTAATTATAAGATCTATGATCAACTTTTAACAAAACTACATGAAAAGTTTTTAAAAAATATTAAAACTTAATTTTTTAAAGATCAAAAACCAAAAAGTGCCGGAAATTTTATCTCGCAAAAGTCTTCGTACACTTTATAAAATGTCTATATATTATTGAATAATCTAACTTTTGATTAAGTTATTAATTAGTAGAATATCATACAGTATTCATAACACCTTTTAAACGTCTGGGAATATATTTCATTCTTTTTCTTTCTTTTTTTTGCGTAATTTCTGAGTAAGTGTTCAACCACACTTCGAGTCTCACTGTTTCTAGCTCTATTTTCGTCTTAAAGCCCTATTTTCGTAATCTAGCCTCCAGATATCTCTAAATACGTTACATTAAGTTAAAATCTGGAGATTGAGGGGGTATTTTTTAAACTTAAGGGCAATTTTTGAGGCACTAGACGCAAACGTTGAAAACCGTGTGCTTCTTATCGTTATCTTGATAAAAAAACAAAGTTGTTTCCAATAACCAAATTTTTGGCTAAGAGTTCAAAATTTGTTTTTAAAATATTTAAAGGAACAGCATGATTCATTATTTCATCAAAAAATTACAAACTACCAAGTCCTGATGCTGATATGCACTCTCACGCTAGAACACCTCCACCGTCCTGATAAACTGATCCAAATAAGTTCTTAAGATTAAGTTCCTAATTTTTTCTTCTACTTACAATTATACAACAATTTAACCAAAAATGTTAAATTAATGTTTATCTGTAAGTAAGACATGATTCTAAAACTATTTTAGCTTATTTATCATTGATTTTGCGACGAAAAGCGTAAGCTTTCTGTTTTACGCACGACCAAGAAAATTTCTGCGGGAAGAGATCTTATTTATTCCAGCTAATCAGAGAACTTGGCGAACAATTTTAGATGAAAATTAAACGTAAAATTTTTCATTTAACTCTGCAGAAACTTTTACAGCACTCAAATGTGTATTTTTCATAATTTTTTTTAACTTTAAATCTCTGATCACGTTTTGTCAACTTTGCCGGTTGACCTTTTCTTACCTTGTTTTCGGTCCGATTCCTTTCTTTAAAGCATTTTATCAAGCACTTTGCTATACAAACGAATAAATTAACTAATTTAGAGACATTTCAAACCAATTTACCACTACTGTGGAAAAAAAAAATTCAAATTTTGAATGGTGTTTGCTCTTTTTTACGAATACCAGCCTTTTTACAGTAATAAGCACAATATTAAGGAATAAATAAACAAAAAATTAAAGCCAAATGACTTATAAGGGTCAACGCAGTGCAAAAATATTAATAAAACGACATATGATAATTTTAATCATGAATTTATTCGAAAATATTTGAGTGTACGATGACTTTTGTGGCGTGTTTTTTCTCTGTCTCTTCGTTTTCTGACCCATTTTAAAAAAAAGATCCGTCAATATTTTAAAAAAACCAATGGATTGTATTTAGAATGACATAGGAATGATGTGAAAAAATATTGGACTTCATATTCGAATTCAGTTTCGAGTTATTTTGGTTTTACTAATAAATTTCAAAGTGTACGAACACTTTTGGGAGCCACTGTATATCGGCGAACCCTGTTAGAAACCGTTAATTAATCAGTTCTTAAAATCCAAACAGAAGTGTTTATGTACGTAGACTACATTTTGTATTATTTTTATGCTTTTTTTTTAATTTGATAAATTGCTCCTCTTTCTCAGCATAAGAAATTATTGTTTGTTTATGAACTTCCTGCGTATAAACATCTATTTGTTCTATCAGAAAAAACTTCATCTTTTGTTTTCTTTTTTCATTTTTTTTAATATACTAAATTACTCAGATTTCTCTAGGAGTAATTATCATTTGTTTACGGATATCATCTGTATAAACATCCATTTGTACTGCCCAAAAAACTGTTCTGCATGTTTTATTTTTTCAATTTTTTTGTCTGTTAAATTCACCCGTTTTCTCTATATGACAAAAATTATTTTTAATAGCTTTCATCCTTATAAACATTCATTTGTAGTTACCCTGAAAAAAATGTATGTTCAACATCGTTTGTTTTCTTTTCTAAATCTTTTAAATTCACTACATTTCTTAGGTTTCTCTATTTTAGTTTGTAATAATTATTTGTTTATGACTTTCACCTGTCTAAGCATTAATTTCTTCTACCAGAAAGAAGTGTTTCCAGAAGCTTAATAAAATGAGCGTCTAAAACTTTTATTAAAGAAATCGTCCTTACACTGACAGAAAAACTATTCAACCTCTTTCGTTTTCTCTTTCTAAATCTTTTTAATTCGTTAAATTTCTTAGTTTTCTCCATTTGAGTTAGTAATTATTATTTGTTTATGACTTTCATCTGCCTAAGCATTCATTTCTTCTACCTGAAAGAAGTGTTTCCAGAAGCTTAATAAAATGAGCGTCTAAATTTTTTATTATAGAAATTGTCCTTACACTGACAGAAAACTGATCAACCTCTTTTGTTTTCTTTTTCTAAATCTTTTAAATTCGTTAAATTTCTTAGTTTTTTCCATTTGAGTTAGTAATTATTATTTGTTTACGACTTTCATCTGTCTAAGCATTCATTTCTTCTACCTGAAAGAAGTGTTTCCTAAAGCTTAATAAAATGAGCGTCTAACATCTTTATTAAAGAAACCGTTCTTACTTTTTTTCATGAAAGAATTATTGATGCAAATCATTATTTCGTAAAAAAGCAATTCCATCTTTCATGCTTTAATTAATCATGTTTCATGTTTATATTTTTATAATTAATTTATAATAAAACACGACCTAATTAATAGCCACTTTCACTGCTCTAAATATTAATAATTTTCAATGAACGGTAAGTTAAGTGATATGATATAATCAATATTTTAACATTGCCATAGTAAAAATTATTTTTAATCTTTATTTACATGTTATTTTTCCAAACATAAACGCTGTCTCTAATTTTAGCGGTTTCAAACTGTTATGAAAAATTCAGAAGATATTATTTGTGATAAAAGTGTTGTAATATTTTGTTGATAAAAGGCCTCATACATATGAATATGAACATTATGCATATGTATGCATGAGATGCAACACCGAAAAGCAAATTATGTATTTTAAGCCTCATCTTCATTCATTTTAACCCGTAATTCATTTTGTGAGAGGCGGTTATCTTATTGTAATTTTCCTGATGAGGACTTCAAAGAAGGAAATAGTGCTTTATAATGATTAATTAGTTACATAATTTTTATATTGTACTCTAGATATTCAAAATGCGAATAATTTTGTGCAGCAGCTTTAGACTCTTGCTGCCGCATTTATTGGACAAGCTAGAAACAGCATCGGATACAAGGGAGGCGACAAGGAAGGGGGCGATAGCCTCTCCTCCTTAAGCAGAGATAGAAGAGTTCTCTGTCTCTGCAAATTTTCGACATTGAAGTGAAAAACGCAATTTTAGGCGATTTTTGATGACTTTTTGGGAAATGGTCTAAGATTCGTCTTTAGCCTACCCTTATCGCGTTTCCTCGTAAGTTATGTATAAAAATGTATATAAAGATATTAAAAACACGGTAATATAGGGTTATCAACGAAAAAGTGGTTCAATTTTAGAGCAGGAATATTTATGGAGGGAACATTTCTCATGTTAGTATAATGATATTTCGTATTTAAGACAAATACATTTTACAACTTTCTATATTAAAACTAGTGGTACCCGCACGGCTTTGTCCGTAATAGAAAAATTAAAAGGTCTTTTGGTTCACCTGTATATTTACAAATAATGTATGGTGAATTTTCTCGCCAGTTGGCTTGTACCCATGCTATGGTTCCACGTTATGATAATTTCGTATCTCGCCAATTGGCTTGTGCCCATGTTACGGTTCCACGTCATGATAATTTCGTAATTTACTCGTCCATCTTATGATAATTTTGTTCTTAAATTGGAATTAAAAAAGAA
Source organism: Uloborus diversus (assembly GCF_026930045.1). NCBI lineage: Eukaryota > Metazoa > Arthropoda > Arachnida > Araneae > Uloboridae > Uloborus > Uloborus diversus. Next base: position 50,871,735 of record NC_072731.1, read on the forward strand.
CCACGTCAAATTTTCGAAAAATCGTTTCGAGGTGCACACTTCCATGCTACAAACTAACTTTTTGCCAAATTTCATGAAAATCGGCCGAACGGTCTAGGCGCTATGCGCGTCACAGAGATCCTCACACTCAGATCCTGATATACAGAGAGAGATCCGGACAGACATAGATCCTGACGGAGAGAGAGACTTTCACCTTTATTATTAGTAAAGATAAAAGTGTACGTTTTTTATGATTGCTACTAAATGCTTTAAAAGTTTATATCCATCTATTTAATAAACTTGCTACATCAAAAAAAGCAGCTTTTTCATAAACTAATCAATATTTCCCATCGGTGAATATACAACTTCACGTAGGATATTTTGATGTAAGAATGTTTCTTCAATTAGAAGAATCAATATATTTTTTTGTTACTGCTGAGTTATTCTCTTTTTTTTACCCCCCAGCCTAGTTATTCTCCTTTTTTTAAAGTTTCGGCTAAAACTTTATCTCTTTGATAAAGTTTTAGCCTAAAATGTATTGCAAGGTTTCCCCGGTAGTTGAAAATCCTTTAAAGTGCTTTATTTCAATGACTTGTTACAAAAAGCCCTTTGAAATGCTTAATTTACTTTGTACAAAAAATCCTCACTATTTTCACTAGGTGCTTTATTTTTTTTATTTTTTATTTTAAGCAAGTCCTAAAAAAAATGAAGAATTGTTTTCTCTTCCTTTTTTTAAATCTCTCTCTCTCTCTCTCCCCCTCTCTTGCTCTCTCTCTTCAGGGGGTTTTCCGGGGTGGAAAAAAACGGATAACCCTGCTTACATCTGTTGAAGTGTTCTAAAGCTAACGAATTCGCTTTTCTTTCTCTCTCTAAAACCCGTTGTATTTTTCTTTTTCAAAAATTTGAAATTTCAATGAGTTGCTAAAGAAAATTGTCGATGTTTGCTAATTGTTAGAATTGACATCTTTTTTTAATTAAAAATTTTGTATCAATATTTTTATTAACCTTTCCTTGATCCCTTTTTAGTTTTCTTTTGTTTTTCGCTGGTTTTTTCCTAGGTGGAAAAAACCTGACAACACTGCTTTACGTCTAGAGGAGAGTTCCACCTCAAACGAATTCTCTTAGCAATTCATTTGCCTAAAATGTAATCTTTTTCTCTCTTATCTCCTTGATACAGAACTTTAGTCTAAAATTTATTATGTCTTTGCCTTTCGTGACGTAATGCTATTTTTCACTTTCTTCGTTGAGAAAATGACATCACATCCATTATCCCTTACTTTTTGAGCGAGGAATCTTTTTACAATCCACTGCAGTTAAAGCTACAGTTCGCAGCTCTTAACCGTAGAGGTCAAGCCTCGAAAATTGAGCTGTTATCTCCAAAAAATGATGGCTTATCCGTACAACTGAGATAAAAGGTGCCATTGGAGCGTTTCAGGCCAATGCTTATATTTAGAACGGTTAGCAAAACAGTGTTTGTCGTAAAATGGGAGAGAAAAACAACAGTCGTTACCATCTTTCAAAGCGAACTCATAAAAGCAAATTGTTTTAAGTAGGTGCGAGTTCGATGCGTTGTCACGTTACTTTCACAACTTTCTGTTTTGATGGTGTTTTACTTCCCTGGCTGAATTTATTACGACAGCGAGAGAAGCGAAAGAGCTATATAAAGTTTTGCGCTCTTTGGTAAACTTTCAATTTCTGTTGCTGAGTGTTTTTTTTTTTTTTTTTTCAATTTTTATTTATTTATTTATTTATTTATTTTTTTTTTTGGTACGTAAACGGAACATAAATTACGTGCGTCTGATTGTGTGACAAAAATGAAGTTGAACTGAGAATATTTTCTGGAATTCGTTTGATTTTATGAACAGATCTGTCCTTCTCTAAAATGGCTAGATCTTTGTACATGCTCTGATTGATGCAGGGGCGGATCCAAAAATGTTTGTAAGAAAGGTCAAGTTTCAATGGCCAGCGTCGTATGTCCTACTTAAAAAAAAGGTATAAGTTAAGCATGAGTGCCATCCCATGATATGCTATGAAGCATCCCCTCCTCCATCGAGATTAAAACTCTTTCAAATCGCGCCCTTCCCTAAAATTTTCATCAAAAGTTACATTTCTTGAGGCACAGGCCAGTCTCGTTACCGTAAGCTTTAAATTTATGCGGTTACAGCTATAAAATAGTTGGAAAAAGCACACACCATATGCGGTTTGAGGTGGAAAAGTGCTCTGAAAAACGTTAAGCTCGTTAGAGAAGATTGTTCGTTTGAAATGAACCAACAACTCAAAATAGAAATAACCCAGTAAACGAACCCAGTCATTCCTTTGAATTATAACATGCTGAAAATAAATACTTTACAAAGCTAAGCAAAAACAAGGTTAACATTGATTCCATGTGCTATTTTTCCGGATCTAAAAAAAAATTTAAGTTTAGTAATAATCATAATACAATTCATGTCACAGGGGGATCAGTTGACCTTCCCCTGAATCCGCCCTTGGATTGATGCAGAATGGAGTTGTTTCCGAAATTTTAAAAGTACTTTTTTCTAAAATAGCATGCTTAAAACATAGGATTTAACCATTTTTAAAATTATTTGACAAAGTTTAATATTTTTTAACAATTATTTTAATCGGTGAGCATATTGAAATTCATTTTTTACGCTTCTGCACATGACATCACAAGTGATGAAATGACATTCACTGATATCATTAGCACACAGCACAAATTATCATGTCCTGGCAACGCGGTTGACAGCATAGCGTAAACATTCAGGTTGCCATTGGAGTAGCGAGCCAAAGTACATCACTTGTGACTTCATAAAGACCACGCCTTATTTTCAAAGTTGGACACTAAAAAAATTTAATAAAAAAAACTGTTGGGAAAATAGCTGTTGATTGGTTGATTGGAGCACGTGATCATTAGCTGTCACTTGATGAACCAATCGGTCGCTACCGATCGAGCTCGTCGAACGTAAGCTTTGTGAACTTGCGAAAAAAAAAAAGAAACAAGAATCCATTAGTGTTTTTTAAAAAAATACCATTTACTTTGCAATAACTAATTAATTTGTTTCAAATAATATTCTTTTTTCTAAGAAAATTCCTATCATTTTAAACTTAGCTTCTGTTGGCTATAAAAATATTCAATAAAATCAAAGAGTGTTATCTCAGCCTTTGAACAGGAATTAAATTGAAGGAGCAAGTCCAATTATTGACTTAGCAAAAGCTGACCCAAAGATTCCAAGTCATGTGACTCAGCAACGACGAATGGTTGACACGTTTTGCGTGAAACAAGCGAAAGAAACCCGATTTCTTCCAATGCTTTGCTTTAAAATATATCACGTGACTTGGGGTCTTGGTTTCATGACTGAGTCTTCACTCCCTCCATTTTATATCTTCTCAATGATCTTACCTCTAAATATTTTCCCTAAAACTCAATAACATCGTTCTATGCCTGAAACTTCAGTAAATTTCTTGCTCTTAAAACTTATTTAAAAAGAATCTCTTCTCGACAATGAGATGTTAAATGTATTAACCACATATTCGGAGCGTTTCTTCTTTCTTTTTTTCCCTCTGTCCTCTATTAAGTACTGGCAACAAATTAATTGTAAAAATTTCGAAACGCTTTTTTTTTTCAAAATCTTTATAAGGCTTTATGACCTTGTAAGACTTTAAAGTTATGCTTACCATTAAACTTGTAAGATTATATTAAACTATAGTGTTTCGAGTTTCAATGGTTGAGAAAGTATTCGTTTTAGTAGTACTACTTGTAGTGAAAAATCAAATCATCTTTTGCTTGGTAGTTATGCTAAAAGTAGCAAGGAATTTTTGCGTTCCACTGTTCATGTTTTCAGATATTGTCAAATTTTAACCCCGTCCATCATTCTGATACAGAAAATTCGATAATTCACGCCTCTAAATCCAAACACAATGTCGTAGTTCTCTTATGAAAAGGGGGGGGGGGACTTTTCAAAAGGGGCGGGTCATTGTGCTTTGGAAGTAAAAAGAGTGAGTGCGGCACATCTTTCGTGACGAGAAGATTAACTGACAACAAATTTGGTCGTTCTGAAGTTCCATCCACCCTATTCTCCATTCATCTTCAATCCATTCTGGAAATAAAGCATTCCGGAAACTACGTAAGAGCTTTTGGAAGTCACTCTACTTGACTTGATGGAATCAAAATAGTCCTCCCCACTTAACATGCATATCTTCTTTTTTTGCCATTTGCACACTTTTTTCCCCCTCGTGAAAATTATTATTCAAAAGGCCCTATTTTTAGAGGTTGCATTAGCAGTAGTGAATTGATCGTCTGCTTTTAAAAGGCTCGCACTTTTTCTGATATTTGGAAAAACTAAATTTCCCGTGAAGTATGCTTGTCTCTTCGAAGAGAGCTGTTGAATAAAATGATTGGATGTTCTTGTTTTAATAATACGCATTACACGCCATTTTTCTCGCTTGTGTGTATTCTGTTGAATTACTTAAAAGCTTTTATGATTCATCATCCTTGCAAATTTTGTTTCACTTTCCTTGAAATTACATTTTTTTTTTTTTTTTTTTGTATAACGTGGGACTGTTAAAAATACGTTTCTGATCAAACTTGTATTTTAGAAGTTAAAAGATTGCGAAGGAAGTTTTTTAAATTTTTGTAAACCCTTTTAGTGAGTACTGAAAAACAGAAATGAGAACAAATTGGTAAAGTAGCACAACTTATGAGAGTAAGTCCATTCTGTATTCTGTTGGTGTAGATGCTTTTTCATCACTCTCTATTTTGCTGTGATATATGTTTGAAATGAATATTCTATAATGTATTAATTGTTCTCCTCTTAAAATAATGCATGGCACAAAGTTAAAGGGAAGAGTTTGAAAAAGTATTAGTAGTGTGAAATGGGCATAGGTACTAATAACTACTATGGTATTTTGCTCCCCAATTTGTCTGTTGCTCGTTACTATTGTTATTAAGTTTTCTCCAGACATTGCACCAATCAAATTATCTATTTCTTGTGATAGATATGAAACGTTTCCCGTTTTGTGCACTCAAAATGCGCACAGCTCATAATTTAAATATTCTTACTTTTTTCCCTCTTTTCCCTACTCAATTTTTATTTTCGACTTTAAAATGAAATTACAAATTGACGGAAGATACTTAAAGCCAAGTCATGTTATAAGGGCACAAATCTCACAAAACATGTTATGGTGTTTTGAAATACTGCTAAGCATCGTTTACACATTTGTTTTTTACTGTTAAGTGCTGTTGTGAAACGACGTAGAAGTGAAAACGACGAGTGATGGAAATATTAGCAAAAAAACTCTGATTTTTACAAGTCCAGCACTATTAATACGAATTTATGCAAATATGAGTTTTAAGGTTCTAGTTAAGTTTTTTATGTAGCAAATAGAAGTAACACTGGAAAATTTTATACTAGAAATGTTTCAGTAAAACATTTTTTTTTTTGTCAAAGATACCTTGCATATTTTTGTTATTTATAAAATAGTATCCCTACAATGCAGTATATGATATGCATATGCAGGAATTTCACTAAAAAAAGTTTTTTAATCGTCTGAGTTCTAATTTCTAATGCGTATTGATTCCAGCATCGGGAATTTAAATGAGTTTATAAAACGTTTTTTCGCTGGCAAATGAAGTGTGGATTTCTCCCCTTTATTTGACCTTTTATACGGCAGTCAATCCCTCCCTCAATAGAAAGAAAGATAAGCAGAAAATTTTCGAATTTTAGGAAAGTGGAAATTTTGCGAAGTATGCCTGATGCAAATGTGAAAATGAATAGGAATGAATCTAGACTTTATGAAAACGAAGTATACATGTAAAAGACGTATAATATTGAGACGTACAAGCGATGCTTTACTGTACAAGCTTCAGTGGGAAGCAAGACGACTCATTAGTTAGGATTGGTTTGGAAAAAATTCTTTCAACATGGTGATAGCAAAAATCTTACGATTTATTTGTTGTTGTTGTCGTTCCATAGTAAATAATCACTGTGAAGGTATGGGTACCATTGCCTCTAGAGGTTGGACTACTTTATTAACATATAAACCAACACAAGATACGTTTACAGTTCAAAGGGAGGAAACAACACCCAAGGTTCCGATGGGAATCGAACCCACGATCTCCGGTGTTCAAAGCTTCTTACCTCATAGCCACATTACACTACACCCCTGGGGCTCCCGTACCTACCACAGAAGTTGTTTAAATGCTTCTACGATTTATTTAAGCAGTGTAATTATTTTTTGGCGATACAGCGCAGATTCATGACAAATTTACTAAATGGGGGGGGGGGAGTATTCCCTCCTTCTCTTAAATTGCGATTCTATGGTTGAGGGGTGTGTTAAAGGTATCACAGCGTATTGAAATAGAATAAATACATATAAATACTTGTTCAAAAAATATATTTAGAGCAAAATTTAAATGGGTTGTCCCCTGGTGGGAAGTAATTTTATTTTCATAGTGGTTATCTTGTTACTTTCTTCTATATCTAATATATAGAAGAAAGTATTGGATTCGTGCAAATTTTCGAATTTCGAATTTTGACGGATTCGAACGTTTTGAGGTGTGCTGAGTCCATTTCGACCATTTTTGGAAAATGTCTGTCTGTCTGTGTGTGTGTGTGTATGTATGTGTGTCACGTCTGTGTGTGACCAGTTTTTTGTGGCCGCTCTACAACAAAAACTACCGCATGAAATCGAACGAAATTTAGTACACATATGTGCCCCTATGTGAACTTGTGCCCATTAGTTTTTTGCGCGAATTCCTCGAAGGGGGGTGGAGCAATGGGACGTTTTTCGAGTTACGCGTGCTTGCTATTCCTCAGGAAGTAACTGGCGGAATCAAACAAAATTTGGTCCATATCTTGGTATTAACAGAAACAGGTGCTGATTCAATTTTGGTGTCAATAACTCAAACGGGGGTTGAGCTATAGAACGTTTTTTGTCGTCAATTGTGACTGCTGTATCTCAAGAAATAATGAACGGAATGAAAGAAAAATTTATCGGCAAGTAGCCCTTAGTGGGTATAAGAACTGATTTTATTTTTGTGTCAACAGCTAAAAAGGGGGTAGCGCAATCACCCGTTCTTTTTTTCCATTTTGAGTGCCCTATCTCAAGAAGTAATGCTACGTTCTGGTTGAAATTTGGAATATATGTGAATCCATATGTAAACAGGCTTTGGTTCTATTTTGACGCCGATTTTTTTTTTTTTTTTTTTTTTTTTTTTTTTTTTTTTTTTTTTTTTTGCGAACAAAAAAATATTTTTATTAATGCAACAATAAGAAAGATAAATCGTAATAGATTGTCGTCTGCGTATTTCTCGTGATTTTAATTGTATGGAAATGCTCGGAAATATTATCTCAATGATTTAAAATTTTTAACTGTTGCCATCTTATGTTTGTTAACAAATAAAATATTTGTAATTCATTCAAGCAAGGCTTTTAAAATAACTTTCAATTTTCGCTCTTTGCTTTGCTTTTGCAATAATTCAGACATTGGGATGGCCGTCAAGTTTTTGCATGTGTAATTTTGTTTTTGTTGGGAATATTGCTTCCTCGTCAAGCATGGGGAGGGATCAGAAAAAAAAAAGAAAAATATAGAAGAAAGTTTCGTGATGGCCACAACATACTAGTGTTGTAGTTTGAGTATTACCTCGTTCTTCCAGTACGAAAAGTTAGTTTGCTTTGTGTTTCTGTTCAATGAAGGATTATTTCTTGCACATATAATTTTTAAATTTAGTCACTAACTTTTTGCTTTAAAAATGCAAATAGTTAGTGACGTTAATATATGTTTTATTATAATGTCACGAAAAACGAAATTCTCTTCCTTGTGGTTGAAAATAGCAGACAAAAATGGATGCAAGATCAGCACACGGTGCCGTGCAGAGAAGTATTAATTTAAAGAATTTTGTTCTACTTCTAAATTATCTTTCCAATATTGATAATCAAGGATTTTCACAATTACTGTCTCATGCTGACATGGTGAGATATGAAAGGTTGACAAGTTGCTTGAAAAATCAAGCTGTACTTTAAACTCCTTGTTCTTCGCTTTCTACTGAAAACAAATTGGTTGTGATGAAGCAATTCAAAGCTTTTGTGCCAAATTCACCCCAAGATAAAATTTGGAAAGTGGAGGTTTTCTTAATTTTAGTTGTGTGTATATATATATATATATATATATATATATATATATATATATATATATTCATTTGCATCTTTAAATGATTTATCTGTAATTTACAGGGGTATTTTTAGATGATTCTGAGATGGCAAAAAGTATCAAATTATCTTATAAAAGTTAAGTACATAATAAATTTTGGACTTGCACCTTACTTTAAATCCCTCCTTATTAAAGATATTTCTTTATCATCCTTTGTGAAACAACTTCACCACTGTTGTTATTTCACCACTTTGATGAAACAACATCAAGGCAAGTAAAGAAGCAATTGGACATACATTTGTCCTGCTGGTATGTATTTCTACTTTACATTGTGTCACTGTGTTAAAAAATAAAAGACTGAATACCTTTCTATTGTAGTTTTCAAGCTTAAATTTGAAACGTTTTATCATCCACTACGAAAATCAAGCTTATAAATTACATTTAAATAAAAAAAACTTGATGTTTGTAGTCCTAAAAAGTCCTATAATTTTATCAAAATTGAGTCCTAATATTGTTGAAATCACCACTCCGACTCCTGAATTTAGCCACATTCATTGAACGCACACAAATCTGAAATACGTGAGGATCACCATCGCACATTTTTAACGGCTCCGCGAGGCCCCTAAATTGATGAAATTAAAGTCATTGATATTTAAAAGGCATAAAAACTTTGGTTGTACAGTTAGCTTTCTGTACTAGTAACGCAGCATACTGCTGCATGAACATTGAAACATTTTGTAATACAAATAGTTATCATTCACCACTGTAACAAAAAATATTGCATTACCTAGTTTTAAAAATAAACATTGGAAACAGCTATCAATTTAATTTCGTTTTGTATGGTACTAAGTGATAAAATTAATTCCTCTCCATAATTCGATACAAATGGATTTTTTTTTTGTCTTCCCCGAACAATTCGAGGAAGTAATCTTATTGTTTTATTTTTAAATATTGAATCCGTCTCGAGTATTTTTATTGTGGTTGATCTAATTTTCTTACATTTCCCTGCCGATTCTGCTAATAAAACAGTACTTAGCAGTGCACGCGGATACTTACAGGAAAAATGAAACTTTTACACTTTCTCTTTCCCATCCTTCATTTGCATGGAGTTTGGATGTGTTTATTTGCCGTTTCATCGTTAAGCTTTTTCCGATATCGGCAACGCCTTGGGTACCAAGTGTTTAGTGTTCTCTTTTTCCTCGCGAAAGAGCATTCGCACCTCTTTCCCCTTTTTCTTTTCTTTTCTTTTTTTTTTTTTTTTTTTTCATTTTCAAAATAAAAAATACCCAGTAAAAAATTCTAAATTGTTCTTATCACGTTTTAGTTCTTTTTCTGCACAGATGACTACCGACTAATGTTAGTTCTCGATACCACATCAGATCAATAACGGAATACATGATTTCCTTTGTGTGAATATTCTTAAGGCGTAATTTTTATAAGAGTTTTATTTTGTGGTCTTATCTGTCCAATTTTCGCATCTGCATGTTTTAAATTTCAAAATATGAAGCAAAATCAGGTATATTTCAATGATACTTCAGCTTTCTTTTTTTCAGAAATATCATCAACTAAAAAATCGATTTTACCTTTTATCGATGTTATGCATTTACGATGTATCCTTTTAAGGCGAAACAGAAACTGCATTTTCCCCCCATTTTAGTTCCATTTTAAATCCTTAAAATTACTAAATGATAGAAATAAGCTTGCACTGCAATTTACTTTGGCCATAAAAGAAATTTCACTCAAAGATTAGTGTGAGTTGCGTCCCCTTGCTGAAGTTTCGATTTCCCTTTTTTTTTGTTACCGCAAGTAATTCATCAAGACCTGTAACAGCGCGATGCTTATTTTGAACCAAGTTCTTACAAACAACTTTTGTGACTGGAAATTAAATTATTTAATTGTGTAAACTCATGTAAGGTGACTTGCAAAAATGTCGGTTAACTTAGCATTAGTGCATTAACTAGCTCCTGATTTTCTTTTATTATCGACTTAATTTTTTGCGGGAAAATTTTTTACTTTGCTTCCTTTCAAGTACAGTAGAACCTCTATTATCCGAAACTTTTGAAACTAGAACCTCTTTTAACCGAAGTTAGATTACTGATATTTTATTTTACTTACTCAATTATTATTTTTTAGTTAATTCATTTATTATTTTTTTGGGAGGGGCGGCGTAAGTAAAAAGTATTTTATCAAGATCACCGGAGGCAGAACAACACAAACTATTGATCTACGCATTTCTATCACTTCTGTTTTCCCCTCAAATACCATTACATTTGGAAGCAATCGAATGTGAAATTGAAGTATTGCTTCATTAAAAAGTTATTTTTATCTTCGTATATAATAAGTTTTAAGTTAAAGATCAGAAAATACAGTTGATTGTATTGTACTTACAACACAATAAAGTTTAAAGTTTGCCACATTATATATTATTAAATTTTCGTTTATTGAACAAATTTGTGCATAATTATAGTAATATTATTAAAAACATCGAATTCAGTAATCATTTAGTAAATGAGAGCATATTTAAAGCCAGAGGTAAAGTTTCTGCTATCTCATATAACAGCAATTTTTGAGTACCTCGTTTATCCCGAACTTTCGATTTACCGAACGAGATTCGGTCCTGAATATTTCGGTTAATCGAGGGACTACTTTTTTATATTTTTAGATTATTTCTTTGCTAAAAAGACGGATGGGCGTATCTCCCTTTTAAGCATTTTGCAGAAAACTGATTTAAAGATTTCTAGTTTACTGTATCGCTTGAGATCCGCCACCAGTGTGAGGGACTCTAACTTTTTTACTATTTATTGTAGAGATACGCCCATTGGTCATTTTATAAAATCGGCTTAGGACATTTCTGTGGTTGTCATAACTAATTTTTCTATTTTTTTGAGATATGCCCATTCGTCTTTTAGCGACAATTTTTAAAATTCTAAACTCAATTTTTTTTTCATTCCACAATTTTGAGAATTATCAAATTAAAAAAAGCACTTTATTCGTTTGGCACTGCACTATCTATAATATGCTAGAAATTTCGAAGCTATGTATTGCTATAAAATATCCGACTTCCTAATTTTTTTCAACTCTCAACTCCCAACTGCATATGAAATATTTCGAACATTTCTCTCCTCGATAACTTCATCTTCTATCCTCACTTTTCCAATTTCATTGAATCTATCAAGTACACAAAATCGGCGATAACCCATACTTCTTTAGGACAGTTTAGAATATATCAGCCTGCATAAACATATTCCACTTTAACACCTGCTGGGGAGTTTTACCGCCATTTATGTTATATTTGAAACGCTTCCTATCAGCTACGTGGAAGGTGTTTATGCAAGCGATCGCATTCCCAACCCCTCTCTCCCCGTTTAAGTACGTCGTTTAGAGCTAACTTGAGGATGCGCAAGCTGAAACTAGCTAAACCTAACGTGATGTTTTTTTTTAAGTAACGAAAAAAAAAAAGTTTAGGCAAAGGCTTTTGCTTTTGAAATGTTGAGCGCATCACTTCGTCTTCCAGAGCTCCTCGCAAAATATCCCATCATCCAAATGAGGAGGGAGGGGGGGGGGGATATGGAATCTCCTTCAGAAAGATTTTTTATTGTATTATGTTCGGCGTGGTAAAACGCTCACAAATCCTAACTCCTGGGGTTTTTTTCGAAGGGGGATTACTGCTTCCTCTCCAGGATCGTTCGAAAATAGAAGCATTCCGGTTTTTGCGAGCTTCGGGTGGGAATTTATTATTTTTGTTTCCTTTTTTCTCTTGCACTAACGTCGTAACCGTACCTGACGGCGTGGAATAGAGGGGTCCAGTATCGGACATGTTTTTTTTTTTTCTTTCTTATTTTATTTATTTCATTTTTTTTTCCTTGGGTAAAATCCAGAATATTGGTTATCTGACTCTCTTCCGTACTTTCTCTATATAATCTCGCTTCAGCCTGTTCGATATTTCCCACCAGGGAATAAATCTTTTAAAAAAGCAGACGCAAAGTTTTACCGGTATTTTACCGGTGTGTGTGTGTGTGCGGTTTTTTCTTTTTCTTTTTTTTTACTTTTCATGTTGTGTTGTAATGATCAAAAATCGAACTGTATCATATGCGATAAAATATTTGTAAAAGTTTAGCGGCTAAACGAGATGACAAAAATGATTTTTCATACTGTAAATACCCTGTTACTGTCCGACCACGGATTATATGGAAAGACAAACATCCGTTTTACAGCCGGAAATGGGCGAATCTATTATTTTTTTTTTTTTACCAATGTCAGCTTTTGCAAAAGCAGAGTCTCATTCAAATGAGCGGAATACGCGCATCAAATTTTTACCTTTCCCCTTTATTCACATAGATTCGTCTTATCTGGACATTTGAAAATTCCATGCAATCCGTGGTTGGACAGTATGTGGTCACACCGATCCAAGTCAAGAAGAAATATCAAAACTTATTACAAGTTCTTAGGGGAAAGGTGGAAAAAAAAAAAAAAAAAAACAAGTTATTTCCCTGTAAATAAATAGTCTTTTTAAAATATTATCAGAAAATCAAATTCAGCAAAAATTTGAGCGCGGGTCAAAGTATGATTAATATCGAATATCTAAAACAAGCAGTTTGAGTCGTGATTTAATTTTAGCCATGGTTATTTAAAGAAGATCGTTGATGGAAATTAACTGTTAAAAAAATAGCGTTACTTTGGAAGACTTTCAAGTCGACAAAGATGTTTTCAAAAATCATTTAAAAATTGATGTTAAAACATGGATATAAAGTTCGATGCTCAAGTGTGAAATACTTTTCAAATAGTTGGGCAATTAATTCTTTTTGAAAATGTTTAGTTATACAGTGAAACCTGTCTACAACAATACTGTTGGGACCTAAAAAAATATTGTTATAGACAGGTTATCGTTGTAGATTGATTATTTATGCTGAGATTTGGCTGGGACCAAGGAAAATATCGTTATAGACAGGTTTATTGTTGTAGAAAGTATTCACAGGTTTCACACTATTATCAAAACATAACAGTTACATAACATCAGAATGTCAATGCAGAGTAAATATATTTGAAATCATTTCGATTTAAGAAAAAATAACCTGCCCCCCACAGAAATACTAAATTGATTTATGTTTTGCACTGTTCTAAAAAATAAAATAATTGCTTTCTTTATAACTCTTGGGGTTACTAGGTTTAACATCACAGCTAGGTAACTATCTACTATTCAGCTGTTTCTAGAAAAACTTGAAAATTACTTTCTTTTTTCAAGATGTGTTGAGGCAAGCTTAAGCGTGGAGACTTAGGGCTCTAAAATTAGACGTGTCGACTTGCCTAGTTGTGACTGCAATATTGCAATCCTGATATGTCGGGAAACAAGATATATGAAACGGCTTAGTTATGGAATGGATTTTTATTTTTATTTTATGATGATCAATTTCTAGTTATGATAGTTCTAAATTGACCCCGGTGAATTGTCTACAACACTTAATGGACTTTTTTTTTGTTCTGTTTTTGCAACTATCCATATTTTTCTAATTTTTAGTTACATATGCCGATGAATAGTTATTTGGCTGTGTTTGATTTGCAACGTGTTTTTGACTAACTTATGGCGCTCAAGTCCAATACAAAAATTTACCTTTCTTTGTCATTGATCAACACAGAATTATTTTGTACTGCATGCTGAAAATCTTACTTTGGGCATGACAATAAAGTGAGTTATAATTTGTCTCAAATAGTCATGATAATATTTCAAAAAAGCACGTTTTTCCCTTTCAAAAAAGTTTATTTGTCAGCCACTAGAAGAGCAATAGGATTTCCTGCAGTACACACTCTGAAGGCACAACTACAAAAGGTGTAGAGAAAAAACCTGACGTGATAGAAGTAAATTAAAAACAGTTTTGGAATCAGCATGCTTATTTTAATCTTAAACAACTCGAAAATCTATCTCACCAGAAAATTGTTAAAAATTGTTCCCTCGTGTAATCATGTCATCTATAAATTTATGTTGATCAATGTATGTTCTTGAAAAGTAGTCAGGAAATCTATCACCTGCACAATTCCGACTGTCAAATTAATAATCTTTATCTTGTGCAAAAAAAATCGCGAATACGTTAGTACTCTACCAGTCCCACTCGTGATCGGAATTAATTTCTTCAGATAGCTTAGTACTTGCTTTGGCAACAATACTTTTCCTGCTCTACGAATTTTCCTCCCACCTATCTTATTCCTTTCAGTCCGGTTCTGACTCACTGGTCTCTGCCGGATTTCGTTTTATTCTTTTATATCCACCCCGGGCTCTATGGGATTCCGTTCCATTCCTATGGAGCTAATTTTAGCAGATGAGAGCTGAAGTGGTTTGAGAAAACTTTCACGTCTTTCTTCTCTTAGCAAAACTATGTGTTCTGCTAACGCTTTTTTTTTCCTCTCTTGTTTTAAATTATAAAAAGAAAAAAGTTATAAAGATGACTTTCGACAATTTATCTATTTCGAACCACCTTACATATAATTAAATTGTGTTCTTGTATCTTTTCACAGAAAAAAATGAAGGAACTAATTTATTGTATGATTATCCAAAATTTTAAGAATTAAGAAATGATAAATAAAAAGCCCACTTGAAATGAATAATTGTCTTGTTTCCAAGTAATCCTGCTATATATCTAGGGTAATTTTGAATCATGTGAGCACTAGCGCAGCCAGAATTACCTTCTATGATGAAAACAGTCCTTACATATACATATGTATAAACTACTGTGTTAGGATTGGCAATAATGTTAAAATCATGACCACTGGGTTGCGCCCCTCCCCCCCTTCGCTGCTCCGGTGCATGCAGAAAGAATAATCTGTTTTACACCAAGTGGAGTAAATTTTGAGTTGAACGTTTTGAAGCTTATTGTGAATAAATAATACTTAGTTAAGAAAGAACAAATATTTAAAAATTGGCTGAATTTTATCCATTTTTGCGAATTGTATTGGTACGAACTTAAATGTTATTAAATATTTTTACACGTTAAAATTAAATCCAAACTTCGAGACGGGGCAAGTTTACGCGTTTAGTCGTGGCCCCTTTATGAACGTTACTTGTAAACGTGCCCTGACGCTTTTTTTTTTGCTCCGAACTGTCTAAAAACTTTTTAGTTTTTCCAGGCTATTTAGTTTCTAAAATCACCATTTAATTTTTAATTGAGTTACAAATTCGTATTTTATAGCTTACAATCATGTAGAGCAGTCTTCATGCCCGTTCAGCTTTTACTTTATTCACTGATCAGTGTAATAAATTTGCTTTATTTTAACGATGGTAAGACATTATGTTCAAAACACTTACAAAACCATGTTCGGTGTCAAAATAAATATGCGTTAACGTAACCTGTGTCCGGGGCACGCTTACACAACCGACTTGGACTCAAAAATATTTTTTTTTTTTTTTTTTTTTTTTTTTTTGCGGTTAAAAACACAAGCTGAGCAACAACCGAATACATGAATTTTGACTCCGTTAACTGCTTCATAAAACCGCAATGTTTAAAATTTCCTAAGTTAAAACATAAAATTTAGAAAATTCATCGAAAAAAATCCTCGATCTGCCCTACCCTTTACATCGAAAAACAAATGGATAGACGTAGGTGTGTGTGTGTTCCTTACACAGATCCACAGTTTATGTTAAGTGGGGGGGAGGGGGGATTAAAAAACTCAAGATCGGTAAAAATTTAAATGTTAGTCATAAAATTGCTGTTCTCTACACGTTGACGGGACGCTTGTTTTTCCCTAATGAAGTCTGATTATTGAACATGCGTCACTTGACGCAATTTTATTTTCGAGGTGATCCGTGCAACGCCGGGCGACGCATCTAGCATGTAATAATAATAATAATGCGTATTGTTATCACAATTGTTTCATAAAGTGTCAAGGTGCTCGGTGGCCAAGGCAAGTCGTTTGGACTTTAGAAAGTCCGCACCCCAGCTAAGTGTTTTCACCAATCAAATAGAGCAATGTAATGTAGTAAGCTGTTAAGAATTTATATATCAATGTTATTGTCAAACAAACGAGCTGATGTGTGCATCATATGACTTCCTTTTACTTCAATTTAATGTCATTGTCCTATTACTGGCAATTCTAATGTGATTCAATAGTTCACTCTCTAAGTATCACCAACATTGGCCAAATTCAAACGGATTTGAAAAAAAAAATTTGCCAAATTTGTCGCCAAGTTGGCGACAAAACTTGGTGAACGAAAGACTAGCGTAAGCATGTAAGTGCCACAATTAAAAATTTGGAGATACCCAGTACAAATGGTAGGTGAACGAACATCTCAGCTGTTTTGGTGCGAGAGATGGTGCTTTAAACACGCTTTACCCAAAACTTCAAAATGTCCATTTAAATCCCTTTGTTTCTCATTTGAAAATTATATACAGTAAACTTCCGATTATCCACTGAATAGGGTTGCACGGTAGCTGCGGATAAGCGAAAACCACGGATAATCCGAACGATTGGTAAAAAAGGATACTAATGTATACAATAGCAAAAAATGTGAATAGCACTCACATTTACATTTAAATTTTAGCAAAAACATTGTTACATTGCGTCTAATATAAACGAGTTGATGTTTGCCTCACTTGACTTCCTTTTACTCCAACTTAATGTCATTTTCCCATTATCAGTAATTTTAATGTGATTTAAGTTTACTCTCTAAATATCACCAAAAAAGGCCAAATTGAAACCAGATTAAAAAAAAAAGATCGCCAAATTTGTCGACAAAACTTGACGACCAAAAGACTGGTGATATATCGCTAAGTGTCCGCCAAATTATAACACCACTTGAGTTTACATCGAAATTAACAATGATTTCCCCCAAAAAAGGGGCAAAAGACCCCTTTAAAAATACTCGAATGCAACCAAAAGGGGAGGTGCACAACTAGACCCCACTAGGAGTCTACGTACCAAATTTCAACTTTCTAATACTTACCGTTCTTGAGTCATGCGACATACATACGCACATACGATCATCCGCACGTACGTACATACAGACGTCACGAGAAAACTCGTTGTAATTAACTCGGGAAACGTCAAAATGGATATTTCGGGCGTCTATACGTTCTTAGGTCGGGTCGGAAAAAAAAAAAAAAACAAAAAAAAAAAAAAAAAAAAACTCAACATTCATTCGGGGGTGATTAAAATGGAAATTAAGGTCGATTTTTGAATGAAAATTTTTTGCGAATACAATACTTCCTTTTTTGTAAAAGGAAGTAAAAATGTCTTGATTTCTTGCCTAATCCGTAAAAAGCATTGATTATTATAATTTTTTATTACTATTTGAAAACAGATTACATTTTAAAACAACCATTTCCCCTAAATCTTTTATTCAGAAGAATCGCATAATAGCATTTTCGTGATCTTAGATAGTGCAAAACGTCTGCTAAACAGTTGGAGAGGAATTCAAGAATCCTTTTCTGATAATCGTAGAACAAGAGCAACGGTGCTTTTTAGAAATTATAAATTTTCGATTGCTATCCCTTCTTGTAAATGGTAAAGTAACTTTCTGTCAATATCGGGGAGAATTTGTTCTTTATCTTCAGGTATTACAGGATGGACTTCAACGACTCATTTCATTTTTCTTCTGAGGGGTTCTCCAATAAACCCAGGAAGGGCGGTGCTCGATCAGTGTTAGTCTGTATATGTGTCTCAGCCCATTTCGTCCCTTTCATCCCAATCATGTTTTGTTATTCTCACCTCCCTCCCAGGCTTTCCTTATCGTCTGAAAGCCACAGAAAACGTTCGATTCTATTCCCCTCCTGGCTCTGTGACAAATTGGGCCCATTTCGGACCCGCTGTCAAACCTATATAAAAAGGCAGTGCAATTGCCATTTTTGATAGCGTAGCTTTACTGAATTTAATACCGGAATTATACATTTCGTTCCTTCTCCTCTACCCTCTACTGTAGGGTGGCCGGAAATTGGAAAAGTTTTTTTTTCTTTCATTTCGGGGATTTTTTTCCCTTTCACCTGCTCCCCCTTATCTCTTTTTTTTTTTTAAATATTTTTTATACATACATAAATTTTCTTTTGTACACTATGACTTCTTGTGGAAGAAATAAACCTCTTTGATGATACATGGATCTAATCTACAGCCGTAGGGGTTTGTTACTTTTAAAACTTTGTTATTCTGCAATTTCTCTGGAGAAACAAATATGTCATAGTTAGATTTAATTTTCTCTGCTCTATAAAATGGGGGAGGTTGTTCATGCTTGGATCAGGAAAAACAAACTTTGAAACTGCTGACAAGGTTTACAAAAATATCCTCTTATTTTTTTGTGGAAAGGAGTGAGATTAAGTTTAAAAAAAAATGCTGGTGAAGAAAATATTTTTTACATTACCTGTTCTTTTCGACTAAAAAGTTGCTTTGTCTAAGTTTAAAATAGTTTTTATTGCATGTCTTTTTATGCTATCTACTGTTTTCGTATTTTACAGTTAGTACGTTAATTTTATAAAGAAAAAAAACTATAATTTTAGTCCTATCGCATTTCTTTTTTTCTTATTTCATTGCACTGCCTCATTTTCCTTCGAAAATGTAGGTGAATATAATGAGTGTAAATATGCATATAGCACAGAACTTAAGTTTCAAATTACGTTTTTCAATTTTGTTAAAAGTAATTTTCGCCACGTAACACGCACCCGTTTCTTCAAAGTAATGTGAAATTACATATTAAAAAGACCAAGACCTTGGAGTTTTCAGAGAGAAAACAGTCTTTAAGAGTCTTTTTTTTTTTTTTTTTTAAAGTTGGACACTTTTGATAGTTGATGTCTTCAATTTTCGTAAAAATTTCAGGATGTGTTAGTGGTACTATAATAAGAAAAAGTGAAGTTTTTTTTTTTCTAAAAAACTGGTTTGTTTGAACTTGAGTAGGAGTCAAAGTTTAAGATCGTGAAAAAAAGAAGCTAAATATATGATTGCTTTGCTTCAAAATCAATGAGTGAACCAAACCAATTCTTTTAAATGTGGATGCTACTTGATACTAGGTACATTCTAGCATAAAATTTTGGTGGCTCACTCATGACTTTGACAGCTAAGGTCAATTGAAACTGCTTTTTTTTTTACTTTTTTTGCCTTGTTTAGGCCCGGGTATCTGCTAAAGCCATGAGTGACCCTCGGAAATAAGTATATGATTAACCACTCACCACAGTATAGTACTAAGAAAAATATAAAATAGCTTTTGTTTCTCTTTGCTTTAGTAGATAAATGGTTTCCAAGTCGGTGATTTTTTTTAAATGCCCGAGTTTAGAGGTCAATAACTTTGATCGCGAAGGGTCAACAACTTTGGGACACAGCTGTAGTTATAGTCCGAGTGGTTAGTTTAAGATCCAGATTACAAACCCATGGCAACTAACCAACTTTTTTATTTACGCGGTCTCAAAGTTAATAATTTGAAACAAAAAGAATCACAGTTTTAGGTCAATTACTCTAAAACGCCTAAGTCAATAGCTTTGAGCAAGCGCTGTAATTATGCTCTACGTGGTGTAGTTTTAGACGAATGTCAGAAAAGCATAAGATCTAATCCTCTTACTTGATTAAACGGTCTCAAAAATGATGATTTCAGTATTAAAGAACGTTTTTTCACGAGTTTATATGCGTGCTACTCAAAATCTTATGAGCTCAAACTCGTATAAATGCTAGAACGAATCTACAGCGTAATGTACTTTAATCTCCCTAAATTTCGTGGTTTCAGTGTGATAAAATTTTCTGTAACCTTGACCACAACATGGCAATTCTTCTCACACACCCGATCCGCCATTTTTGAGCACTATATTTTGGAGATCCTAGATCCTCAGGATTCAGTTTTCGGAAGCTGAAAATTCGCATCATGTTAGTTTCAAAGACATCTCTAAACCTCTATAAAATTTCATCCCATTCGGGGATGATCGAGCGGGGACAGTTTGAATAATCAGGTCAGTTGGCGTTAAATCACTCTGATGTAATCATTATGCACATTTCACCTGCATCTTTTGTTACTGACTAACAAACCTGTTTTTTTTTTCCACGTTACATTTATATTTTTACTTTTGAGCCTTATTTAATATTTTTTTTTTTTATAAAATTTTATTTCTAATAGTATATATGCAAATTCTACTGTAATTATGAACTCAATCTCTTACCCAATTGCAATCCTCTTCCTAAAATATAGCATTCATTTATAATCATTATAAAGCCAAAAACAACCAAAGATGCATGTGAATTGTCATAATGTTATGTCAGGGTGATTCCACGCAACTGACCTAAATTTCTCAAACTGTCCCTGTTCGTTCATCAACGAATGGGATGAAGTTTTATAGAGGTGTAGAGATGTCTTGAAACTAACCTATGCAAATTTTCAGCTTTCGAGATCCGAATCCTGAGTATCTAGGATCTGCAAAATATAGTGCTCCAAAATGGCGGATCAGCTTTGTGAGAAGAATTGCCATGTTGTGGTCAAGGTTACAGAAAATTTTATGACACTGGAAGCACGAAATTTCGGGAGCTTAAATTACATTTGGCTGATGATTCGTTCTAGTATTTATGTAAGTTTGAGCTCATAAGTTTTTGAGTAGCACGCATATAACACTCGTGAAAAAACGCTCTTTTATACTGAAATCATCATTTTCGAGACCGTTTAATTAAGTAAGATGATCAGATCTCATGGTTTTCTGACATGAGTCTAAAACTACATCACGTAGAGCATAATTACAGCTCTTGCTCTAAGTTATTGACTCAGGCGTTTCAGAGTAATTGACCTAAAACTGATTCCTTTTGTTTCAAATTATCAACTTTGAGACTGCATAATTAAAAAAGTTGATTAGTTGCCGTGGGTTTCTAACCTGGACCTTAAACTACACCACTCGGACAAGAACTAAAGCTGTGTCCCAAAATTGTTGACCCGTGGCGATCAAAGTTATTGAGCTCTAAACTTGGGAATTTTAAAAAAATCATCGACTTTGAGACCGTTTATCTACTAAAGCCAAGAGAAACAAAAGCTGTTTCATATTTTTTTACTATTTTACCGTGGTGAGTAATTAATCATATACTTATTTTCGAGGGGTACTCACGGCTTTAGCAGATATCCGGGCCTAAACAAGGCATAAAAATTAAAAAACAGTAGCAGTTTCAATTGACCTATGCCCTCAAAGCCATGAGTGAGCCTCCAAAATATTTATGCTAGCATGTACCTAGTATCAAGTAGTATCCTTATTTATTTGACTTGGTTCACTTATAACTTTTGAAGCAAAGCAATCATATTTAGCTCATTTTAATCACGACCCTAAACTTTGACCCCCCACTCGAAGGCCAACTAGTCACCTTGGAGAGGAAAGAAGCTTCACTTTTTTCTTATCACCATACTAGTAAAATATCCTGAAAGTTTCAGGAAAATTGAAAGTGTCAACTATCAGGCACTCACTTAGTTCAGCTTTAAAAAAAAAAAAAAAAAAAAAAAAAAAAAAAAAAAAAAAAAAAAAAAACGAAACAACTACTTGTTTGAAAACGCCTAAAAGATGGTTGTTTGAACATCTTGGCTACCACTTCGGAATCAGAGGTGTTTTATCTTGATCTTAAACGCATACAGACTCCTGATTCGGCCTACCCTCCCCCCCAATTGTGGATTGATTCTTAATGGAATATATATATATACTTACTAAAATGAACAAAAACAAAAATTCTATATTCGAAAAGATTCACACGAAAATAATCAAAGATTGCAGAAATTATTTTAATAATAACAGTAACGATAATAACCAATAATGATCAGCCGTTTACTACGCTTTACATAGTGATGACGTCATCACTGTCACGAGACACTAAACATCCAATTAGAAGCAACTAATTGACCGAAATATTAGACACTACATACAAAATGTCTGATTTTAATTGTTTACATTATAATAACAATAATCCGTAAGAATAATCATTATGAAAATGATAACAATGATGGTAATAATAATTATAAAAGTATCAACAACAAACAATAAAAACAACACTAATAGTAACAATAGTAGCAGCTACAACAATAATTATAATTGCAAATGATAATAATAACTAATAATAACAATAATTACAACAAGATAAAAAAATAACAATAATTGAACTTGAATTTTTATTTCAATTGAAAGATTAGCTAACTTAGCAGCAGCGTGAATTAAAAGTTTTAGAAGAGAGAGTAGTACAAATAAAACATTCAAATTTTCAGATCGGAGAACACAAGTGAACGTTTCTTCTCAATTCCACACAACAATAAAATTATTTTATTTCTGTATTTCTCTTAAGATTAAAATCATCATTTGTTGAAATAGAGAACGATTATCTTGCTTCATTAAAATAATTGGCAAGCTGTAAAAAAAAGAAGAAACTGGAGGTGTAGTAATTACACAGGAAATTTTACAAACGGGTTGGTAATTGGTGCTAGTGTGTTTTAGTTTATGTTTATTTATTTCAACTCAAACAGGAAACGAAACATCATAGTAAGAAATTTAGAATAAATAATTTTCAGTGTTAATGATTTAAATAAAAGCATAGTTTTTATCGAAATTCAAAGCGAATTCAGCTTGGCTTTTAAAGCAGTCATTATCATAAATATTAATTATTTTTCAGCCATAATAAACATGCCATTTATATTCTCTAACTCGCGTAAATAACGAATAATAAAGGAGCGAAAAAACTGGGTGGGAAAAAATAAATTCGAAATTGAGTCAAAACAAAAACTTCATCAGATCATTGAACTCTGAAGTTCAATATACATTTAGGGTTCACTTTGTTAACAGTTTGAACTTGATAATCCTCTTTTATAAAAACTTTATATTTATAACAGAAATTTCGCTGATATTTTGCGAACCTTCTTATTGTAAAACATTACCGTGGATCTTCAAGAAGCCTAGCCAAGTGTTGATTGTGGTTTTATTCGTACGTCGTGATTTACTTTATCACATAAATAATATTTTTTAAATACACACTGCTAATTTTTTTTTAATTCTTTATTAAATCGGCTTTTTTAAAAAATTATCATTGTTTAATCTGTTGAAAAACAGTTTTTAGTTGTTTCTCTCTCTCTCTCTTTTTTTTTACGGAAATAATATTTGAAGGATTCTTAATTGATTGAGAAGAAATTCCTCCTCAAAATTTGTTAAGGAAAAGTTTTGCCTTTGCAAGCAGCAGTTGAACAATTTAAAGTTTTTTGCTTTGGTTTTAAAATGGTTACTTTTAAAAAATGACTGTACCAGAGAAATAAAATAGAAAACTAACAATATTTTCTTTTTAATGAAGTAAGTGATTAAATCAAAAAAGGCTATCGATTAAAGTCCTACATTCCCTCCTCAACCCCCCCCCCCCTCTAATCTAAACCATATTATGAATTAATCAAAACGTAAAGCTTCAATTCAAAAGTAAATTTTGAACTGAGTATTCTAGTACATTTTTTTCCCAACAATAAGCAAGCTATTTTTATTTATATATTAAACATTAATTACTTTTTCAGAAAAGAATTTAAACACACCAATATAACGACTTAAAAGACTTTTTTCTCCCGGCCATTTATTATTACGTCATCATAAGTGTAACTTTTTATTCCTTTCTTATGGGCAAGTAAAAATTAATGGTCAAACAAAACTATCACCTGTTAAATGAACCTTGAATTCAGGAGCCCTTTCGATTTTCATGTTCAGGAGCAATCGACAAGCGTAATTATCGCCTCTAATGTGTCCAACAAAGGATCTCTTGGGCGATCGGCAATAACAATAAAAACTGATTGCACATTGCTCAAGTCTAAACCACCATTTTTAATAGATAAGACTGACCTGCGTGCCACCTTGGCATTGAGACGGAATTTAAAACTAGGTTCATTGACATCAGCAATAACAGAAAGTTGTAAAACAGCGGTAAACCCATCCTTTTCATTCCGTATCTAGATCGTGTTTTAGGGATTAACAGTTCTGCTGACGTCATAAAAACACGAGCTTTAAATTTAAAAGTCAGGTTTTTCCTTTCTATGGATTCTGATTTCTATCCCGATCTTTCTTTCGCTGTAGCTTATTTGATGCTCCATGCTGCAATTTGCTAGTGACACCAACCGTTATCAAATTGAATTCAACAAATTGAATTCTTATGGTGCAAAAGCATAAGTGTTTTTTTTTTTTTTTTGAGGAGGTATTTTTTCCCTCTTTTAACGCTCTTAAGGATTCTTAGTAATTGGTGCTGACTTAGGAAATTGGTAGTTATTATTTTAGGATGTTAAAATACCTGATTTTTTTTTTTTTTTTCATCTAAGTACAAAAGATGACCGAAGTGCCAAAAAAGGAAACTTTTGCAGTTACTGCTTTGTACGTTCACGCGGCTGACATGTACCTCTCAAGTCGGTTATTTAAAATTTTTATAAGATTAAATTTTATTCATTTTTATGCATGTTCGTATTATGTTATGTCAGAGTCAGGGAAGAGCAATTGTCCTTACCTGGCATCCACCCTGTTTCACCTTCAAATTGACAGACCTGGTACCAGTGATTAAAACTCTTGATTAATCGAATTGTTCAATATAGTTCTTAAATATGGTAACGTGCCAAGTTACGCAGACTGTAAAAACCTATTTCTAATCGACCAATAACTTACTTCTGCTTTTGTTTTTTAATCATTGCATTCTTTAACCCTTACAGCAACCATTTCATTGCCCAAACTTTCGTTTTCTTCCATCGCAAACGGCCTACTAGCCACCTTCTTGTACACTTCGAATGATTGCCCAGCAGAAATTGCCTTCCTCTTCACTTCAGTTCACATCCGATATTCTTCTTTCATAGCGCCCTCCAGGAATTCATTTTGGCTTTACAAGCCCCGTTTTATTACTCCGCTATCTGAGTAGTCTCTCTCTCTCTCTGTATTGCGTGCGCCTTCCATTATTATGCTTGGGGCGGGGGAGGGGGGAGTGACAAAAACCTTTGCTCTTGAAAGTAACATTTTCTTTTATTAAAAGGGAAGAAGAGGTGACCAGCTCAGCCCACGGTAAAGAAAGTTGTTATCATTTTGTTTCGTGATATATATATATATATATATATATATATATATATAGAGAGAGAGAGAGAGAGAGAGAGAGTCCTTTTTTTGGTGAAGCATGCAACTTTACATAAGCAGCTTATTTTATTAAAATTTCCTTTTCATGCATTGACATGCAATTAGCGTCAAAAGAGCAAAATTTAAGCAATTGCATATGCACATATACTTCTACATTTGCATATAATTCGGACTCTTAACCATCGGTATTCTAGTTCGGTGACGTCGACTCATTCTCTTGATAAACATGTATGGATTAATTTCCCATTCTCAAAACGCAACTATAAAGTAATTTCAACTGTAAAACTTCTAAGTAAACTAAGTCTCAATTTCTCCAAGATTAAGCATCACTCTGCTGTCTGCTTTTGGAAAGTTTTCGTTTTATTTCTCCGACGGGAAAAGCATCTTTAATGTAACCCATTTATGTATGGATGCGAGCATTAAAGCTTGCCAGTTGAACTTCCTTCTTCGCTGGGGGAATCCAATATTCGGCCATTTAGCCAGACATAAATCAAATCCCTTTGGACATGAGTTTCTCTGTCTGTGGGGGGGAACATATTTTTGTTTATAATGGGACATAAACGCGCAATTTCCTGTTATTCCGAATTTAGATTTGTGCCGCATTTTATGAGTTTATGGCTTCTTCGAAATGTTAGTCAGAGATGATTCATGCGAGATTTCAACTGAACTTGAGTTTGCAGTTTTAGAAGGCACTGCAAACTCAGAACATTTCTATATCAAAAGTTCTTTTGCGAATAAAGGAAGTAAAAGATTTTAATTTATTTAAAAACATAAGTTCAAAATAATTATGGATTATCATACTCTGTATAAAGCTTAAAAGCAATATAGTAAGAATAATCTTTATGTGACAAAATATTCTTTGTACTACGTAGTCTTACAAGTTTTTTTCCCCCTTGTCTTTCTAGTGCTATGAGCATGCTACGAAACTTAAGAACATGTCCCCCCCCCTTATAGGGACATGTTTTAGGCCCTAGGGGCATTATAGGGCACATGTTTCTAACAAAAGTAAAAATTTCACAAACAATCTCAAAAACGAAATTGCGTGAAAGTGTTCATTCACTACGGTCGGTCTACGCAGGCCCATCATTTAGGGGTGTCCGAGAGATTCATTTCCCCCCTCCCCCCGGTCTTATGTTTGTTCCCAGTTTTTTGGTACAATTTGCATTGAGTGTACACTCTCTGACCCCTCCTTCCTTCTGGAAAAACTCGTAATGAGGGCCCATTGTACCGGAATTCTTTTACGGCTGTAGCGCCCCGGCATCAAGGTCACTGTGACTTTCCGAAAATTTTTTTATTCGGCGAATTTTGTCTGACGATTCGACAAAATTATCGTCATTTGGCAAAACTTGGAGTTCTATTCGGCAAAATTGCCATCATTCAGCGAAATTTGGGGTTCCATTTGACACAATTTGGAGTTCCATTCAGTAAAATTATTATCAGTTGGCGAAATTTTGAATTTTATTCCGCAAAATTATCATCATTCGGCGAAATTAAAAAAAAAGAAACCATTCCGCAAAACTATCATCATTTGGCGAACTTTGGAGCTCCATTCTGCAAAATTATCATCATTCTGCGAAATGCGAAGTTCCATTCGGCAAAATTGACGTCATTCGGCGTAACTTGAAGTTCCATTCGGTAAAGTTTGGAGTTGCATTCGGCAAATTGAGAATTTCTGCCCTCCCAAAAATTTAAGTTCGAGGCGCCCTTGCTTGTACCACTTTTCTGTTCCCCTTCCTAGCGTGAACTTTCTTATCAATATCAGCGAATAAAAAGGTGTCACTATGTTAAAATCACACTCCGAGCGTGACTCACCGAATAGTTTTCGCATTATCGTGTACGCCCCCCCCTCCCCCCCCCCACTGTTACCGTCGCCCCCACTCTTCTCGATGTAATCCTAGCACAGCACTCCTGCTGCAGTCGTCTTTTCATTATATCATTCTCACTCTGGGGTTATGAATTTAATTTTGGTAATTAATGAGCTTTCCTGATGGCACAGAACCGATGCTCCTTCTACAGCTGATTAGTAGGAATGTGATGATGCCTTGTGTTTCAAATCCAGTATTTCCGTTTCGAATAGCTTTTTTGTGTTTTAACATTTCAGTGTTTATTTAGCTATTTTAGCTCATTTTGCAGCGGATCAACATTATATTCACTTGAATTTGTGTTTTCTGCTTGTTTCTTAATGGATTGTTTTGCGTTTTAAAAATTAGAGTTGAATAAATATCGTTTAAACTAACTAATCAAATAACCTCGCAGTATTATTGTTTAGGCAAATGCATAAGAAGTGCTGATTAGAAATGCCTTAATTTGTTTTAGAAATATATGCTATAATTCCCATTTTTCATTTATGAAATTCGATGCCGAGCGATGTGGGCATCGTGTTCGGAAAAACTTTTTATGTTCTACACATAGGAAAGCGATTGCTTGCGCTTTCATACATTTGTGCGTATGGTAACTTGAAATTGATTTTTTTTTCATACACTCAAAAAAAGAAACGACTCTCTACAATGTATGACTTGTTATTTTCTCGTAAGGAAAGTTTATGATATTAATGGCTGCAAAAATATCTGGAAATTTTTTTACAAAAATCACAATCCAATTTTCGTCAATTTTGTAAACCAAAATAACAAATAAAGTGTGCTAAATGGATAAACTGAAATGAACAGCGTGAAGAACAAACTTTGAGCTATTCCAAATGGCTATACTATGTAAATAGAACTGTTGTGTGGAGAAACTTTCATTTTTAGAGAAAATTGCAGAAATACCTTGCGTAGTGTGATTTCATTGTCAGTACGACTTTTGTCAATATGCTGTATTTAATGCAGTTTTCAAGAGAGGCAATGTCTTTTATTGGCAGTTTGTTAACATTTTGGCTAAAACTGAATATGTATAGCTTATCCTATATTTACTTAAGCCCCTACAACTGTTACATTTTTTAAATTCTCCACTGCACAAGTTATTATATCCTGCAGAAAAAAATATGAACATACAATGTATTTAACACATTAGAGTAACATCACCAGTAACAGACATGCTTAACTTATCGCTCTCAGGTTAACTCACTTTTTTGAACCTTTTAATGTATTTGAACTTTTAAAACTATTTTTCTCTCGTGCAACTACATCTCATCTAACGTTTGGCTGCTTCTGGATCCTCTGAATTAGTTAATTTTATTCTATTTTTATTTGGTCGATTTCGAAAAAAGGTCCGGCCCCCAGTAACAGACACCGAAAAATCTAATAATACCCAGTAACAGATAGGATGAGGGAAGGATCAGTAATGGGCAAAATTCCCTTTTTCTCTTCAAAATGTGCCAAAGTTCTTTATTTTTAGAATTAAAGCCTTATTAAATTTGAATGAACATGAAAATCAGGCTGATCTCGTGGCTGTTGTTCATAACCTACCACCACTGCCTTGTAAATACCAACTGACTCATAAAATTCACTCTGAATAACACTAGATGGTTACACTGTATTCATTGGCCGCAGCAACATCAGTTTTTCCCGCCAAAAATTCTTATTTAAATCAAAACTTGTAACTGTCTGTTTCAGGACTTTTGTCTGTTACTTGTGCCGTTACCGTAAAGGTAGATTTCTTATTTTAAAAATGTTTTTATGTTTTCAAACTATGTTTGTGTCTCTGAGACTGAAATATTAACCTGCATCAGTACTAACATCCTAAGTATAAAGCAGCCATATTGCACCACTCAACTGGCACTGATCAACAAAGGAATAACTCCTCTATCGAGAAATACAATGATGGAATATGAGATATAAATACAAAACATGAAAAGTGTTGCCAAATGATTATGCAAGGTGTATACAGTTATACAATAAAAATAAATAGTTGAAATGGCAAAAAAGAAAGTTGAACTTAAAAAATATATTTAAAAACCAAAGCTGTTCATCCTTGGTAGGATAGCGAAAACTTCCGATACACTACGAGGCCAGCCGATCAATACCGAAGCCATGACGAATGCCTCCGATGTTCCTCTCCGCTGGGGAAAATACAGCTAATGCGTACCTAACACTCTTCCCTATTACAAAGAGATGATCTTATGCAGGGATTTTTGTCTGTTTATTCGCATCCTCCCCATCACGTATATCTTCATTATTACGAACGAGGCGAGAGGGAATTGTTCACTTAAATGTGTGATTTCCGATATCCCTGTTTTTACTGCTGTCAAGATATTGCCTCAAATAGCTCGACTGGCGCATTCTGGGTAACAATGCACAGTTGGAATGGCTACGGATATTTTTCTTTCGGTATTTCGTCAGAGGGAGATAATAGTACCAAAATATTCAAATAAGTTGTTAGGAATGCTGAAAATCTGAGAAATTCATGCAAGAAAAATACAAAAATTGATTAAAAAAATAACTAAATAAATATAATTTAGAAAAAAAACTGTGTGCTGAGGTAAACTCACCCGCTGGGAAAAAAAGCTTCTAAAAATTGAAAATCACTATTATTTTATGGAATGAGACATGTATGAGTTGCTCTTAGTGGCTTTCACAAGGGGTCAAAGGAGCCCTCCCCCATTTTGCTTGATGTGAAGTTTTCAATATTCTAAACATTAGGACTCGACCGATGCATCGGCCCATCGGCGCCGATGGTTCAACAATTTAGCCATCGGCATCGGCGGCCGATGCTAACTTGCGGGAAACATCGGCCCATCGGCCTTAAAAAACATCGAAAAGCCGATGGAATTGGATGATGTTTTTGAAAAAAAAAAAGGACTTCTGCTGTATTACTTTTTAATACAAAGTAAATGGAGTTGTTGTTTTCATACAAAATTATTTACTTAAATTTCAGTATGAATTTCTATTTTTAGTCATCCCTAGAAGAGTTTTTAATGCTACATTCAGGTACCAAACAAGTTAATTGTTGCGTTATTTCTTGCAGCAGGATGTACGTATGTATCTGTCATAAGTCATAACTCAAAAATGATAATCTGTAGAAGGTTAAAGTTTTTTTATGTGGGGTCTGCGGACGTTCCAGTTGTGCACTTCCCTTTTTGTTTTCGATCGCGTGTTCTGAAAAGCCAGTTTGCTCATTTTTTGTGGCTATTAATTACTTATTTCAATGCAAAACTAATATAGCGTGTCAGACTGACGATCATTTGGTGATATATTGCCGAATTGGAGACTATGGAAACAAATATGAGATGGCGGAACAGTTTTTTGTGTCATTTTATTAGATTCCCGTTGAACCGACGTAATTTTTTAATTTTTCGATATTTGTAGTATGAATCACAGTAATGCAGTCTTTTCTGTATCGCTTCTGCGGAGTTGCAAGTTTGGGGCCCGTCGAAATACATTTTGGGGATCACAGAAGTTGTAAAACATTTATCATTCGCATTTTTGTAACTCCTTCGGTGGCCCTATGGTTATGGAGCCTCTCGCGCAATTGCAACATTTGCTATATTTTAAATCCGCCATTGCACGTCAAAACAAACTCGGGTGCAAGTTGTGAAAGGGTTTTCTGCTCAATGTTTATGATTATTTTGAACTCTATTTTTATGACTATTTTTTTGAATTTCCGAGAACACTTGCGTGTCCCTCCTCCCACTCCCTCAATTTCTGAAATAAACTCTAGTTGTACTTCTGAGTTGTTTAAAACTAACACCATTCATAAAATTGGAGATTTTTTTTTTCAAACTTTATCTATTGTTTAGAAAGAATTTAGGGCATTAATGTAAGAAATTGATTGAAGACGTTTTGAATGGTGACATAATTCGGAAATCAAAGGGACTTTTGATTTTTTTTTTTTTTTTTTCCGGAAGTGCTGAAGTAGATTCAGAAACTCTTCCGAGGAGTTGGTGGTAGCTGTTCTGTACTAAAAAAATGAGGCAGAGGTTGGGACCGAAGTGTGATTTACTCCAAAATCAGAGGGTGACCCCCCTAACCCTACCTCGTCGTTTCAATAATTTCTTAAATATTTAGCAATTATTTATTTTGGTCAAGAAATGTCATTTTGCGTATTTCTCATACTTGTTTCACCTATATTTCGTAAATTTCCATCTTTTTTGCATCATTAATAGCGTTTGACTTTTTTTCTGTTGTAAGTAACTATTTTTATGTATTTATATAAAATCAATGAATAAGTTATTTTCGTTTTTTATAGAAAAATTTCAAGGATTTTCTATTATGCATTTTTTCAAATTTCAGAAAATTATTGTTAAATTGAAAAATTTAATTTGAACTTGTTTGTAAAGCTTCATAAAAGATTAAACGATCAAATTGTTCAATACTATGTGTGCAAACATCAGATCAAGTAGTATATGTATTCAGTTATTAACTTGGTGTAAATATTGCGTTTGTTTATTGTACCTGCGTTTCAAGAACCTTGCTCTTTTCGTGGTTATTTTATTTATTTTTTTTTCAGAAAAATGTATGTCACTGTTATAGCTTTTATGAAAAATGCAAACTTTTCTCTTCATAAATTTTAAATAAGTATAAAAATATTACTATTTTGATTTAATATTGTAATTTATCTGTCACCTTTTTTGTTTAATTTGATGACTAAAAAATGTCTACGTGCAATCTTTCACTTTAATTGCGTAATTTGTTGACGGTTTCATAGTTCGATTCTTAATTTTTTTTTTTTTTTTTTTTTGAATGATTAAACTACGTAATTTAATTTTTTTAAACTATGTTTAGTGTACCTAAATCCATGCATTATTGCAACATTGCTGAAATCTTAGTTATATGCTCAATTCAAAAAAAAAAAAAAATCAATTGGTTATTAAACAGTCTCTTTGTTTTTCTTCCTTCTTTTTTTGGCTTTTGTTCTTTCTCTTTCATCATACAGCAGTCAAAAAAGGAGAAGCATAACTACACCCTATACAGATTGTACGTAGTACGATGCAAAAGTTCAGGGACAAGCTGTATAAAATCTTACCCAGAATAGTCCACATTACCGAAGCACATCCACCTTCAAAAGGTCGCCTTAAGGGACTATTTACTTCTGCCAGTGTTCATATAACTTTTGGAAACACTCCTGGAAGCCATTTTTCGCTACCTTCTATGATGCAGCTTCATCTTCTCGTGACGGAAAAAAGCGGCGTCTGTGCAAATGTTTTTTTTTTTTGCTGGGAACAGGTAAAAGTCACACGGAGCTAAGTCCGACGAAACGTTATGTTATTTGTTTGTCATATCAGAGTATTGACCAATCGACCCGTGCATCCTCAACATGAAAGTCGCCTTCTTCCCTACGATGAAGTTAAAGCAGCAGCGCAAGAGGCCTTATAGGAATTTGCGAAAAATGTCTTCCAGGAGTGCTTCTAAAAGCTATACGAACGTTGGCAGAAGTGCATAATCGTTCAAGGTGACTATTTTGTATATACTCATGCTTGTCAGCTTCTTTCTTTCGTTTTGTTTCTGCAACTCGGTATTTCATTAAATCCCTTGAATACTTCAAAAGAACTGTTATTTTATTTTTGGGGTGGTTTTAAATCAAAAATACTGTTAGTTTATTTTACATTAGAAATAAAATTTACGCTAAATTTGTTTCCTCTTGATGTGTGTGCAGTCCTATCTCTTCCTATTTCTTACTACTTTTTTAAGTGATTTTTTTTCCTACTTTTCCTACTTTTTTAATTTTTGATTCCTCATTTCCTACTCCCCCCCCCCCCCCCCCAAAAAAAAACCTCTTTGGGGTCTGTACTACGTACGTATGAGTTTTCAACGTACTATTTCATAACGTTTTTGAGTGACGCAAATTTACGCGCATGAAGACATCACAAGAGAATTTGCGATAATTAACTGAGGAGGCGTTCAAAATGGATATTTGGTTATCTATATATTCTTAGGTACATATGTATGTACAGATGGGCCGAAAAAACTTGTGAAGTATAAATTTGGTGATAGTAAAATAAAAATTTAGGTCTAAATCTGATTTCTTTTTTTTTTTTTTTTTTTTGGATTACAATTCTTTATTCGTAGAAAGGAAGAAAAGTGAAATGAATCAATGATCCTTTAAATCCCTGACAATCTTATCAATTTATTTCTGTTTGATTTTTTTTTTTTTTTTTTTTGCCATCGGCCAACGGCATCGGCCATCGGCAATCGGCCATTTGCAGGAAAACAATCGGCCAACAATCGGCATCGGCCCATCGGCCAAAAAATGCCATCGATCGAGTCCTACTAAACATTTGTGATTCTGAGAAACTCTAATTTTCTGCCTTATAGTGCCTTTTTTACTTCCTTTTACAAAAAAGGAAGTATTGTATTCGCTAAAAAAATTTCACTAAAAAATCGACCTTAATTTCTATTTTACTCACCCCCGAATGAATGTTGATGTTTTTTTTTTTCAACTCGACCGCACGTGGATAAGTGCCTAAGAACGTATACACCCCCGAAATATCCATTTTGACGATTCCCGAGTTAACGAGTTTTCTCGCGACGTCTGTATGTACGTATGTCCGTATGTATGTCGCATAACTCAAGCACGGTATGTCCTAGAAAGTTGAAATTTGGTACGTAGACTCCTAGTGGGATGTAGTTGTGCCCCTCCCCTTTTGGTTGCATTTGGGTGTTCCTAAAAGGGTCTTTTGCTCCTTTTTGGGAGGAAATCATTGTCAATTTCGATGCAAACTGAAGTGGTGTTATAATTTGGGGTACACTTGGCGATATATCGCCAGTATTTTGCTTGCCAAGTTTTGTTGCCAACCTGGCGTCAAATTTGGCGATTTTTTAAATTTTTTTTTTTAATCTCGTTTTAATTTGTCCATTGTTGGTGATATTTAGAGAGTAAACTATTGAATCACATTAAAAATGCCAATAACGGGGAAATGACATTAAATTGGAGTAAAAGGAAGTCATGTGATGCACACATCAGCTCGTTTATATACAAATTTTCCCCTTTCTAAATATTGTGTTATTTTGTGGAAATCTATTTTTTATTTACTTATACAGTCGAGCCCGCTTAATGGAATATCGGTTAATAGAATATCCCACTTAATGTAATGAAATTTCAATGTACTACACCATTGATGTGTGTTACTTTTATCCCGGATAATGGAATATCCCGCTTATTAGAATAACTTTTCCCGGCAAATTGCGTATTCTATTAAGCGGGCTCGACTGTATTTGCTGAAAGTAGTATTTGCTTATTTCTCGTTATCGGTACAAGATAGTTACACCTCCATAGATCCAAATCATATGCAGTCTCATCTACAATTCTTGTATGAAATCGACAGATTATTTTTTCAACCTTAAAATTTCTTTTACTTCTATTTTATTATTGTGTCCGATAAGCAACTTCTTCCTTTTTTAAAATAATTTAATTTGCCTGGATTTAATTTTTAGTGTATTTCATGTGTGCTATCATTATATCGCTCGTTTGGAAGAAGAGTGCTACAATCAAAATTTTTAATTTTTTTTTTTTTTTTTTTTTTTTTTTTTTTTTTTTTTTTTTTTTGCTTAAAGACCTTCAAAGGACGTTATTTTCTTTGGAAAATAATGAGATTTTTTTGTTCAAATATCAACCACTGGAGAGCACAGCAAACTTACTTCTTCGTACCATGGCACTCTTCTTCTAAATGAGCGATATATAATTTCTTAAATCATGATAAACTTGGTGTAACGATTTTGTTAGTCAGTAAATGCACTATATCATGTTAAATAACAACTTCTTGCAAAAACTTAAACAATGTTCGCAATTATCTAAGTTTAGAAACGACCGCGAATTATTCCAATTATTTGTTTTATAATTTATTAATTAATTCATTTGCAGTATTTATTTTTTGCTTTTTAATAAAATCAAACTGTTTTTGATCCGCAACTGTAGCAGAGTTAGTTATGATTTGGTTGGTCTTGGGTCAATTTTCGAATAATTCTCGGTTTCAACAAATTATAATAATATCCTGCGCTTATTGATAGTGTGCATTTCCCACACATTATAATGAGAAAATTATTTAACAACCTTCTTTTGGTTCAATGTTTTGTTTCTGCTTCTTTATCTCGTTTTAAGGGAAGCTTTAAAGTAATCATTGTTTTGAATTCGAGAAGGAAAAGAAAAAACGTAACTCCCTGAGCACGTACGGCGTTGTTTTCTGTTGATGGTATTTTCACACCCCTTTATTAGGAATATTCGCTTCGTGCACGCGAGGAATGTTGCCATTTTATTCGCGAAAATTTACTCTACTCTTTAGAGTGGTATATTTTGTTTTCGTTGCTCCTTAGTAGCTCCATGAGAATAAGGAGCAAGAAGAAAAAATGAACCAAAAGTAAATCGTTTGCAAACAAAACTCGTTATCCCCATGGATCTTGGAGTTGTTTGTTTCATCTAGCATCCGGTTTTAATGTACAAAATCAAAACACGCTTCAGGATGGAATCCTATCTTTTCCTTTAGCTTTCTATAATAATAGCTGAGTTAAAATAAATCAGAAAGAAAGAAAGAAAGAAAAAAAAAAAACTCCTTCAGTTAAACTTACCTTCCTTTCGAAGAATAGTATAACTAGTTCGGTTATTTAGTCTATCATCCGAAATGTCAGTTTATATTCTATTCTGAATTATGTTATTTGTTATGTTGAATGAACTGAGAAAAGTGCGGTTTTTTGCATGACTTCACTTTGGGCATGCGTGGAATTGGTGTCCGAATTTCATCCTGACTACTACTCGGTAAACAAAGTAAATGGTTTGTTTCCTTCTTAATCACCTTCACCCTTAAAAAATTATTTATTATTATTCTTTTCAGAGGTGCCCATAGGGGTGGGAGAATATGGTGCAATTAGTGCCATCCAAATGGGGGGGGGGATTTTAAACTATTTTATTTGTTTATTTAAATTTATTTATTGGTTTTATTTTTAATTTAAATTACTTATTTTTTATTTTATTTTACTTTATTCTGTTAGCGTAGCATAAAACTTTTCTGCTAAAGGAATAATAAAATTAATAATAAAAAATAAACGAATAAGTAAATAAAAAATATTTTTAAAAAATAAATAAAATAAAAAAGCGGTCTAAAGAATAAAAAATAAAGAAGGGGAACAGGGTCGGAAAAAAAAAGGAAAATGGTGAGGGGGCACTCTTGATTCTCTTTTCCAATTAGAAAAATATGGGTAGACGAAGCAAACTCCTTTCGTAATATTCTTCCTTTCTTCAAAAAAATTCAATTTTCTTTCTCTTTAGTAGTAGTTTTAAAACCTACTATGCAAATTTTTTTTCTTCTTATTTAAACTTATGTAATTGTATTTTAATTATAAATCATGAAAATATGAGTTAAAATGCAGTTTATCATATAATTTTTTTTTTTTTTTTTTTTTTTTTTTTTGTGGTATTTCACCAATATACTTCTCCGTTTTCTCCGTATTTTTTCCCCCTAACTGGATTACCTTTGATCGAAAAATCATTTAGCACTTGTAAAATATTTCATTTTGTATGACTCTTTTTCGAGTTTTTGGCAATTTTTGCAATCTCAACTCTAGCACATGCAATCATTTAATATTTACAAGGTCTCAACTTCAAATTTTTTTCTTTACTTCATCGTAAAAGTTTAATGTTTAACTTGAAATTCAAAACCATTTCTCCAGTTTTTGAAAATGTAACCCAAAATTCGCAACATTTTCGTCCGCCGGAAAATATACGCTGAAATAATGAAAGCATTTGGTAACTTGATATTATTAACTCTTCGTACCATATAATATTTAATGACACCATTTCACTCGTTTGAAATTATTAGTTATAAAGCTCAAAAATCCTGTTTGATCCCCCTCAAAATAATCTGAAATACAAAAATATTTCCTGAAAGATTTAAAATATTGCTAAAACTCATTTGAAATAATGATCTCTTGGCTAAGGTATTTGTTTCAATAAAGCTTTTTCTTTGTTTCTGCTGTGTTGTTTTTTCTCTCCCCCCACAAAAAAAAATACATATACACTTCTGTCTCTCTCTCTCTCTCTCTCTCGACTATCTTTAAAAGAAAATTTTGTGACAGGAATTATTTTTTGTCACGTAATTAAACTGTCTTAGATATAAAAACTTGTAATTTGGCTATCAAAGTATTCAAACATGAATGTCCTGTTTTTAACTCTTTAAAGTCAGAAGGCGAAGATAACTGAAGTGATTTATGATATCCTGCTGGTGGTTATTTAGCATTCGGAATATATTTAAAGCTGACACATCCTATTACTTTTTCAAGAAGCTTCGACAAAGCATTTTTACTGTGAAGGGTTATTTATTTTTTTTTTGCAGTGCCTTGATTATTTTTCAATTTTAAATATTAATAGCAGTTTAGCAAGCCAAATTGTAATTTTAAGAAGAAAAATGAAGACAAATGTAATGGGTTAGAATTGTTTCATCTGCAATTGTATAAATCGTGCAGGTATTTAATGGACAAAATGTAAATAATGATGTGAAACATATGTGTACACTTTTTATACATTCGAATCAGTTGTAAATTGATTTTGTTAAGTTTGGAAAATTGTGTTAGCTACGGATGTTTATAATAAGGATTCATGCCATTTTATATCAACTGGTAATAAATTACATTTTGCATCATGTTTTTTTTTTAAATCTTTATAAGTGAATATAAAATAGAAGTACAAATAAAAATCAGAAGCATTTTCTGTTGCAAGTGTTTTGTGATTATCAGTACACATGATCATAAGTCATGGGATAAGTACTACAATTAGGTAACTACAAGTTTGGAGAAATAGATTTACTTATTTTTGTTGTAAGTTTTTGTTCATATATAGACAAATAGTTCTAATTGAAGGATGTTTTGGAAATGACTGTAAAATAACCTTCGAAATAGTCTTCGCTTATCGAAAAATCGTGTTGAAACCCCTCCCCCCCCCCTTTTTTTTGAGTTTTCCTCGAAAATTCTGAATTGAAGTCACCTAGTTGTTACCCAAAAAGTTATTTCAGATATTTACCTAGATTTTGCATAGTTTACTGTTTATTTGTCTAGAAGCAAGCAACTTAAAAATTCTTTTGAATCACCTCCGTGCAATCTTTTGTTTGAACTCCCTTCTAAACTGCATTTTTACGAGCGAATGCTCTCATTTCGCCGTTACAATTCCCAAATGCAAAGTTAATCTGGAGAAACTTCACAATTCCATGATCATTTTTTTTTTCCTCCAAAGGATTAATTTCCTGCAACATTAACGTTATCATCGATGTTTCCTGGTCCCCTCGACATTAAACCTCTTTATAAGCATTGTTACTTGAAGTCTCCCCCCCCCCCCAGCAATACATTCTCGCTAGTACCCCCTTGAAACAGTGTATTACACCTTAGGGCGTAATTGCCAACCGGGTCAGGAAACATTGTTCTAATGTTGGCGCGGGAAAAAAAGTAGATGTAAGAATTCATTTGCTCGCGGTTTATTACCATCGTAATTGGACTATTCTTCAACTACTAATTGCTGAATGCGCAAAACATCTGCTGATTGCTCATGGGCAACGAATGGGTAAATGCTTAAGTCCTGGGGTAAATGTATTGGTTGTTCGGTATAATAGACCTGCAGTAAATTTAGATGGATAAATATACTTTGGTGGTCCGGTTTAATAGGTTTCATTTGGCATGTATTGTTCAGGTTTGTCTGAGTAATGCCTTGGCTGCCTCTTGCACTGGATCTGCGGGGAATTCAGATGGATTCATAGATTTTAGTGAAATATTTTATGCGTGTATTTCATGTCACGAATTGGTGAACATTGGTTGCCAAATGAATGGAGCTTTGACAAATTTGGATGGTTTATTAATCCATGAAAATATGTTTCTTGTTGCCTTATGTAAATCGATCTGTGGTAAGTTCAGTTGTATAAGTAGTTTTTGCTGAACCATTTTGAAATTTGTTTATTGTAGCATGTATTGCTCAGCTTAGTGATTTAGTGAAATCATTTTGAGGTAAATGTGAAAGAGGATATTGAAGCCTTTGGAATGCATGTATTGCTCAGTTAGGTGGCTTAGTGGAATAAATTTAAGGGAAATTTGAGAGCATGTTGAAGTATTTAGAATGCATGTATTGCTCAGCATTCAGGTAGATAAAATGATTTTAATGATTCGTTATATGATATATTTTGCCATTGCAAATTTTCTTAAACTTTATTTTGATAGTGTATTGCTTATTGTAATACAAATCAGATTGTTTTTTCTGGGGGGGGGGAGGGCGATTGAATTGCGTACAGTACCAAATTTCGTCTATAAACTTGATAAAGTTTGGATAGAAAAACAAACCAAATTAATATTATTCATTAATGTTCAGGATCGTTTATGATTAACATGATTGATGAAGGTTTTTTTCGTTTTCCTAAATGTATAACCTGATACCGAAGACCTCTTAAATTCTGACAATGGTCTTTAACTGATTTAACGTTGAAAATGTTTTTCAACTTTACTCGCGTTATAATACTACTCAATAAGTAGCACAAATTAAGAAGAACTATTATTTTCCAATTTTTTATATCGACTATCAAGGCCCGTGCTAACGAGTAAATTTAGTCAGAATTTGAAAATATAAGCCAAATTTCAAAAGTCTTTGCCAAAGACTAATTTTAATAAAGCAGAGAACAAAGTATAATTTTAGAAAGTACAATACAAATACTTGTTCTTGTGTTTTAAAGGAGCAGCATATTAAAATAAAAATAAGACACTTGTTTGGCCTGGGTTTATTTTCGCAAGCGGAAGTTTTAACAATCTTATGACTTTATGTTGAATTTTTGGGAGAACTTAATGTTCGCCAAATCGCAGTTTGTTTCGCCAAATTTACAATTTTATTGGAATTGGCGTGCTGGTGCATGCTTAGCGCTGACCTTGATTACTTTTGGGATTTGTAGCTGGACTTAAGCTGTATGAGAGAGCATATATTTTTCTTTCACTTTTTGTATGAAAGACGAAATTCAGATAATTTACGCATAAATATAATTTTTGAAACACATTATGCTCGACCCGCTTTGAATATCTAAATCAGAGTGTTAACATATCACTGAAAGCTACGAGTTTTATTTTATTCATCTCAAGACAATGAAAATGTATCACAAAAATAATTTCTTACTTCAAAACTTTCAAGCTACGAAATAAATAAATAAAAGGTTGAATTGAGAAAGCTATTTTTATGCATGAGATGTTGTTCATTGCAATGTTTGAAATATCTCAAATGAGTTTTTGACAAATTTTTGAAGCGTCGGACTTCATTTGTTTTTTAAATTTCATGTAATATTTTTGTAATAGGTATTTTTTTAAATTCAGATTGCATTTAAATTTTTGATAGAAATTTTCATTTTTTATCATTTTTAATCACTGGAAATATTTTCCTTCAGAAAAGATTATGCCTTAAGTATCAAATGATGTTTCTAAATTTCAGATTATGCTTAAGATATCAGATTTTTCATTTTTCACAAAATGTTTGGGACAGAGAATTGATCGGTAATGACAACATTTCCCTATAAAACATCTAAAAAACACCCTCAATTTCATTAGACATTAATTAATTTTATTTTTTTATGATTAGTTTAACGTTTTGCATTTTGCAAAATATGTGAGTAGAATCAGAACGCGGCGGAGGGGTCGACGGGTTCGTCCCCCAGAATTCTTGATTTTAAACCATGTTTCCAATCTGAATTTTACTCCTCGCAGTTTCGTCCCCCCCCCCCCCACCACCACCAAAAAAAAAAAAAAAAGCTTAGAATCTGTTTGAAAAACACTTCTGATTTTTCCGATCATAAATTCATAAAAATGATTTTAGAAATACAATCCTAGTTATTTTTTCTGGGAACGCTACGTGTAATCACTTATTGCTTTTAGAACAATTCTGGAATGCTAGATTGCAAATTTTATTTTGTTTTAAATTTTGTCTCCCCTTTAA
The DNA here is from genome assembly GCF_026930045.1 of Uloborus diversus. NCBI lineage: Eukaryota > Metazoa > Arthropoda > Arachnida > Araneae > Uloboridae > Uloborus > Uloborus diversus. Next base: position 50,912,708 of record NC_072731.1, read on the forward strand.
GCAGCGATTGCTACCTTTTTTTTCTGTTACACATTTTCGTTATGATAATGAACATTTATTGGCGTGTGTAGAAGTATCAACAAGCAAAAGTTGTCTTGTTTCTCTCTTCTTTCCTTGTTTCTCGAATCTTGTTCTTGAAAGAAAGTTATTGCTCTGTAAATCCTTGCATAATATTTTTCGTGGAGGATTTCTCAACTTTCGTTTCTGTTCGTAAAAATTCGCAAAACTTTTAGCTTACAAAACCACCGACATTTTCATTTTCGCAAAAATTACGACGAGAGCCTTATAATATTCGCTTTCTTTTTATAACCACTACTAATGTGTATTTTTTCTTCAAATGCTTTGACTCTTTTTTCTCAAAACGAATGTTTTTTAGCGTAAACATAAGTTAAGTGTTTATAAAACATAGAATTAATAAATATTTCATGGTTTGAAGTAACTTCTCAAACCGTAGGAATGAAAAATAAAAAATGCTTTCTTTCATCATTGGATGTGCATTAACCTCCAATATCTCTGGATTTAAAAAAATCCGACTTCAAAAATGGCGTTTTTATCCATTAGTTCCAAGTATTCTATTTCAAAACAAAAAATCTAATTACGGCCATTATACCGTTGAATTTCGAGTCATAACGTTGCAAAGATAATTCATAGATTCCCTGCGTTCTCTTTCATTTAGATAAAGCAATTTATTATTCTGACAAAACAGGAAAAAAGTGGAATGTGTCATATTTCACTTTAGAATCATGTTTATAACTTTTCAGCATTGCCATTTATTTGCTTTAGCTTTACAGGGTAAATATTTTTGTATTCCATCCGCGAGGGGCGTAAAAAAAAATCTCGACCCGAGGTTAGACAAGGGATAGAGCGAATCACTTTCAGGAATTCGATGTCATTATCGCTTTAATTTTCTGGAACTTTTCCTTCCATTGGAGTGTGAGGATGCGTCAGCTGGCTCCGTCTCGTCAGTGTCAAGGGCAGCTGCTTCCATATCATTCGAAAATGGGGTGGAAAGGGGAGCTTGACGTTCGTTTCAATTATTTCGGGCTTGAAAGATTTTTCATTATGTCAACGGATCCTTATGAGCTCTTTTCCGCTAGTTCTAACGTTAACCGTAACGGGTGGTTTTGCTTTCCAGATGAAAATAGAAAGAACCCGTTTCACACAGTAAAGAGATAGTAGCGCTCATCATATTTTTGCAGGGAACTATACTGCCGTGGGCAGGTAACAAGCAGTAACTGCAAATATTTTTCTTTTTCTTTTCTTTCTTTCTTTCTTTCTTTTTTTTTTTTTCTGTTGTATTTTTGTCATCTGACGAATTTTCGATACGTCCGATTTCAAACATCTCTGTGGTTCAGTGGTTACTCCAATAAATGAAGGGTAGAAGTTCGATGAACAAGAAAACCAAACATTTATTAACGTTATTCAGTAAGTTATCGCCCTATAGCCAGGGCTAAAGCAGAAATACCTGAAATACACCGCCAGCTCAGTCAATTCCAGCCGAGGACTGCAGTTTCGTGCTTATTAGCACTCATCAGTCCGGCATAGGAGTGACTGAGCTGGAGGTGGAAAATCTCTCAAGGAAGCCAAGAGTGCCAAACAAACTGGTAGCTAATACAGAATTAGCACTGACCAGGCGAGTGACTGAAGCAATGGCTCGGTACAGCTCGAATATTGAAGGCAAGGCAGGTACATTCAGTAAGTTACCGCCCTATAGCCAGGGCTAAGGCAGAAATACATGAAATACACCGCCAGCTCAGTCAATTCCTGCCGAGGACTGCAGTTTCGTGCTTATTAGCACTCATCAGCCCCGCATAGGAGTGATTGAGCTGGAGGTGGAAAACCTCTTAAGGAAGCCAAGATGTATTTCGTGTATTTCTGCCTTAGTCCTGGCTATAGGGCGGTAACTTACTGAATATACCTGCCTTGCCTTCAATATTCGAGTTGTATCGAACCATTGCTTCGGTCACTCGTCTGGTCAGTGCTAATTCTGTATTAGGTACCAGTTTGTGTGGCACTCTTGGCTTCCTTAAGAGGTTTTCCACCTCCAGCTCAGTCACTCCTATACCGAGCTGATGAGTGCTAATAAGCACGAAACTGCAGTCCTCGGCTGTAATTGACTGAGCTGGCGGTGTATTTCATGCATTTATTAATGTTGACTAACACAGCACTAACAGATAACATTTTTAGACAGTTAGTACACGAAAACCGACTTACATTCCAACAAACCAAATCAAAACAGAACGAGATCGGACCTTTACTTACTTCTGACGCCATCTTTCGGTGGTGCTTACAATTGATTTTTCCATATCATCTATTGAACATGCTTGTTTATTTGGTTTCTGTTGAAAAAAAAGCGCGCGTGAAAAACGTCTAATTCTAACATTTCCCTGTTTAATGCAAAACGCGTTTTTTCAAATATCTGGAAAACTCATTTCTTCAGAAACTGCCGTTTGCCTACCCACGGCAGTATACCTCTATAACAGCATTTTGTTTTAATTTTTCCTGAATTCATCATTTCCATTCATAAGAAGAGATTATTTTCCAAAAAGCTAATGAAAATAACCTCATGACATCACGTTTATTTCTTCATAACTTATTTACATGAAATTTATTTATTTTTGGGAAATTGTTATGATCTAATTTCCTACACTTCACTTTGCAGTATTTTTGAAATCCCATTGCTGTATTCATTAGAATGATTTTTTATTATTTTAAATTCCTTTCCCTTCGACAAAATTTCCTTCAACAAAAAGTGTAATAAAATACTTAACACATTCAAATAATGCACTAATGATAAGAAACAAACTCTGACTGAAAGGAAACAAACTCTCGATTAAACGAAATGCACTTTATTGTGTATCTATTTTTACTGCTATAACACCCCCCCCCCCCCTGCAATTGTCCATAGATAAATTATATCTTCTTAGGAACGCATTAAGTACGAAGCGCCATCTATTGAAAGTTCAGAACAATCACCAAAGTTTCGAATTTGGTTGCAGCAACGACTGCACAGAATAAAAAATATTTATTTCGAAGAGTTATTGAACTTTTATGGGGAAAAAAGGTAAAAGGTTGCAACTTCAAACCAACTCCAGGAAACATAAACAAAGAAAACAGCAAGAGGGATCGCTACGTAGTTCATGTGTTAGATGTACTTGTACCCCATGTAGATAAAGATTGATGATTGCATTGACCCGAAACACGTTTAAAATTATCTGAAACATTGTAAATATAAAAAAGGTCATAATTCTTCATAATTCCCATAAAAGCAAATTCGGAAGCTGAATTTGTCACTAAACAGGTTTTGTGAGCAATAAACGGTTGCACAATGACGTTTTTTTTTTGTTTAATAATTTACATGTTTGTTTAAAGCTAGTTTTTTCAGCGAGTAATAGCATAAACAGCGTTTTTAAAAATTGTGAGAACGCCAATTTAAAAACTTTTTGGGTTCAGTTATGCGATAGAGAAAAAGGATTTAAAAGTGGCTAACTCTAATAAGTTGAAAATATATTTTAAATGATGAGAATCATTTAAGATGAATAACGGCTGATGGATCACACATTGATAGAGAAAAAATAATTACGATACAATCCAGTGACGGGGGGGGGGGGGGCAACAGAGGCAGACCACCCCTTCCTTCCTTACTTTTTATGGTTATTTTTTCATTTTATTTTCCAATTTAGGAACCAAAAATAGAAATTATAAAAGAAAAAAGACACATTAAAATTTTCAGAACATAACTATTTGTTTTACTTTGTATTTCTGTTTACGAAACATTATTTAACACAAGCAATAACTTTTAGTTTCTGTGTTCATTGTTTAGATATTAGTTAATCAATTGTTTTACTTAAAAGCCATACTTATTTACTTATAAGGCGTACTTGTTCAATAAAATCATTGCCAAGTGTTTGACGCCTCAAAATAATTCTTGGTAAATAATGTAAGTCTAATTCATGTCTAAATGTTTCTCCGGGGTAGTTATTATGTACAAAATTCATCAAGATCTTAAGAATAACGTGAGTTAAGTTGTTGGACTTGCATCAGTTTCTACTTATCTGTTTCAATATGATCAAAACTAGCCTCTAACAAAATTTTGTACGTTTCTTCTTCTTCTTCTTTTTTTTTTTAATTTTTTTGCTGCCGTTAAAAGTTTCATGGCTTTTAGTTGTCTTTTTTTCGTCCCCCCCCCCACATATAAGCCCCAATCGCCACCTCCTGGTACAATCTCGTCGTCTCTCTTCGAAATAACTGTGGCCGAACACAATCCGGAGAATAGAGAATACGGATAGTCAGAATGATAGGGGTAATAGGCAAGACAAATGTCAGGCAGGATCAGTTTATTACGAGAAAAAAACATGTTTTGTTTCAAAATTACATAAAGTTGCTTACGAGTTGTTGACAACTATAAAAATATAGCAAGAAATTGGTCCCCGTCTTCTGTTTCAAGCACGTGTGGCTTTTGAACGAAGTACGGTAGCGCAAACGCTTCAACATTTATAGATCAAAATAAAAAGCGAAAGTTAGTCATATTTAAAGTTCCCCTCTTGCTATCACAATTAATAATTATCTGGGCAAACATTTAAAAAAAGAAAAGAAAATCTTTTCACTCTAAAACTTTGATCCGGATCAACGAGGCCCGGATAAACAAGATTCTGAAATACCTTGAACTTAAATAGTTGGTATAACGTTGTCTTTGATCTTTTTAAAACTAAGTTTTGCAAGTTAACAAGCTTAACGTACATCGTTTAAGGAAAACCTTTTTACACATCATCTATTTTTAATAAGAGTTCATCAATACAATTACATCTGTTTCATACACACAAAAAATAAATAAAATAATAATAATAATAATAAAACGATAACAGAAAAACAAAGACCTTGAAAAATGTATTTTCGCGTACAATTCTTTCAGTTTTCAACGCCCAATTCATTTAAATAAAGCTTCCAGTCGTTCTTATACATTTACAGTGATCGTTCCCCCCCCCCCCTAAACATCCAAATCTTTTAATTAAATGGAGTATCGTACTCAAAAATGCTAACAAACGAGCTGATGTGTGCATCACATGACTTCCTTTTACTCCAATTTAATGTCATTTCCCCATTACTGGCAATTTTAATGTGATTCAATAGTTAACTCTCTAAATATCACCAACAGTGGCCAAATCAATACAGATTTTAAAAAAAAATCTCCAAATTTGTCGACAAAACTTGACGACCAAAAGACTGGCGATATATCGCCAAGTGTCCGCCAAATTATAACACCACTTGAGTTTACATCGAAATTAACAATGATTTCCCCCCAAAAAGGGACGAAAGACCCCTTTAGAAAGACTCTAATGCAACCAAAAGGGAAGGTGCACAACTAGACCCCACTAGGAGTCTACGTACCAAATTTTAACTTTCTAGGACATACTGTTCTTGAGTTATGCGACATACATCCGCACATACGCACATACATACAGACGTCGCGAGAAAATTCGTTGTAATTAACTCGGGAATCGTCATTATGGATATTTCGCGTGTTTATACGTTCTTAGGCATTTATCCACGTGTGGTCGAGCCAAAAAAAAAAAAAACAAAAAAAAAAAAAAAAAACTCAATATTCTTTCGGGGGTGAGTAAAATGGAAATTAAGGTCGATTTTTGAGTGAAAATTTTTTCGCGAATACAATACTTCCTTTTTTGTAAAAGGTATAAAGTAAAAATATCAACAAGTTCGAATTACCTTATTACTGAGCTCATATATAATTGTCATAAATAGCTAAAATATTTTTACTCTCCCTTATTATTGCTGTCATTATAATTATTAAAATGGTGACAGAAAAAAAAGGAGAAACAGACAGCCCCTAGCAAATACGATAGCGTCATTACTGCTAATGAATATAATTAAATTTGACACTTCTTTTTGAAATGAGTAGCTTGTTCATTAAATACGTAATGAAGTAACGTTGCTTCTCTAGTCGATGTGCTATAATTGTAGTTTATCGGCTGATGTTAGGTATTGAATCAATGCGTTTGGTTGTTTTGTTGTAGATCGTTTGCAATTTATCATGTAAAAATTTTTCGCGTCGAATGTTATCTCAGTTAATTAAGTACGTTCTTTTTTGGATTACGATTTTAAATTTTTCATCAGAGATTTAAACTGAAGCAATTCGATATTTGCGAAATTACTTCACAACAATAAACAAAGAAGGAAATAACGTGGCGCCTGCATAATTTCTTTACACACTTATTCCTGTGCATAAATGAGCTATCTTAATAATTAAGATTGCTCATTTCAATTTCAGTTATTCTGAAATTGAGTTTTTGTTTGTAACTAATCTATTATTTGAATAAAAAGGTAACATTTTATGGCATTCATTAAATTTTTATTAAAAAGTTTGATAAATCCAATTTCATCTCGTACGTTGTTGCTTTCTGTTTTTCTTAAAAAGTCATATTTTAAGTGTCAAATTTTCGTATTTGAAACAGTGTTTGCTCAGTTGTTTTACAGTGTTGAAGCCTGTAGCTAGACCAAGGGCTGTTATTGTTACCTGTAAAGCAACTGTTATTCTGCAGAAGGAAGATTTATTTTATAAAATGAGTTTTAATTTAAAAACTCCCAATTTTTCTCATCTTAGCAATCAATCATTCAATTTTATACTATGCGATCTGCCCGAAACTACACAACAAGTGCTAAGTAGAAGTATCACAAGTTAAGGAAATAGAAGCAATATATTTTTGCTGAAAATATGAATGATTAAAATAATAATAAAATAAAAATTAATGTGAATTCTGAAATTTTGAATTCAAATTATGTTTTTCGCAATCACGAGTTGCGACAAGGCCCTACACTTTGGGTGCTATTGTTTCTGGAAACAGCTCCTATCTCCCCAAGCCAACCCCTCCTCCTGGGCGGTTACGTGTTGTGTGTGTGTATGTGTAGGCGCGCGTGCGTGCATTTGTAGGCTTATGTGTGTGCGTAGACCTGTGTGTATGCACGTAGGCGTGTGTTTATGTGTGAAAAGGCTTGTGTGTGTGTGTGTGTGTGTGTATGTGTGTGTAGGACATGGACGCCATCGACCAGGAGAAACGGATTCCAGGGGGCAGTACTCGGAGCCGCGCCTGCAGAGGCCGGTGGTCGATGCTGCTGGTGTGCCTGGTTGAAGCTGAAAAAGGAACCACAACATCAAGGACGGTCAAATGAAAGCAATGAGCAATCGTAATTGCTCAATAAAAATAATAATAATAATAAAATAATAATAATAATAAACCATTATCACAATAATTGAATAATAATAATAATAAACCATTATCACAATAATTAAATAATAATAACAATAATGTTATGATAATTATAATAACGCACAAATAAAAATAATAATAAAGCTCTACTAAGTCTCGAAAACTCGGCTTAATGTGAACCGAATGGCAGAATTTGAGAAAATATTTCAAACGCATTGGTCTCATTAAGTTTCACGTATGGTATGGCTAAGTTAAGTTCTTTTCTCAATTTTGGTGGATTAATTGGTTCCCGATGATTTATAGAATTTCCTCGAAAAATAAAAAGATATTATTATTATATTTGAAGAAAAAATGTAATTTTAAGGGACGTTATTGCTTTTCGACAAAAGTTTAAGGACTAGTGAAATGGGTATTTGTAATTTTTTTCCTTATGTATAGTTGTGAAAATATTAAGAGTCATTTTTTTTAAAGCTGGACACTTTTGATAGTTGATGTCTTCAATTTTCGTAAAAATTTCAGGATGTGTTAGTGGTACTATGACAAGAAAAAGTGAAGTTTCTTTTTCTAAAAAAAAAAAAAAAGGAGCTAAATATATGATTGCTTTCCTCCAAAATCAATGAGTGAACCAAGCCAATTCTTTTAAACATGGATACTTCTTGATGCTAGGTGCCTGCTAGCATAAATATTTTGATGGCTCACTCATGGTTTTGAGGGCGAAGGTCAATTGAAACTGCTACTGTTTTTAACTTTTTTTGCCTTGTTTAGGCCCGGATATCTGCTAAAGCCGTGGGTACTCCTCGGAAATAAGTATATGATTAACTTCTCACCACAGTAAAATAGTAAGAAAAATATAAAATAGCTTTCGTTTATCTTTGCTTTAGTAGATAAACGGTCTCAAAGTCGATGATTTTTTTTAAATGCCCAAGTTTAGAGGTCAATACCTTTGATCGCGACGGGTCAACAACTTTGGGACACAGCTGTAATTATAGTCCGAGTAGTGTAGTTTAAGTTTCAGGTTAGAAACCTATGGCAACTAATTAACTTTTTTAATTACGCGGTCTCAAAGTTGATAATTTGAAACAAAAATAATCACTGTTTTAGGTATAACTTTGAACAAACGCTGTAATTATGCTCTACGTGGTGTAGTTTTAGAATAATGTCAGAAAACCATGAGATCTAATCATCTTACTTAATTAAACGGTCTCAAAAATGATGATTTTAGTATAAAAGAGCGTTTCTTCACGAGTTTATATGCGTGCTATTCAAAATCTTATGAGCTCAAACTTACATAAATATTAGAACGAATCAACAGCCTAATGTACTTTAAGCTCCCGAAGTTTCATGCTTCCAGAGTTATAAATTTTTCTGTAACCTTGTCCACAACATGGCAATTTCTTCTCACACACCCGATCCGCCATTTTTGAGCACTATATTTTGGAGATCCTAGATCCTCAGGATTCAGTTTTCGGAAGCTGAAAATTCGCATCATGTTAGTTTCAAAGACATCTCTAAACCTCTATAAAATTTCATCCCATTCGGGGATGATCGAGCGGGGGCAGTTTGAATAATCAGGTCAGTTGACGTGGAATCACTCTGATGTAATCATTATGCACATTTCAACTGCATCTTTTGTTATTGTCTAACAAACCTGTGTTTTTTTTTTTTTTTTTTTTTTTGGACAAAAAATTTATATTTTTACTTTTGAACCTTATTTAATAAATTTGTTTATTTATAAATGTTTATTTCTAAGTAATGTAAATGCAAATTCTACTGTAATTATGAACTCAATCTCTTATCCAATTGCAATCCTCTTCCTAAAATATAGTATTGTTTTATTATTATTATCAGTCAAAAATAACAAAAGATGCATTTGAATTGTCACAATGTTACATCAGAGTGATTCCACGTCAACTGACCTAAATTTTAAAAATTGTGTCTGATTGATCATCCCCGAATGGGATAAAATTTTATAGAGGTGTAGAGATGTCTTTGAAACTAACCTACGTAAATTTTCAGCTTTTCAAGATCCGAAACCTGAGTATCTAGGATCTCCAAAATATAGTGCTCCAAAATGGCGAATCAACTTTGCGACAAGAATTCCCATATTGTTGTTTAGGGTTACAGAAAATTTTATAACACTGGAAGCATGTTTCGGGAGCTTTAAGTACATTTGGCTGTTGATTCGTTCTAGCAGTTATGTGAGTTTGAGCTCATAAGATTTTGGGTATCACGCATATGAACTCGTGAAAAAACACTTTTTAATACTGAAATCATCATTTTTGAGACCGTTTAATTAAATAAGCTGATTAGATCTCATGGTTTTATGACATGAGTCTAAAAGTGCACCACGTAGAGCATAATTACAGCTCTTGCTCAAAGTTATTGACTCAGGCGTTTTACAGGAATTGACTGAAACTGTGATTCTTTTTGTTTCAAATTATCAACTTTGAGACCGTGTAATGAAAAAAGTTGATTAGTTGCCATGGGTTTCTAACCTGGACCGTAAACTACACCACACGAACTATAACTACAGCTGTGTCCCAAAGTTGTTGACCCGTCGTGATCAAAGTTATTGACCTTTAATCTTGAACATTTAAAAAAAATAATCGACTTTAAGATCGTTTATCTACTAAAGTCAAGAGGATCGAAAGCTATTTTATAGTTTTCTTTGTACTGTACTGTAATGAGTAGTTAATCATATGCTTATTTCGAGGGTTACTCTCGGCTTTAGCAGATATCCGGGCCTAAACAAGGAAAAAAAAAGTAGCAGTTTCAACTGATCTTTGCCCTCAAAGCCATGAGTGAGGCACAAAAATATTTGTTCTAGCATGTACCTAGTATCAAGTAGTATCCTTATTTAAAAGAATTGGTTTGGTTTACCCATTGCTTTTGAAGCAAAGCAATCACATATTTAGCTCTTTTTTCTCACGACCCTAAACTTTGATCCCACTACAGGGCCAACATGTCAAGTTAGAGAGTTAAGAAGCTTCACTTTTTTTTTATCACTATACTAGTAAAATATATCCTGAAAGTTTCAGGAAAATTGAAGGTGTCAATTATCAGGCCCCCATTCACTTATGACTCTTAAACATTTTGCATATTTACCCGGATTATTTTGTTTGGATTGATATTTGAAGAGCGTGGACCGCATTTTCATACTTATGGATAGCAAAATTAAGGACTAAAATTTCAGGGATTTCTAACGATATAAAAACTTTCTTTGAAAAATAAAAGAAATTTTATTAATTTTACAAAACTTCAACAATCAACACTAAAGTTCTTCCAATTACTGCTAAACGAATTCTTAAGACATCGGCTAAACGAGTCCTAACTATTTTTCTCACGCACGATAATGGATTAGAACCTTTTAGATACTTAGACTATTTATTAATTTTGCAAAAAGTAATTAATGAATAAGTTATTAAATGAATAATTTATTATTCAAAGAGTATGGATCTAATTTAATTCCACATTATATGTTGCAAAATTAAGGACTTTCGTAAAATTTCAAGGATTCCCAATGATCTATAAAAAATTTCTTCTAAAAATAAAATTAATTTCTTTTTAGTTTTGATGGCAAGGCCTTTATATATCATGATTATTGTTATATTTAAAGAAAATTTTTGGATTCATCTCGATTCAACAAAAAAAAAAAAAAAAAAAAAATTATGCTGAAAATATTATTTCTATCGCATGTTGTCCGCTTACGATTCAGTACGGTAACAAGTGGTCCTCAGTAGTGAAAAAGTAGAGAACCACTGGTCTAAATGGTAGCAGTAAATATTATTCTCACGCATGTTAGTGGAATTATAGAACTTTTCATAAACTTAGTAAGACTATTTATTTTGGATTATTACTGGGTCTCATTAGGCTTCAGGATTGTCTTTCGGAAACCGCAGGCTCGTTATAGGGTTTTACAACGAGCATTTCACAAATCATCACATCATTACGTAGTAGAGGCGGATTTGTGATTCATACTTAACCAGTTTGTTAGCTAATAACTTCTTCTTAAGAAAAACGTTGTTAGCCTTTCCTTTTTTTCGTAGGAAGTGGTGGAATTCAGTCTAGGTGTTTACAAAACCCCACCTAATTGGAATATAATGAGCGAAAGAAATATTTTGGAATGCTTGCTTTGTTAGGCTTAGTGTTTGCCTTTTGTTATCGTTGTTATGGTTTGATGGAAAGATTAGCGGCTGAGGTTTGGAATATCTGTAGCTTAAGCGCATTTATGCAAGCAAACTTAAGTATGGGTACGATAATTTTCTGCTCATACAAGGATCGTACTTGATCCAAGTTGTCTTATACGCGCTCAAGTCAGCTTGCTGGGCAAGCAAACAAGCATGATTATCCTTACAGGGCTTCTTCACTGGCGACTAACACGACTATTTTAAAGCAAAGAGGATTCCGGCGGCTATGTTTGGGCAAAATATGAAAAAAAAAACGGCTATTTCACATTCAGTTGTAAAAAAAAACGGTGATTAAATCTTGTATGTAAAAAAAGAGACTAAAGAATCTGAAAACTCACAATTTTCTTTTTTATAGGGCGAAAAAATTGAAAAAAAAATCGCTTTTAAGATTATTATTTTCCGAAGAAAGTCTTGAACATTTTGCCGCGTTTACTTTTTGCAAATAATCATCTTAAAAACTGGAAAAATGAAATGTTATAAAAACATCCACGATCAGAAATATGTGTTGTTATTATTTTTATACGAAAAGTTTGATTTTTCCAATCGTGATTTTGCAAAAAATTCGATTTTGCACTCAAGCTTTTTGTTAAGTGTTAACTTTTGCGATCACGAATTTTGCAAAAGAGCCCGTTTCCGTTACCACGATTTTTATAACTGTATATTTTTATTCTAAAGGAATGTCAATAAAATTTTGGTTTTTAATTTCTTGTAGCTTATTACGTTTTTTTTTTTTTTTTTTTTTTTTTTGAAAACGAGCTCAAATTTCCTTGCAACCGACAGCATGGCGTTTCTTGGCTAGCGCATCTTATGCAGTTAATACTTTACTGTTGTCTTCAAATTAACGGTCAGACAATTTGAAATCATATGAGAATGTGTCCGTGCTTGTTTCTTTAGTGTTCATTTAAAAGGGTTGGAATGAGTCGGTAAAATATGTTTTTGAGTCCCCCCCCCCCCCAAGAGTAGTTCATGGAACATTTTCGTACAATTTACATTGCGTATAGGTCTAACCAAACTGCTTTAAGGGGTCTCACTTACATACCACGCGACGAACATATATATTTATTGAAGTATCATTGCATCATCATGACATCATTGTTTTTTTTTCTTCCAAAATTGGAAGTCTATATTAGAAACTATTTTCTGCATCTGGCAACTGTTTTAGAGACTTTTTTTTTTTTTTTACCGACTGCTTAAGCAACAATTTTTAGAAAACGAAAAATATTAATTTCTCGCTGCAAAAATGTCTATATATATATATATTCTATTCTATTCAAGAGTCACAACTGACTTCAACTGTATTTATGTCGAGGACTGCATACTAAGTGCCTTGCCTCCATTATTTTATATACCGATAGATGGCAGCACCATCACCGGATCGAACAGTTAATGAGAATTTAGAACTAGTCCAAGAGCTAATAGCTACCTGGTACTAGCACCCCCAGAGGTATCGTTTCACTTGGAGGACATTGAGACCACGAGCATATTTAACGTCGCCCAGTCCCCTTTAATGACGACGGTGGGTCTTCGACCAGCGAGGATCGAACCCGAGTCCCTCCGGCCCCGAGTCCAATGCCTTACCGATCAGGCTACCACGGCCCCCATATATATATATATATATATATATATATATATATATATATATATATATATATATATATATATATATATATATATATATATATATATATATATATATATATATATATATATATATATATATATATATATATATATATATACATACTTCTTCTTCGTAAGGGCTTTTTTCCCTTCTGATTTTTAATATTTATTCAATTCAATTTTATTTCAATCAGGGTAATATTTTTTACAAAAATGCATTGCACAGATAAAGTAAAGGAAATGAAATTACAAACAGAAACATATTTCATCCTGTCTATTTGAAAATCCATGATTGAGTAGGTGGGAGTAAAGGCTATATCAATAGCCTTACTAAGCTCCCACCACTCAGAAAAGAACTTAATTTAGGTTCAGTTTATAACATGAGATTGTAATAACAAAAATAAATATTATATATTAAACGACTTAAACAGGCTCATTTTTCTATCGTTACCTAACAGAAAGAATTGTTGCTATTCAAAACAAACCACAGATGAAATGGGTAATGCCCAATCAAGGAATTGTTAACTTCAAACTCATTAACACAATAAATATATAAATCAATGAAATAAATATCCCTTCATCAATGTTTAAAATAATGAAAAACTTGTTTCCAGAATAATCAAATAAATGAGTATAAGGGTTTCCAATCCCGCGCCAAATTCAGTCGAGATTTCGGGATTGTAAGGAGCAAATCCCGCGGGATCCCGGGATCCCGCGGGATTGACATTATTATTCTAAAAATTAAAATTTTATGTCAAATAGAAAAAGTTGTGCTTTTTAAGAAGGACACTTTTACTACTTGAATTAATGGTCTTGCCTTGAATTCCGCGTAGCAATTGTAAAGCACTACAAAGTCAGATCTTGATTAGCTATTATCGTTTGGTAGGCAAAAGTGTGCCGCTCGTATGGGAAGGGAGAGGATTTTTGCTCTAAAATAATGCGCTAGGTGATAACATGTGCTGGTGGCTCCACTGCAGTTGATTTAACGGAAAATAAATAGTTGTGGACATTTAGAAAAATATCCGCATTATCTTCATCCCTTCTAAAATCTTTCTTTCATTTTTTGTGCTGGGTTTTTGCTTAAGAACTGCAAATTTCAGACAAACACGTTGTCTGTTGGATATGTGTTTCTCTAAATCAAATTTAACTTACATTACCCTTGTCATTTACGGTTTCCAATCCCGAAATTCCGATCCCGAATCCCGCGGGATCCCGCATGATATTTAGCGGGATTAATTGCGAGGGATTGAGAATCAAATCCCGCGATTTTTTCCCATGTAAACGTTTTTCAGCTTTTGCCGCTCATTAAATGACTATTTTCACAAGCATCATCTGAAGTTTGAAGAACTTTCCTCTTATATCTGCAAGAAGAGCAAGAGAAACTTTGTCTCATATGATGGACGGTGGATTTACCATTTAAGAACACAATAAAAATTGAATTAATTTTTTTGAGATTGAATTGGTATTCTCATTCGGAGGGTTTAGTTTTCCTACGTTCAGTAATTGAGAAAATGCGTATAATTTAAAAACATTTTCGAAAACCTTCACTAAAATTTAAATTTCAGAAAATAACGCTTTAGAAAAAATTGAGAGATTGGAAAACCCGCTGGGGTAGCCTCAATGCAATATTGGAGAACTTATGTAAGATTAAAGAATGCACTCAAAAGCTTTAGCTTAAAGTGCACAATATTTTCCTACAATGAAGAAAGCAATGTAAAACCTGCCATTTTTTATATATTCGGCACGACTTTAAAAGAGGCGAAAGAAACTTGGATGAAACATAGGATGACTCGCATGATAGTGCTGTAAGTTAAGCTGCTCAAGTTTTTGAATGTCTCTTTAAAGTGAGAGGTAAAATTAGTGAAATTATCCAAAAACTTTTACTGAGCCTACGACTTAGTGAAACTAAGTAGCACTCATCCCTTGCAGTAATGAATCAAATTCACTGATTCAATGACCAACGTTTATGAAACAACAATGGTATTCTTAATGCAAGTTAAACTGGATACAGCAAAACATACAAAGCCTTCGTTTTATCCGAAATTTGCAGTTCTTGGGGAAAAACCAAGCATAAGAGTAGAAAAATCTATTCAGGAGATGAAGATAATGGAGATCTTTTGTAAAAGTGGAGTCACAGCACGTGTTTTCGTCAAGCGCATTATTTTTTGAGCCAAAATCCTTTCTCATCCTGTACTAGCGATGCTTTGTAAAGATGCATTGGGCCTTTTTAGGGCACTCTTTTGCGTACCAAACAATAATTACTAATTGGAATTTGACTTTGTAGTGCTCTTTAATTGGTGTACGAAATTAAAAAAAAAACTCCTAATTCAAGAAATAAAAGCAGTTTTTTTCTAAAAAGCACAACTGTTTCTATTTTTCGAAGAAAAAAGTCAATCCCGTGGGATCACGGGATACTTCTTACAATCCCGAAATCCCGCGAGACTGAAATCGGCGCGGGATCGGAAACCCTAGTCATACCCTTGTTGCTCCCCAGGGGCGTAGCTAAGGGGGGGGGGGTTGGGGACAAACCCCCCCCCCCCCCGAAAAGTTAGTCTCAAAAAAAAAGAGAAAAAGAAGAGAGAAGAGAAAGAAAAAAAGAAGAAAAGGGAAAAATTCCAAGCGATTATATATATATATATATATATATATATATATATATTAGTACATATATATATATATATATATATATATAAGAAGTAACCCCCCCCCTGAAAGTCGGGTCTAGCTACGCCACTGTTGCTCCCTAACGCTATTCATTGTATCAATGAATTTGATTCATTGCAACAAGGGTCGAATACTGCGTTGATTTCACCATTTCACTAAATCGCAGTCTCAGTAAAAGTGTTTGGATAACTTCGCTAATTTTACCTCTGACTTTAAAGAGGAATTCAAAAACATGAGCAGCTTAACTTACTGCAATGTCATGCGAGTCATTCTGTGTTTCATACAAGTTTCTGTCTTCCCTTTTAAAATCGTGCCGAATATATAAATAATGTCAAATTTTTCATTCCTTTCTTCTTATGAGCGCACTTTTTGTGACTTAAAAGTTTTGAGTGCATTACTAAAGCTTACAGAAGTGCTCGAACATTCCAGCGGGTTTTGGAATATGTAATACACCTTCTCTATTTTTTTCTAAAGCGTAATTTAATGGATTTTGAGTTTTAGTGATAGTTTTTGAAAATGCTTATAAGTTTTACGCATTTTCTGAATTACTGAACGTATGAAAACTGAAACCTAGAATGAGAATACCCCGATTCCTTCTCAAAATCTACTCTATTTCTATAGTGTTCTTAAATGGTAAATCCACTGTTGGTCATATGAGGTACATAGTTTTTCTTGCTCTCCTTGCAGATATACGAGGAAGAACTTAAACTTCAGATTATGCTTGTAAAAACAGTCGTTTTTTAAACTGCAAAAGCTGGAAAACGTTTGAATAGAAAAAAATTTGCGGCATCTGAAATCCCGCGCGACTGAGAGCAAATTCCCGCGGAATTAATCGCGCTAAATATCCTGCGGGATATTCGGGATCGAGATTTCGGGATTGGAAACCGTAATGAGTATGTTGAGTAATAACATTAAATGACGAAAAACCAAGTACTAAAAAATTTGAGAAGAGGTATTAGTTTGAAAGTTTTAATTTGCAAAATGGAAATATATCGATAAATAACTAATATTGAACAAAAATAATCTATGTTAATTGTAGAAAGTTCGTGTGTAATGAAACTTATGTAATTCATATTTTGAGGATATTCAAGTTTAAAATTCAATAAAAATAGTAAATTATAATTTTTCCGAACGTTGCCGAAAATATTATTTTTATCAGAGGAAAAAGAAGAAAGTAACTTAACAAGTTGGAATTGAATTGGATCTCTTTGATGCAAAGCAATCAAATAAGATATATTTCATTTCTTAATTTAACTTTATTCAGTATTCATTTGACACTCGCTTATTTTTTATGTGTTTGAATTCTGAGTTTAATCGCTTTCAGAAGATCACTTCTGCCCACCCATCGATTTTTTATCTTTGAAAACGGCAAGATCTTTCAAACAGTAATAAAAAGAGATACCTGGCAATTCCAAAACTCGTAGACGATAGAAAAAAAAATCGTTTCATACTTTAATCTCGACATCTGGGAATGCTTCAAAGCAATCGAGTCGTCATTGTCTTTTAAATCAATTTTCCAGCGTGCAAGAAAGCACCCTAGACAAATCCTTTGAGATGTCTTTCTTTTTTTTTTATTGCCTCTTTTATTTTGCGCTCTTTTTATGTTAGATATCGTGATGAAATGAAGTTTCCGGACTTGCGGCACTTTTATTGACCACTCGAAATAACAGAGGTCGTTTGTTTATGCTCTAGGCCTCTTCCAGTATTTTATTTATCTCCTATTTTTTAAAATTATTTCATCTCACTGCCCCCTTTTGTGAGTTGTCAATTGTCTTCTTTTATTTTACTTTTTTTTTTATATTCATTTTACTTGTTTTGTTTTCATTCTTTCTGTCCCATTGTTATCGTTCGTTACTTCTCTATTCCATAAAATAAATTTAAATTCTTGAGCACGATTTTGAGCTATTATGAGTTGCAGAAATAGAGTATAGCAATGCCATACAAATTCTATGAGTGTATAACATAGATGTAAATCTATGCCAGCTTAGTCGGATAACATCAACCACGGCATTAAAATGCTGAAACGATTAAAATGATTTAAAATAACGTTTCTGTGGAGCAGATTTTTGCTTAAAATTTTCTTCGAGGAGTTTTATACAATAGTATTTTATTTATCGTTATAAGTATTATTTTCATTAATGAAATAAATCAGGGGTTCCAAAACTTTTTCGATTCGCAACATCCTTTGCAGAATTAGAATCTTCCCACGGCACCCTAACCTGTCTCCTTTATATTATATGTATTGATATCGTGGACATTTCGCGGCACCCAGATTGAGAACAGGTGACCTAAATCAGTGGCGGCGATTTGGGGGGCGGGGGGAGGACCCACTTTTTTGGTTCATTTTTTTCATTTTATTTTCCAATTTAGAAACCAAAACTAGAAATTATAAAAAGAAGCAAAAATGTCAAAATTTCAAGAACATAATTATTTATTTTACTTTGTTAATCTGTTTACGAAACATTATTTAGCACAAGCAGTAACTTTTAGTTTATGTATTCATTGTTTAGATATTAGTAAATCAATTGTTTTACTTACACAAACCATACTTGTTCACTGAAACTATTAGTAAGTGTTTGTGACATCTCAAATTACTTTGAGGTAAATAATATAAGTCTAATTCATGTGTAAGTGTTTCTTCGGATACAGTTATTGTGTACAAAATTCATTAAAATCTTAATAAAAACGTGAGTTAAGTTGTTAGATATATATTAATTAACGCTCATCTGATCTCAAAACCAACCCTAATAACAAAATGTTATACTTCTCTCTCTCTCTCCTCCTCTCTTTGTTATAGTTGTCTCCAGCCTCTCAACTTTTCTGTCCCAATCGCCGCCTCTGACCTAAATAATAACTATTTAACATGTAATCATCAAAAACAAATCCTGTTGTCAAATTAAAGAACCCACTATGGTTTTCATGCCTTTTTTTTTAATTTTTAATTTTATTATTTTTTATTTTTTTGCAAAATTAATAATAACAAATGGCTTATCAATTTGGGTGGTTAGGTTTTGAGAAATTTTTATATTTACATGATGTTTGTAGGTGCTCTTTTTATTGCTTTCAATATAATGTTCATTACTATTTGCAACAAGAAAATTTTAAGTGACTTGCCTTTATTGTTAGTTGCGTCCACCTTGATATGAGATGAGAAAAATAATTTTGGTGAATATGCAGTTTCGATTCAAGATTTTTGTTTCCAAAATGTGACCTCCGAATGCACTTTTATTGTTTTGGTAGAAAATTTATAATTACTACTTATTGTTAGCTTCTGGTGCATCCGCCGTCGTAAGTGTTGGTCATCCTGGATTTTCCTGAACGAGGATTTGTTTAATTCTCTCAAATCGTCTCCTCGTCTCAACACTTGGTAATTCTTGGTTTTGATATCAATAAGAGAGTTTAAAAAAGTTTTTTTTTTATTATTATATTTTTAAATACCTTTATGTATTTCTAGGTTTCACAAATCGCGAGTTAATTTGACCTAAGAGCTTTGCAACAAAAAATATTTTGAAACTCAAAGGAATCTTTTCTGAATTTCATTTTTTAAAGTGAGTTCATTTAATTTGCATAGAAACCGCTTTACGTTTTGCGTAAACTACAAACTCATTTATTTTCGTACTCATTTTAGGAAAATTATCGCATAACAAAACTTTAGATAGAATTAATTTTGACCTGAATTTTTGTGCAAATGTTATCAAAATAAATAAATAAATCAGGTTCAATATGAAAAGTTTATTTTTCAAATTGTTGTTGGGTCGTTAAATATCAAATCAACGTTTTGCAAAAACAGTTTGATCAAGGTTTTCAACGAATGGTCTGAAAGCCTTAGTATCTTAGAAAATGAAAAATTTTAGTTCAATGATAGTATCAAACAGAAAAGTGACAAAAATAACATTTTTAGATTTTTGGATAATTAAATTTTTTAGCTCTTAATTTTTGAAAATGCAAAAATCACAGAATTTTTTAAAAATACTTGCATAAACTTTCTCGAAGAGTAGCAATATCCGATCTAAATTTACTTTATCCATTGTGAAGTTAATGCCTGTGATTCAGCTTCAGTGTTAAGTTTTAGAGGGATAATTTTTCTTTGGCCATATATATGTATTATGAGAAAAGAAAGAATATTGCGAATTGAGATTAAAAAAAACTGTCATTTCTTCGAATAAAAATAGGCTTAACCAGATCTTGAAGCATACCTTTCTTCTATTACAATGACGAATTGAAACGAAATCGATTTGAAGGCCATGAGAGAGATTCTTTTAAAGATTTCTCTGTTAAGTGGGTAATATTGACATTGTTAAGAAGGCATTGGTGAGAAGGGAACGTTAATAGGATGATTTCTAAGAAAGAATTGTGTTACAGAAAGCTTTTCTTTTGGCAATTCTGGACTTACTGGAGCAACATTGGAGTTGTGTATCTATTTTGTTGGTTGAATTAGAAACACAATACATAAACATTAAAAAAATGAAATTTCGATACAGGTTTCTTTCAGTAAAACTCGCTGTTGAAAACGTTTGCCCAATATCTAGAGTTAGTTTTGATTTTTCAATCGTGGTTGACTCTATACTGTCTCTGTTAAACCGAACGTATCATAATATTTATTACGCTGCTACAACCATAGCGTAGTTCCGATCTTTGAATTGGTTGAAGTTTAGTGGAATAATTTGTTACTTGATGTGAGAAAACTAAGTATCTACTAAACTAATTTTTCAGACACTCAATTGTAGTTAACATAAGCGTAACAAAATTTAAAAAGTCAGTTTATTAAAAATGTTACTGATGAAATTTTGAGTGTATATATTTATATCATTGTACGTGTGATTGTATTAATGGTCTAAAATATTGAATTAAAATAAATTGACCAACAAGTTGCTTGCCATTAGTAAAATAAAAGAAAAAAAATTGTGACCTAAATGTACATTTATTTTTATTGCTTGCTTTACTTAAAGTATTTTAAGAGAACATACCCTTGTTTGGTTCTGTTCAGGGGTCGTCTAAAATTGATGTCACTCTTTGAGAGGGGTAGGGAGTTCGTGAAATTATGACCATTTGTGAACAGGGGGATGGCGGTGGTAACACGAAATGTGATATCACACGTTTTATATATTAATATACTTCTGAAATACAGCGTGATATGTGACAAGGGGAGATGAAGGGGTAAGTTGAAGTGTGACATTTTGTGACAGCGGGAGAAGGAGGTGAAGTTTGTTTTAAAAATTTTGACATCATTTATGGAAAAAAACCTGATATTGTAACAAAAATGTTTGCTCGTTTTTCGCTAATTTTCAACTGCAGCAATGAATAATCAAGTTGACGGATCGTTGTCAATATATTTACCAAACAAACGAGAAAATACTATCCTGCTAAGCTGCTAAAATGGAGATTTACATGTGATCAGAATATTTTTTTAACTATACTTTTGTTTTCTGAAAATATTTAGAATGCATCGTTTTCAAAACAATAAAGAGAAAAAACTAAAAAAATAATATACATTTCAGAAAATCACGGGATCAGAAGTTTATCATGAAATTTAGCATGCTCATTATTATTTGACTGTAATTTTCTCCTAATCGGTGCAAAATGCATTAAATTATTCGTTTGTTTGATATGTCCAAGGGATCTAATTGCGTAAGAAAGTCTAACACAAAAAAAAAAGGACATAAGGAAGAAAGAGCAATATTATCTGTTTATTTTGATGTAATCCATCTGAATTTTTTCCGGTGCTACCCGTTATGCAACAAATGCAATTTTTTTTCTTATGAAACAATATCAAGCTTAACCATCCATAATGATTCTATTTCTGTTCGACATTTCTAAAGCTGTTTATTTTAATATGCCTAAGGAGGAAGAAGGTGAATTTTTCTGGTTTGATAACAGAAAAAGCTAACTCCCACTCTTAATTATTTCAGGTTTTCTAAAAGAGTTCAAGAAGTTTTCCTTTTCTTGCGTGTGGCATCGGTTTTTGTTGATTGCTGCCAATTAGCGTAAAAAAGAATCCCAACTAAACGCGAATCATGTTTTCGTTGTCATGTTTCCTTTGAAATGTGCAGCAGTTCTTTTTTTTCTAATCCTCATTATTGCATAGTCGATCCTTTGAAGTAGTGTCCATATATCCTTCACTTTATGGCTTGTTTAATGCCAGACTTCCTCAAACGTTTCTGATAACGTTATTAGCCCCATGTCTTAACCCTATTTCGGCTTTTTATCTGGCTATAGTGTTTGGCCTGCATTTTACTCGTGGCTATTGTTGAAAGTAAAACGTTAGAACAAACCGATTCTTCTAACCGAGATTTTATCTGGCAATATAAAATGTCTGAACACTCAGGATTAAGCTCCTAAAGTTACCAAAACATATTTTTATAAAAACAAAAATGCAATTTCAGTTTGTGTAGCAACTAGTGCTTAATTTGCATAGGAGCTCACTTTTCAATTTCAAGAGAATTTTTACATTTTTAACGGAATTCACGCTATTTAAGTATGAGAATCTGAAATTATTAATGATAGTCAAACTTATATAATTAGTGTATTATTATGAAAAACATATGAAAGTGGAAACCTTTTGAATGTAATCTTTTACTAAGTCGTTATATTTTGAAAATGTGTGTAGTTTTAGATTTCATTTATTAAATAAAGACTAATAATTGTCATATAGTGATTTTTATTCAGTCCCATTGTTCCCCGTTTTTGAAATTCATATGCAAATTATGTTTTATTAACCTATTCTTCATGATCTTTTCTTTTCTAATTTCTTATTCGTTTTTAATGCTTTGTTCTTTTGAAAGTTTCTTTTCAAATTTGTGCCTCGAAACGTTAATGCGACATTTATTGCAAATGTTTGGTCGTATTATGTATTTGGCAGGTTTTTTTTTTTTTTTTTTTTTGGGACGCCATCCGATTTTACTTTTTCTCTTTTTTTTAAATGTTTTTCAATTAACTTTTAATTCTTTAGTACTAGATATCGAAAGACGTTGTTCTTAAAAGTGTATGATTTTATTTTATTTCTATTTGTTGATTGCAAACCTGTACAATTATGATTATTTCTTTTCCGTTATTATTTTCATGAAAATTAGCTCTTTTCATTGGGAGGCTTTGCCTTTTGCTTTTTCGTTTTGGCAATTCTCAACGCATTTTAACGCTTTTCACCACAAACTATTTTTTTCTGCAAAAGAGATTCCAATCTGCATATGTAATCTCTTTGGGAATGCCTGATATGACACCCGACGTCAAAATTAACGATCGACAATAGCCAGTGGTAAATTTGCGCCACCACTAATCCACTAACTTCCCTCTCCGAATTGGAGTGCTTTGGGAATGTAGTATCTTGATTATTCAGCGGGGGACTTAATCTGGAGGATACCTCCCAGGGCGTCTCAAATAAAGCCGCAGGGCCCCCCACTTGCTTCGGGAACCAAAAGCCCACCCTTCTTGATAAAGGGTGGCGATTTATGCCGGCCATCGAAGGTAATCTCGTAGCCCGCATTAATCTAGTACCGTATCCTTTTACTACCCAGTGCTCCATCCAATAAAAGGACTAGATGTCCTATTCTTTGTCAAGGGAACACCTGGTCATTTCGCAGTCTTCAAAGAGTTGACAATTCCTCCCTTTTGTACGGGATGAGTCGGTGCTTAATCAAGCGTTGGTCCAGGGGAGTAATTGCTGTCACACTGCCCATTCATGGTCATCTTTGTCATCCAAATAATGCCAGCAACCGATGTAGGGAATTGCTCTTAACTCTGCCTCCTTGCTCAGTTGTGAGTAATAGGTGAAACATTGTATGGCTTCCAAATCATTGTTTACATGGCTTGGAATTTGGTGCTGTCAGAGGAAAAGGGTGAAAGTGAAATAGTTTGAAAAGTCAACAGAGGGTTGTCTTTCAAAGCCGTACTGTATAATTACTTTATTGGGGAGATGCGGTGATAATTAATGTATGTGGGATCTTCTCCTCGTTGTTCAATGTGTCATTTTTCTGCAATTATAATATGCATCCTATAAATATTGTTTCCACAAGTTATTAATGGTCATTTATGACCATTTCACCAGAAAGTTGTAATTAAAATATTGTTGGAAATATGTTATACGAGGCAGTGATAAGCACAGGGATGTAAGTGATAAACTTAAACATTTGTAGACAACCAGTACAAATGGTAGGTGAACCTTCCCTCTGTCTTGGATCAAGAGATAGTACTAGTAGTCCTGTTAGATGCTGCTACATAGTATAATTTAGAAAAAAAATCAATGAAAGCCTTCCGAGGACCAGAACTTGAAACGCGTTTTACTCAAAACTTGAAAATGTCCTCTTTTTTTTTTTTTTTTTTTTTAAATGTAAATCTCTTTGCTTCTCATTGCCTTATATGTATGTCGTGACAGTTTTTTCTTCAATTTTTAGAATTATTAACTTATGTCTGTTATGTAGTCTGTTAAAAAAAAGTATGGTATACCGAAATAATGCTTAATGTTTTAAACATTATTAGGGTTGAAGTATTAAGGTTTGAAGTTGAAAAATTTTCTTTATCCTTCAAAGTAGTAAATAGTTTTTTAACAAGGGTAATGAATCAAATATTAACAACAAAGTTACTCTTTGGATTAACAATGTGGTTTAGGTGCGACCAAGATAAAAACCTCTGGGAGATTATAAATAGATACTTTTCTTTTCAAAACATGCGCAAAATTACGAAATTTCTTCTGAAGATTTACATTGCGTATATATAATAACAATAATATGTAACTATTTAAGATACAGGGGGCTCACTGAAGTCTGTTGTCACCCTAATAATATCTGAACGGCAAGAGTTATAGTCAAAAAATGGAGTCTAGGCATAGTCAAGTTGCTATGTGCTACACGGCTACACAATGAATCCGCTTACATCGCCACCTGATTTCAAAGCTTGGAGTGTGCGTTCTTATCTCAGAAACGGTACGAGATATGGAAAAAAAAGTTGACTGCAAATTTGTTTAACGGTATCAAATTAAGAAAGAAAAGACATCTGCAGCGCAAGTTATTTTAAAAATAGTAAGCTTAAAATGCGTTCCAGCTACAAGGCTTCGGGGATGGTGGTTGCGTAGTATGCCATATCCGTTTGTTATTGTTTGATCTGTTGAACAACAAACTACGAAAGGGGCCGCACAGTCCCCCTCCCCACGAGTGAACCTCATTTTTTTTGTTTATCAGCAAAATCTTGAAAAAATGATTAGTAAAATCGTGTTAAATAAATTATGTAAGTAAAAGAATATATAACAACGTTAAATCTCACAAAGTTACAAAGAACTGAAGATTTGAGCTTTTATCGGATGACTAGATCCAAAAGCTCATTTTCCTGCATTGAAAGGGATCCTAAAACGCCGAAACACGGGTCTATAGTTCGTCGCAAATTTGTGTGATTTAACTCTGTTATATTTTCTTTTGCATTTCTGCTCAGAGGTGTTTCTTATTTCTTAAATCGACTTCCAGACGCGCTTGAAAACAAAGAAGTCGGTGTCTATCTCAAGGATATAAGGTCAGCATTCGCGTGTCGAGGTAACCGAAGACATCCTAATAACTGCTTTTTGGAAGAGACAATCATGAGAAATTACCCAGAGAGTGAGCGCATTGACCCCAGCTATACAGACCCTGATATACGACCACCCCCTCTTTTCGATTTGTGTGGTCTTTTTTTAATGATCACCTTTTCCGAAACGGAAGCAAGATTTTTCACTGAATACAACAAAAAATAAATTTTGAGCAAACCAAAGAAGTGGGAAAAGAAAAATTCCGTAACAAGACTGAACTATGATTTGGGCGTCATTTTCGTCTTCAGACGTTTTTTTACGACATAACATTCCTAGCTTTTCGTAGCAAAAAAGCATTTGATGAGCTTTGAAATTGTTTTTATTTTTAGGTGGGATGGGTGATGGAGTTATATTTTAATGAAACAAAAAAGACGTAGCATTTACGTCGTGCCGAGATCTTTCAAGCAAAAATTAAATAAATTTTTATTCGAAACCGACTACTCCCTCAAAAGCTATAGACAGACACACATTTATCTCAAAACACTTCTTTCCAATTTTTAATTTTTCAATATTTATTTTGTTAATAGATCTAAAACATTTTTTTTTTCTTTTTTCATCGCGATATTTTTACGTTGCATTAAACCGCCTTTCATGTTTCTTGTTCTTTTTCCTTTTTCTTTTTACTTTAACTGGAAAGTTGGATGAAAAGGATCACAACAAATGCTAACCCATTACTTGCATTTCTTTCAGCTAGTTCATTCTGTAGTTCTATCATTTTTCTAGTTCTATCATTCTCTATTGTTTATTTTTTATGTTAGCAAATTATCACCGTTTCCTACACCAATATGTCCAAAGCATTGCTAACAAGATTTCATTTAATTGTTGATCTGGTGAAAGAGAAATCAAAGTAAAATCTGATTTATTGATTTTTTTTTCCTGAATGTAGTTTTCTTCCAGTGATTATCGATTATTACCAATAACAAAGTATTTGAACAATGAGAGCACTGAGAACAGACGTCAGGGATTATCAATAATTTCTGCTTCGTAATTCGAACCCTCTGCCGCCATTTCTCCCTCCCTGATAAAAATGATAGCCCATTTTAGTCTTGGCTATTACAGCGGTAAATACCTGTTGCCTGCAGAAGGGACGGCTCAAAAGAACGTCATTTTCTTTCAACTTTGTATTCTACGAGAGGTAATGTTTAAGTGAGTTTTCTATTTGTTTTATAATAGTGTAATTATCGATTTCTTTTTCTTTGCGTCGTTTATTTTTCCCCCAGCGTAATAGCTTCTATCCTGATGAAAGCTGGAATTTGGCCCTGCTGCTGAATTAGTGCCGTTTGTATAAGAAAGCGAAGTTAAATTTCAGCCCGGCGTCGTGATTAGTTATTATTACGGCACCATAGAACATGTGTATTTGAGAAGTTTTGTGTGCTTATGAAGCCCAAAATGATGTATTTCAGGTGTCCATTTTTTGTCTTTTTTTTTTACCCTCTAATTCTTTTCAGGGGATGGCAGATGGGATATTACTGCTCCACTATCGCACCTGTCAGTTTTTTTTTTTTTTTCTCTTTTGGATGGATGGAACTTGAATAAGATAATGAAAATGAAATATTTAACGTCTCTTTCTTCCTTATGACAGCAGTTTTGTGGAATCGTTTTCTGTCAAGAAGATTCAAGATAGTTTGGGGGTGGAGAGCCTTTTCATGCTGAAACGCTTATGTTAGTTTGGCAGTTGGGTAATGCCGTAAGAGAAGAATCTTCAGTCTTCATGTTCATATTTAATCATACTATTTTTAAAGAATTATACAAAAAAAAAAAAACCCTAAATATTATTTTATGTCATGACAATTATAAATAAATAACTGTAATAACAATTAAAAAAAAACTACTGTAACATAACCACAATTATTGTAATTGAGAAATACTGCAAACACCCTCTGAATACAATTTTCTACATAATGCTCTTTAGTAAATCGCTTATACTACGGCAGAAAATATAGTTCCAACACCAGAAAACATTTGAAGAATTGGAATTTGGACAAAAAAAAATCTGTCTTGGCAAGATATTTTTATACCCCGACAAACAAAGGAAGGGGGTTATAAATTTGACGTGTCTGTGTATCTGTCTGTGGCACTCTAGTGCCTAAACGTATGGACCGTTTTGAAAAAAAAAAAAAAAAAAATGTGCGAAAGGAGAGTAGTTGATCGAGATTGTTCTTAGCTAGGTTGCGTCTTCAGATGACATTAATTAAACGAATATATTAATTAAAAATCTCTAAAAAGTTTTTCGCGATTTTTGCAGTGAAAACATATTTAAAAATTTAGTACCAAAATAAAGAGTATTTCTTTCTATATCTGACAGAATGTGTTTGGAACTTCCATGTTATATAGAATTCAAATTATAACGTTTTTTTTAAGCAGATCGTAAATACGGCTTAGTGCTTAGCCTTTATTCGCGCCCCTATTTATAGCGATTGGTAAACCAATCCATTGTTGGCCGACAAGGAAATTAAACGCAATGATTTAAAAATTTTATCTGTTGCCTGTTTCTATTTGTTAACAGATAAAATACTCGTAATTGATTTTTAATATTATAAGGCTTTTAAAAGGATTTTCAATTTTCCCTCTTAATTCTACATTTGCTACTCAGTCGTTTTTTTTTTTAATTTTTAATTTTAATTACGTAATATTTATTTTATTGGGCTATTAGAACCTCCACCCCCCCCCCCACACTCACACGCTTTAAAGGTTAAGTCTCGCTGCCCTCGTGGATTATCACGATATTTTATATTTCAAAAGTGTAAACACTCCTAATAAATTTTATTCATATGGCACATCTTTTGGTTACTTATTGGTATTATGTTTTCTGCCGGCGTACATAACATTGATTCCATCTAAAACTCAACCAATTGTGTATAATAACAGAATTTAAAAAAAAAAAAAATACTAATCACTTTTTATAATGCACTTAAAAGGACAAAATAACTTTTCTGGGTCAGAAAGGACAATTTAAGAATTTCTGCAGTTTTCGAAAATTCCAAGAAAATGACACCACAAACGAATAAAAGTGCGACTCAAGTCATGAAGAGAATTTCTTTTCATTGTCTAGCTTTCAATCATAACTTTGAGTGTTGAAACATGCATATTTTTCTTATTAGGAAAGTTTGGTTTGAAATGATTAGAACCGCACTTTTCTTCGTTTGTGGGCTCATTTTCTTGGAATTTTCGCAAGCTACAGGGATTCTTGAATTGTCCTTTCTGACCCAGAAAAGTTATTTTGTCCTTTTGAGTGCATTATGAAAAGTGCTTAGTATTTTTTTAAAAAATTCTGTTATTTTATTCTTTTTAGTGTAAATGTATTTCAGAAATAGAATAATTTTACCATCACGAAACTTCACCTTGTTTTTTCATATAAATGCTTGGTACTGAAAGGGGAAAAACCTGTATGCGTGTCTAAAACGTTAAGCAGTTGGGCACTAAAAATTAATCCTTGTTCCTCTCTAAGATTCATGCTTGCTCATTTCATGCTTGCTTCAGAGAAGCCTTGATTCAAAATTTTCATTATAATTGCTTTTAACATTACTGTTGCAAGGCAACAAAATTTTTAACAAACATTAAATAAATTTTTAAAACATTTAATAGGGAAATTACATAAAATTCTCTGTTTTCCAGCCAGACTGAAATAATAATTTTATTTTAGAATTTTAATTTTTCAGCGTTAAGTTGTACCTTAAGATTTAAGCCAATCATTTAGTGAAATCACGAAGTCTCTAATTGGTCTAGTTGCTGAGATATAAGCAAAAGCATGTCTCAGATTACTCCGTAACAATCAGGCCAAGTATAACAAAAGTGCTTAAAAACTGTGTGGTATAAAAATCAGTTTGTGGTATTGAATTTCTAGTTAAATGTAAGTTTATAATTTTGCTCTTATAAATTAAACTGTAGGTTTTGTGTCGATACAAAATTTCGCATGTTGCTTGAGTAAAAATTTAAATCGCAAAAAATGTGTAGAACTTCATAACAATGATTCTTCCTCCTTACCTATGTGCTTGAGAATCCTCGCATTGTATTGATTCATTTATTGTTAGTTATTCAAAGGCAGCATTTCTTTTCGTTTATGTTTTTTTATCAACCTATGCCGCGAAATTCAAGCTTTCTTTTACAAAACAAAAATGCTTTTAGGATACTTGCATTAAATCAAGTGTATCATTCTTTTCAAAAGTAGGTTTATCCTGCTAATTGTTAAAACCTGATTAACTGAAACTTAGTTTTCATTTCGAACATTTTGAGTTATCATTAAAATAAAAGTACTTTGAAGTTCTACAACAAAGGACAAAAATGCAATAATAATACTTATTGCAAATGCCAGTTTCAAATGATCAAAGAAAAAGCATGTTTCCTCACTGGAGAGACTTAAGAGTTTTTAAATCTTATTCTTTTGAATGAAAATGTTTTGCACGCTTTTAAAAATCTTCTAAAGAGTTTTTATTGTCTGTTTCGTGCTTGGGATCAAAAGAAAGAGATGTATATATATTTGAAAAGATACATTTTTCCATGAAAAAGAAGAAAAAGAGGGATTTTACCAAAAAACAAATCAGTATTGAATGTTTGAATTGCTTGTTGAGATCTGTAAAACAAAATTTGAAACAACACAAAATATTTCGATAAAAGAAAATTACAAAGAAAAAAAAGAAAGGAAGAAATAATAATTGGCTTGAACACGTTTACGTTTGCTAATAATGGAAAATGTAGGTTGACTGGTTCTTTAAGAGTGACTGTGTTGTTCCTCTCATGTCAATTATTTTTAAGTGCTTAAAAGCAGCATAAACTTGTCGAAAAAGAAACATTTAAGAAAAAAACTGAATTATTCTATCGTTTTACATATGCTATTAAAATTTATGCAAGATAAATTTTATTAAGCTACTAATTTTATTTATTGCTGCCTACATTCGCTATAACCACCCTTGTAGTCCTAACAAAATCAGTTGCTATAATGAGAGGTCGTTATAACGCAAATGGCCAAGGTATTGCATGTTTTTCAGACATATATTAAATATGAATATGATTATGGACACTAGTAATAAATACTAACACAGAACTTCAAAACAATGCATTTAATGACAAACTGCACTGAACATAACTAATAGGAATTAGATACTTTAATTTAAAGATCATGGTTTGCTTCTGTTTTGTTTGAGTTTTTTTTTTTTTTTTGAAAAGATTAATTTTATCTTTAGTATTTAGATATTATAGAAACTTGCCACTTTTTTTACTTTTTGCCCTCAAAAAGAAATCTTTTATTGTGTTTGTGCGAAAAATCAAGTGTTTGCTTTTTCTCCTTCCCTTTTTCTTCCACCATTGTATTAAAATTTACATTTAATTCAAAGGGGTTTATATAGTTCACATATTACCTATTATGCAAATAAAAATCGCAACGTAAAGCAGTTTGTAGAACTTCTGTTGAAACAGGTGAATGAAAAACACTTTCTTGAAAACAAAACTCTGGTTCTGGCCATGTTAGTCGTTATTTTGCCGAGGTAAGATTCTCAAATAGTAATAGATTTCAGAAATTTAGTTTAATTTAGATGCAACCATCACGCTCCGATGGGAGGTCACTGTGACTTCCCAAACATTTCCTTATTTAGCAAATTTTGTCTGATGGTTCGGCAAAATTATCATCGTTCAGCAAAATTTGGAGTTCTATATAATTTGCTCAAAATTATCATCATTCGGTGAAATGAGTTCCTTTCGGCAAAATTTGGAGTTCTAGTCGGCAAAATTATTTTCATTCGGTGAAACTTGGAATTCCATTTATCCAAAATTGGAGTTTCATTCGGAAAAACTATCATAATTCGGCGAAATTGCAAGCTCTATTCTCCGAAATTTGGAGTTCCATTCCATAAATTGAGAATTACTGCCCTCACAACGGGACGTTCCAGGTTACAACATCACGCACTTAAAATAAAAACATAATTAGCAAACAATTCCTTTGCAATAACAGGTTTCTATCTCTCCGACAATATTGTTAAACTACTTTAATTATTACCTCGGTTTGTCAGTAATTACACCGTATTGATTCCCTACGTAACGTACTTTTAACGGTGCCGAATAGGAAATTTTAATAAAACTTCCCATTAACTTTTTGTTTTCTTCATTGATTTCTCATAAATTACAACCTTTTACAGAAACGGCATTAAGTTTTCTAAGTAGGTACAACAATGAAAGCATTTAGAGGTCACATTTTTTATTGCCTCTTCGTCGTAAACCATTGTATGGCACCGCTAATAGCGTGTCTTGTGTCTCGGCGATTTTTTAAAACTTGTTCTTGGAGAAAGATCTTTAAGGAAAAAATATTAATACTTACTAATTGAAAGGCTTTCTGTCCAATAAACTCGTATTCGTTTAAAGGTAAAGCTAAAGCAGTTGTTTTTTGCATGTTTTAGTGTCGCTTAATTGAGTTTTTCCTCACCTTAATAAAGGCTGATCCCTGCTGGCTGCATATTTGAACTGCATGCATACTTCGTATCGGATTCTATGTCTAGTTATTAACAGAGGTGACTGAGATATCATGTTTTCCCCACTTCGTTAAAAGCCACCTATCTGGTTATGGGGTTGTGCCTGTAGACACTCTATGGAAGAAAAAAAATATGTTTCTATCGACACTCCAAGAAAGAAGTGTCGGAATGAAACGAGATTTTACATATGTAAGGACACATATACAGTGAAACTCGTGTGTAACCGGGTTTCACCGTGATCAACTTTTGAGGTTGAATCATATTATAAGATCTAATTCTGTGCCTGAAAACAGCGGTCAACTTAGACAGGTGGTCAACTTACAAAGGTGGTCCACTTTACAGGTTTTACTTTATATAAGAAAGTGATTAGAAATGAAAGATTGTTTCTTACTATAGGAAAAATCGCAAATTATTGGAGGTTTTAGTACCTGTTTCAGCCACCTGTAGCTTGGATACACGAGGTAATACAGATGAACTATGAGGCATGAAAGTCTCATACGATATCCTACATTATATCATTACGCAGTTACTATGAACGCGGAACTGATTGCATCAAACTCATAGGCAGTCCACCTTCACTTATCTCAAATGATCCCAGATATGCTGGATATGTGACGATTCAGGAAATGGAACAATCCGGAGAAGGTTAAGAAGATCTGTGACACCCTTGCCGTGCATGATGACCTAGGGTTTATCTGTTAAAAAATGGCTCCTGGGAGCCCTGTCCCACACATGGGACTGAAGTATGTCACGAAAGTACCGTTGAGCAGTCAAGTTGCAGTTGATCAATATTATGGGTTATCATGTATCGTATGCGATAACACTCCTTAATATCACCCCAACTATTGATGCGGTGCGCAGGTGAAAATAAAGGCTAGATTAGGATTTTCACACCGTTGGAGATGTGCCACCTTCGACAGGATCAAATTGAAAACAAATGGAATTAGATCGTCTTCAGCAACGAATCTAGATTCAATTTGGGCAATGATGACACTCGTGTACGTGTGTGGAGGCCCCGTGGGGAACACCTCAATAATGCCTCTGCATCATAGGGTGACTGCTAGTAGCCAACTACAATTCAGTTTTTTTTTTTTTTCATAGTGCTTCCAGGATAACTCAACAAATGAATGTGTTTTCATGATTTTGGGGAGTTGACTTAATTTAAATGTTAATAAAGTTTTATTTCTAAATATTTTTAGCCTTTCGAGCAAAACATTTTAGCCGACGAAATGACTTAGGAGTTGTAATAATATATGTCTCTAGGGATAAAATCGCTATACAAAAGGGCATTTTTTAAATCCGAGTTTTTCCTTCTCTTATATCCTCGAAGGCTATGTCGTCGCTTATTTTGATTTCACTTTGAGTCACCGGGGCATGATTTCGCCTTCTTCAAGAAATATTAAGGGAGGCCTTGACAGATATGGTTATAGCAACCTCAGAGAAGAAGCTTGTTCTGGGTGTTGTCCCGCTGATGCACAGATTAAACCTACAAAAGCCGAATCCATTCAACATCCTCCCCGAAGACCACCCGGTCGAAAATTTGTGCGGTTTCTTGCGAAAACTCGTCATCTAATTCTACTCGATCATTGCCATAAGCAGAGGCAAGACACAAAATGGTGATCCTAGTTCGTTAGCGCTTTTACCTTTCCACAACAATAAAGAACGATGATAATATCGATGAAGATGATTGAAATTACCCCCAGGCTTTCCTTTCCATAATTCCATGATCCATCATCCAGAAAAATGATATTCCAAACATTCTTCCAGGCCGGCTGTTGACATTGCACTTGGAAGATAATACCAGGGTCCAGCTACTATTTCATTTTTCAGTTGAATTTCTGATTATAAAACATTATCGAATTTGCTCGGCTGGGCGGGGGGAAAAAATGTGTGTCTCTGAATGCTGTTTCGGTGGCGTCTGTTTTCAAAAGGGTTCAATTCCAGTTCTTAATGTCTGGTTGCTTTGACAAGAGAAATAACAAGATATTGCAATGTAACTTAGTTATCTGATCGCTAATTGGTGGTTTTGAGACAGATTAAATCGCATCTCGTATTTGTTTCTTTCGCATTCCTTTATAGCCATTGCATATTAGTTATTTTTTCTCGGTGACCCCTCCGTTAAACTGTTCGAATTGTGCTGTATTAATTCAATGGGCGGGAGAAGGTAACTTCTTACTTTTTTCTTTATTTTTTTAGTTACATTCATCTGCAAAAGAAAAAAAAAAGGAGCATTTCTCTTATCTGCATTTTTTATGTACTACCACAAACAGTTTACGCTTGACATTAAAGTATTTGTTTCCCTGTTCATTTTCAATCATGTTTTTTATAGCAGACTATCGTTTAACTGATGCGAATTGAAGGAAAATATTACTGAGTTGTATATATAATTCAATCAGGGCCGGCTTAGGACGGCAAATTTCATGATGGCACAATGTAGGAGGCAAAAAAAAAAAAAAAAAACTCAAACTCGTTCCTTAGTTTTTTTCCTCTCATCAGCTCTTATTAACACGAGAGAGGCGGCACTTCTAAAAAAAAAAAAAACAATGAAAGCCTACCTAGGATCTGAACTTACTAGCGACCTTACTTTTGATTTCTCATTTTGACTTTCGATTGAGTCGCAGAATAGACTTAAGCACGAACTTACTAAAGGATGTTTTTTTAGAGGTAGAGAACTTAAGGTTCAAATAAAACACAGTTAAATGTTGTTAATTGCCATGAAAGTTGCTTTATTCGAAAGATGATTATTTTCAATTTTTATTGAAATATGATTTCTGGCATATGGCCACCTCGGCTGCAGCCCAACTGGAAAGTCCAATTTTCTCCCTTTTTGCAGCAATAGAGGCCGTATGTCAGTAATAAGGTAGCGAATGTTCTCTTCCAAGGCGATAATCGTCTGTGGCTTATCGGTGCAGACCAGAGACTCCACATAGCCTCACAAAAAATAGTCCAGCGGTGTTAAATTGCATGATCTTGCAGGCCAATACGCGGGTCCATTACGCGAAATTATTCGTTCACCGAACGTTTCTTTCAATAAATCAATTGTGACACGCGCTGTGTGGCATGTTGCATCGCCTTGTTGTCTATTCATGATGAAATGGCTAACCGAACTGAACACAAAACAAGTGACAGCTATCAAAATGGCACACATATCAGACAGTGTTGCCAACTTAAAGTTCTAAAAAACACCTTTTACTTATCATATTCGACTCTCGACTATTCGTTTTAAATCATTATCTTTGCTGCCAACTGTTATGTTTTTCTTTTAGCACGTTACATATGTTGTAGTAGAGTTCCAACTATCCGACAAAATTTCAACTTAATTTCAGCTACGTTCTTTTCTATCTTTATACTAATAATAAAGCTGAAAGTCTCTCTGTCCGGAGGATGTCTGTAGGATATCTGTAGGATGTCTGTGACGCGCATAGCACCTAGACCGTTCGACCGATTTTCATGAAATTTGGCACAAAGTTAATTGTCGTATGGGGGTGTGCACCTCGAAGCGATTTTTCGAAAATTCGATGTGATTCTTTTTCTATTCCAATTTTAAGAACAAAAATATAAGATGGACGAGTAAATTGCGAAATTATCATAACGTGGAACCGTAACATGGGCACAAGTCAATTGGCGAGATACGAAATTATCATAACGTGGAACCGTAACATGGGTACAAGCCAATTGGCGAGAAGATTCACCATACATTATTTGTAAATATACAGACGAACCAAAAGACCTTTTAATTTTTCTATTACGGTCAAAGCCGTGCGGGTACCACTAGTTTTTTATATAAGGGAAGAGTCGGGAGGAGGAAAAAACTGCGTTTCTGTCCAAATAAAATATTAGAATTTAGTTCTTGCTGTTACTCGAGACGGGGCACCTATAGACTTGATTATTCTAATTGATGCACCTATAATTGGAGCAGCCCTAACCTGCGCACATAGTGATGTCAATGCAAATCCCTAATCACAGCACTACGGTGTGGCGTTGCCATGTTAAGCTTGCTCCAACTATAGCAAGATACTGTTTGTGGTTAAAACAAAAAAAACTTGATTTTTATACGAAGTAAATAAAAATTCTTACCTTCTCAACTGGTTATTTTTAGGGATGTTTTTAGGGATTTTGTAAATTCTTACTTGGAATATTAAAATCGTAAATTGTAGTTTTCTTTTTATTGAAAATAGCTAACTTCAGTATGCTGCTGTTTGAGTTTAAAATCAAGCTATCGCTATTTAGCGAAATATTTTGCCTTTTTTTTTTGACCAATCACATTGCTTTTTTGCTCTTATTTATCCTTTGAATGGCGTTCCTTTGATTTTATTTTCCCCCGCCTCCCTCTGCAGCTCCACCGTGTGGACCGGCTCCTAACGATGCTGCTCCTATAGCGAAAACTGTCTCCAGGTTGCTTCCATATCCTACACACACAATCATGCCTGCACACAGACACGAACACACACATAGATATACACACTACAAACACACACGCCTACATACACACATACACACTCGTGATTGCGAAAAACATAATTTGAATTCAAAATTCAAATTATTATTGTTATTATTATTATTATTATTATTATTTTTTTTTTTTTGTTGCCTTCCAGTCTCCTGGCATTTAAGTTCATAAATTTTAACTGTTTGATTTATGCTCATTTGGGCAATGCGAGAGGATTATCATGAGGTTCCGATGGATGAGTCTTCGTTTGGAATGCACATTCCTCTCAGACACTCGAAGTCTCGGTAATTCCATGCGGAAATGGATGATCATCGCTCGGAATGGGTGCAAGTTGAAGTCCATTTATCTATGATCGTCTGCCACTCCTTTGGCGACTAAACTGCTGGAAGGGGCCTCTGCACCAAACGACCGGACCCTCCCACCGGCTTCCATTCTTTTTCCCATCCAGAGTGCTCCAGCTCCATGAGGTGCTTTTTCTCCAAAAAGGTCAATGGCTACTTTTCTCTCTCGAGAGAAGTGGTTTGGTTTTTGGCGGTGTAATTACAGAAACTCTTTTTCCGAACTCTTCCTTCTCTCTCTCCTGACAGTTGGATTCTGTTCCTGTCTGCTGGCCGGGCCTTCGTTGTAGATCACCCGCGATTTATGGTCTTGCTCTCGGGGTTTTCTTCCACGATGGACCGACTCCTCTAACCAGAACCGTGACCGGCATTCCGAGAGAAGAGGGTGTTTATATCCATTCGGACCAGACTTTCTCAAGTTCACGAACTCGGTGCCTTTTTCATCAAGGTCTTGTTCCGTCGGATCTTGTTTGCTTTTCCCTTTTATTTTTTTCCCCTTTTATTTCGCAAGGTGTGGAATGATAGGGAGGTGATGTGGCTTAAAGATCGCTTTGCAAACCATAATGATGGCCATTGCCGCCGTGGCCTTCTGCCGAGCTTTTTGACAGCTGCATAAAACTGATCTGCTGTTTCTTTCCGAAAGAGGGTAGTTCGTGGGCTTTCCTGTGCGTTAACTCGGTTGGATGTTAACATGGGGAACACACCTTTGTTTGCGAATCGTGCCTATGTGTCGGTTTCCTTCCTCTTTTGCCTCGAAATCGATTCCTTTATTAGCTTCAGTTAAATTGTAGACAAATGCTGTTTTCATGATGACGTGACTTTAACAGCATTACAGGATTGTTTCATCAAAGAACTGAAAAATGGATGTTTATTTATTGTCATAGTTTAACAGCTACACTGCTCATCCATCGTACCTGGCAGAAAAAGCTGATTTAGCATGTGGTCCTTTCGTCTAATGTATTTTTTTTTCTTCTGGGGTTTAGGTAAAACATTCTTTCAAACTTAACCTTCATGAACTGTTAATTGTGTAAAATATTTATCAAGCTCTAAGAGTTTTTTTTCCTAAATGATTATTTGATCCAATAAAGCCTGATTAAAATCAAGAAAAACCTGAACTAAAAAGACCTGCTTTCTTTTTCAAAATAATAATTTTTTTTAAAAAAAAAGCTAATAAATAATAACTTGAATTAGTTTTTGACAAATAAAAGTTTTTTCATTCAAGGTTTGCAGCCGAGTCATTTGCTCTGTGTTTCTAAAAGTTATAATTTTTGCAATTTCCCTTTTCAAAATTTTTTATTCGTATTCACAACTCCAGTGAGTTATAAGGGGCGCTGCAGCCACTGTCTAATGGCGGATGAAAAAGGTAAAACAAACAAATGACGTAACTTATAGCTTGCTTTGACGCTTAGTGAATGACAGTAATTTTTCATCGTGTTTCGTAATGTATGTTTAGGAAGTTTTCTTTTCTATTCTTATGAAATTACATTACACCTCAAACTGCCTGAGGCTTGTAATTTAACCCAAAAAAAAAAAAAAAACACGTGGAATGGAATGTTTTACCTTTTCCTTTAGCATTGTTAATCACCGCAAGGTAGCGTGTATTCGAGCTCTGTAGTTGCGTATCATCTCACGAATGGAATTCTAGTGAATGAACTTATATCACATTACATTTTACACAGTAGGGTCTGGTGGGGTAAAGTGGTCATAAAATCAAGGTCTCCCGCTAGAACGTCGAGTGTCGACTTACGCGAAATGGCTATAACGAGATTTTTTCATTAGTAAATAATTTTTGACCTAACGCGAATTCCTCACCCGCAACATGAAAATTTTCAGAAGGGAATCGCGGTGTGAAAGTATCGACTTTGTTATTGGTTACTAAAAATATTTTTTTTCCCTGAATGGACCTTCATTCCTTTAGCATCACTGGCAGCGTAAGTTCCTACACTATACTAATCTGAACATAGCTTTATTTGTGTATACAAATAACTACACCTCATTTTTTTTTCATTCCAAATGTGAAATTTGATGAAATATAATGGCAACTGAGAGAACTGTTCCATTTAAAGTTTATGAAGACAGGAAGAAAAAAAGAAAGTTTTTGGCAATTAAAGAAAAACTAAAGATTCAAGATTCTAGATATGCTTAAACTACTAAAAAATGCGTCGAAGATAACACAACAATTACATGTGAGTGAATCTTCCGTATGTATAAATAAAAGTCAAGAAAAGGAAATCAGTAAAAGTTCGCCGAGTAGTTTCTAAGCAAATTGCAAAAAATAATGAAAATACAAGCTGCTCTTGTATTGAGAATTGAAGAAACCAGGAAGAGTTGTGTTACCATAGATGGAAACGTTATAAAAGAACTAGCAAAGCAACTGTATTTAAAAACATAATAGAATAACGATTTGATCGTGCAGCTTCATCACCAACATCTTCATCTTTTAACGTTAGAAATATCATTACTGGATCTACTGTACAGTGTTATCATAGTACATCATTTTATTATTACTAAATACTGTACTTACCGTACTGGTTTATCTTATGCATCTCTTTCCCGTTGATCACTGTTTCTGTGCATCGTAACAATATTTTATGTTGATTAAAATAGCTTTTTAAAAAATAAAAAGAAAAATCCAGTTCTTTATGTAAAAAACTGTAATGCATGAATTAAGAAATGGTTTAAATCACTTGAGGTGGTGTTAACAAGTGTCTGAATTAATAAGGTACACTGTAAAAAATCTCGGAAAACTCTCTGAATATACAAAAAAGTTTTCCGTAATACACAGATTCGTACGCCCTCCGCAGTTTTCTGCTATAATCAGAAACGTTTCCCGTTTAGCAAGAAAGTAAGAGTCGACGCATGCGCAGATTACACGGCAATTTTATAGTCCAGCAGTAAATCTAAACTGAAACTTTCGAAAGCACGCAATGAAAACAAGTGCTGACTCATGTATGCGAAGCAACACTCATCAAGGGGATTAGTAGAAGTTTTGTTCCTCGCATGAATTCACTGAAGATAATTTTAAAGTCTTATATTTTCTTGCTTATGTATCGTCATGAGATTGAATTTGAAGCTATGTCACTTATTTTTAAGTACGAAGTGCAAATTCTCGACGCATGCTCGCGGAAGGAATACAAACTGAAATTAAAAACCAAATAACTGCCTAGAGGACGCCATGTAAATTCATTGCGTCGCATAACTTGTGTAGGTAATTTACTTTTTTCTTGGATACTTTTCTTCTTTCTACCAAATGGGTAATTTTTGTTGGCAGAATTTTATTCTGTCATAAAAATCACCTTTTTGGTGACCAAAGCCTGCAAAAGACCACCACCGACGAATAGGTAAGTCGCTTTGCAACTCTATTACTTTAAAGAGATTTAGTTCATATAAAAAAATTTAAATAAGTGTTATTGTGTACTTTGTTTTTATGTGTCAATCTCAATTAATATTTGGCTGAACATTTATGTATCAAGCATTATGAATTAAATGTTATAATATGCAAATTGTCAGGTTTGATAGTTCGTCTTTAAGGTTGCATGTTTTCATTCTCTTGTAAACAGTGTAGCTAGATTGTATGAAGTAAAAAAAAAAAACTATCTCTTGTAATTAGGAACATAGTGCTTCAGTATTATCTAAATGACGATATCTCTTTAAATATTTGCATTAGCGAAACGCTTTAAATTAGTTAAATGTGCATTAATTTATTTAACAAATAAATACATGTATGTATTTAAAAGTGTCTTCATTTTTTTCGTTTTACGAGCCTCAATTTTACCAAAAGCAAAAAAAAAAGACTTAATAAAATAATTTTGTATTTTTACACCATATTAAAGTATTTGACTTATAATTCATATGATACTTTGATTTATAATGTATATGATACTTTGATTTATAATGTATATGATGTTGCTTTTTCGAGGGGGGGGGGGTGCTTCATAGCATTTTATGGGTGCACCATCACTCTTATGGTGGGGGGGGGGGTATTCTCGTATATATGAAATGGAATAATCATGTAATAGAGTTCAATGTTTTAATAAATAAAATATATAATGCATTTTGCGCACACTGTAAAAATAAAATCAGTAACCTATTTTGAATAAGTATTTATATTTGTGATGAGCTGGAAAGGGCAAGAACAGAAGAATCAACCCGAATGGTTCCAGCAGGGGGACTTGGTGTCATATTTAAATTCATCAATTTCTCTGTTGGTACTTTTCGGTACACTTTGTTCGTCAGAGAAATTGATTTGAGGTGAACGAATTCCGGAACGCGAAGGGTAGGTAAGTCCTGTCAAATTTTATCCGAAGATAAAAGCTATCAAGTTTGATACAAGATATGTTTTTAAGTTCTGCATTAAAAATACAATATGTTGATAGTTTTGTCTTGAAAATATTGAGAGAAAAACTGAAGTTTAAGATTGTTTAACAAACAATCCCCACTTTTCAGAAGGTACCCCCACTCCAATTCCCCGACGATTTTGTGATTAGGAGTGAAACTAGTAGATTATTTCATAATTTTTCAAAAATTTATAACTGTGCATATGTTATGCTGTTAACCATGCTATTTGTCATTAGAAATTCCAAAAAAAAAAAAAAAAAAATCCACGAATGATTCTAAAATTGCTTGTATTATTGCTCTTAGATATGAAAGAATTGAAACTGATATGGTATGCAATACTATAATAAAGAATTATATTTTAGAAAAAATCACGGAAAAAGGATTCCGAAATTCTCGGAAACGTTTTTGAAAATTGTTTGAAGAATTCCGAAATACTCGGAAACGTTTTCGAAACTTTCATGAACCACAGCTGCACAGAATACTCAGAAACATTTCTGGAAATTACGGAAAGAGGATTCCGAAATACTCAGAAACGT
This sequence comes from Uloborus diversus, assembly GCF_026930045.1. Taxonomy (NCBI): domain Eukaryota; kingdom Metazoa; phylum Arthropoda; class Arachnida; order Araneae; family Uloboridae; genus Uloborus; species Uloborus diversus. The sequence goes on from NC_072731.1 coordinate 50,954,069, forward strand.
TTCTGAAAATTACGGAAAGAGGATTCCGAAATACTCAGACACGTTTCTGGACATTACAGAAAGAGGATTCCGAAATACTCAGACACGTTTCCGGACATTACAGAAAGAGAATTCCGAAATACTCAGAAACGTTTTCGAAAATTTCATGAACCGCAGCTGCACGATATACTCAGAAACGTTTCCGAATTTTTTTTACAGTGTATGTTTATAAAAATTTTTACACGTACCCTTTCCTACAACGCGATTTTTCGACTTACGCCAGTGGTCTTGGAACGCATCCCTCGCGTAAGTTGGGATTCGACTGTATACACGATTATATACGTGCATACACGAGTATACAAGTTTATGCATGAGCATATGCATCTATGCGTCAAATGCGAGTACTTACGTGTCTAGTCGAGTATTTGCACGTATAGACGTATTATACCTCTAAAGTCGAACATCGTATACATGAATGTATATCTCTCGAGAATATACTTATGTACACGAATATATACGAGTGTGTACATACATATAAGTACATACGTACATATACGGGTATACACGAGTATGCATGAATATACGTTTATACATCTAATGCGTATAAAGTGCAGCTCTGGTTAGTTGAGCTGTGACCTTGACTATGTGAACCTATTTTAGGGGAGTTTAGTGAAAAATAGACGTGTTATTGACTCGGATTTTAGTTGGAATATTTTTGAGAAACTACTAAAAAAGTTTCTCGACTCAACTTAGCGCCAATTACCCCTGCCTATTTACCGAAACAGAGGTAAACATTGTCAGAGTCGGAGCTCAACTTTTCAGAGCCTCACAATATGTACGTGTCTACTCAAGAATATACGGGCAAACAAGCACAAATGCATGTATGTACGTGTATACACCTGTATGGACGTATATAAGTACATATAGTTGTATATACGTAAATTCAGGTGTATATACTAGTATATGCCCGTCATCAGATGCTTGTATTAGGTGTCAACTCGTTTATGTATACACTAGTACATACGCTCATATACATGGATACATCAGATGCTTGTATGTAGGTGTCTACTAGTGAATGTATACACGAGTATATATGCTTATATACATGGATATATCAGATATTTGTATGCACGTGTATATTCAAGTATACGAGTATATAGGTGTGTGTCCGAGTATTTATGTAGTACGTGTATATATGCGTATCATGAGGCAGGGGCGGCATTTCACCATTTCATTTGGGGGGTCGAGTTTCTTAAATATGTATAACCCCAAAGAGAAACTAAACACATTAGCTAACAAGAAGTTGGTGTAAAATCGATTTAGTATGAATAAAATTAGTATTTGGAAACAATTAAAATTTTGATTCATTGACTAAAAAGTTATCATACAATACATCTCGCTACTAAAATTTTTATACCTTTCGGAAAAGTTATAATGCATGATTTTTGGAATTCGGAAGAGTAGGGGAATCGTGTTACTAATCTATCAGTGCCCAATGTCGTGCTGTTTTGCCAGTTCAGCTAAATGAAAAAGTCCCCCCCCCCTCCCCTTTGTGCTTCGAAAATATTTCTCTAACCTCCTGAGACATTAAAAAAAAATCTTTCTCTACTAGCTGAGCTGATTGTAATAGTTAAAAAATAATTGAAGTAACACAAAGTTATGTATGAAAACACTTTTTATATCTTGCTCTTCAAAATCACCCAGGCTACTTCAAAAACTGTGAGGGGCTTAAACTTTTCATCATTGAATAATCTAGTCATGTCGGCGCTCTCAGCTTCAATGAGGCATCATCTGCCTCCAGCTCTGTCATTCACTATTCCAGACTTATGAGTCCATAACAAGGACGAAGCTGCAGTCTCTGGATGTGAAAACCATTCTGTCGGTATATTGCTTGTAACTTTTATTGCCTCACGCTAAAAATTTTACTCACAGTTGAAACATTTTATTTTTCAACACCAAAATGACAAATCCAATTTGACAAAATCCAATCCTTTTTTTTTTTCTCGCCTCTTGGCTTGGAGGAAGAATTTTTTTGAAATATTTCACGATTGATTGAAATATGCATTTATAAAAAAATCTATTTTCAGTTTCAATTGTCGATTGAACTGTGGTAGTAGGGTGCACAGATTAATTGTAGATTGAACTGTGGTTTGAATAGTCGAGTAGCGGATTGAAGATATAGGTTTTGATAGAGTAAAGCATTTTTCAAAAACCTTCTTCCGATGCAAACAAATTGGATAACAATTCAAACAAAGTCATACATGCTAAACGGCATGAGCTTTTTCACCGTTGAAAGAATCGTTTTGCAATAATTCTTCCAATCGTCAAATCACTGCTTTGAAGTTATAGAGAAATGTTTTTATGGTTTTAACTCTTGAAGATTATCTTGTGTCACTCCGCGATTGCATAATTATAGAGCCCCGTAAGAGGTATTTGGTTGATATGTCTTTTTTTATTCAATAATCACATGAATTTTTAAGAAGTTTCTATGAAAGCATTATAATGTATTGAGCAGCTGAAACGTGTTTCTAGCAGAAGAAAGCGATGAACACTCATTAAATAAATATACACTTAAAAAATGAGCGTAAACGTGAATGTAAAATATCAAGGAATTTTCTTGTGAAAACCATGCTGCCACACCACTTTTCATGAGCCTCTCATATTAGACATACCATCTTTACACTGGGCACACAAGTGTGAAATATTTAACCTATATGAGGCAATGTCTTCTTTAGTTAAAATTAACCATGGTTCTCTACCAGTTTTCTATGTTCTGAAAAAGTCGAAAATACTTCATGAATTCCTAAGTCAGCTTCATGAATTTCTAAGTCAATCAACCAAATAACGAAAAACACTTTTTCTAGTCTGAGAATGTGTCGAGTTTCATCCATAGACTAATAATAAGAGTAGACCGAGCTTCCCCAGACTTGCTGATGAAAAAATTGGTTCATGGATACATCATGTGACTGGTGGAAGGCTCGGCGAAAACTTTGGCGGCATGGTTGCCAGATGGCAAGATTATCTATAGTTTGGCACTCGGCATGTATTTTAAGACGTAATGTGTTTTTATTATAATTTTTTTCCCAGGTGCTGAGATGATTGAACTGTTTTTCTTTTAGTTATGCATTATTTTGACATTAGTAATTAGTTTTTGATCGCAGTTTTCAGTAACTTTAATTTCATTCGGAACTACTACGTCAGCGTTGGCGTAAACGTAATGGCGTAAACGTTTTGCGTTAACGCAAAAATGTATTAATCGGTATCTTAAATTGAAATTGTAGGTAAAAATCTTACCGTTTGCCGATTCTTTTTGGGCGCTTGCATCTTTAATTGCTTAGAGAGTTATTAAAATTGAACAAAGAAAATGCACAATACTATCTAAACGAAAAACTCACTATATTAACAAAATATTTACAACTTAGAATAACAAATTTACAAATCAGACTCCATAAAAGATTCTTCCGTGTTCCATCAATTCTATTTATTTTATTTCTCGCAGGCGTTGATCGTCTGCCACGATCAACGCCCGCTGTTGCTAGGATATCCACCAGTCACATGGTTTGGTTTATGAGCAGCAAAAGGGTTGCCATAGCTCGGTTTACTCTTATTATTAGTCTATGGTTTCAGCAAATAGTTGCTGAGAACCAGCGAGATTTCCTTCAATGAACATTGATTTCCAACTTACATAAATTGAAATCACCCATTTTCTATCATTCTGCTCAAAAAATTTGGGGGTGCGACCGCCCCCTCTTGACCCCCCTATTTGCCGCCCCTGTCATGAGGTTCCACCGCATGCTCACTCCGCTATACAACCCCATTCTCCGCCAGATTTAATGTTTTATAATCATTTAATACCTGGCTCCTTATTTCCAGTTCCTTTAGGTTTGAGGGGTGAAACAGAGAGAAATGGCTTCCCCTGGATGTCCTGCATCCAACAGGAACAGTATTGACCTGGTAGACGTTGCCAGTTCGGAGGAGATTGTGTTACGGCCACACAGACAGAAGCGCACATAAATTAATACTATAGAGTAGGGAGCTCCGTCCCTGCTTGCTTCGCTCGCCAATCCCGTTCGTCTCGTGAAGACATGCGGTGTCTGAAAGCTGACTGCGAGTGTCGATTGATAATTTTAAAATCTCTCTCCCCCCCCCCCCCCTCCAGATATTTTCCTCCTAAAGATTTAGACTGGCGAGACAGAGTGGAATGGTGTAATCTGGACGTCCTGCATCCAATGGTACAAGTATTGAAGTGGTAGACATTGTCAGTACGGATGAGATAAGGTTATTGACACACAGATACACAAACAGACAGACGCGCGCGCAAAAAAAAGAAAAATAAATAAATAAATAAAAATAATAATAATGATAATAATCGTACAGTTAAGCGAGTATCGTATAGACGAATAACCTATGTAGAAATATTCATGTAGACACCCATGTACGTATTTATTGTTACAATTATGTAAATACATTTTTTAGTGTACTTATACCTATAAATACTGGTATATATTCCTTTACATACAGGTAAAAGCACGTGTTTACACTCGTGTTTACAAGTATATACTCGTGAATACACGTACATACGAGTATATACTCGTGCCGACATGTATATACATGTACAAACTCATGTATACATGTAGTTACAGTTATGCTTCTTCATGCAAGTATATACTTTTGTTTACAAATATATAGTATATGTATATACAAGTATATATACGTGTAGACGTATTTACGCCAACAAAACGTATTTATTCGGGCATGTACATCTATATACGTATTTACGTACGTATATACCGGTATATATACAGATATAGTAATATCTCACGTATATGTTCGTAAATTAAACTTTATTTCATATCATTTATTGTAAAACAATACATGTAAGTGAAACGAATATTTAATTAATATCTGCCTCATACGTTAAGATTAAGTGACTGTAGAACAACGATTTAAGTTAATCCTAATTATGTGACCACTTTACCGCATCTTATTTAAATTGTTCTAAAATATTATGGAAAATAAATACAGATAGCTGCTAATGAGTAAGTGTTCTTGACACACGTAGGAAGCTTCCCATGCCGTCAATCTGTTAGAAATTCAAGTAAACAAAATTTCCTAGGAAAGTTAAAACAAGTGTTCAGATTTTAAAATGTTTCATATGCACAAAAAACGAATTTTTTATCTCATAAAATATTACCAGCTATGAAATTTTGAATTCAGAATGTAGTTCTTAACCGCTAAACTCTAAAATAAAAAAATTACAATCATGCGAACATTTATTTACAAGCTACAGTTGTTAGTTTGATGTATGACCACTTTACTCCATATACCACTTTCCCCCACTACTTTACAAGCAGGCAGAGGGTTCGTGATCGTGGCGTGTTTTCAAAAATCTTGTCGCCTCATCCACTGCTAAAATTCCAAAGATGAAAATTCCTCAAAAAAAAAGAAGAAGAAAAAAAAAGTCCTTGATAACCCCATTAAAACCTCGCTTAAAATTTAAAACAATCGTTCAAACAAATTTTTAAAAACAACAACATTAAATTACATAAAAAGTTCCCTTGAAATGTTAAACCAGGTTTTTAAACAAAACTATTTTATTATCCTTGTTAAATATTTCACCATTAGGTCTTGTTTTAACAACTTGCTTTTTGAAGTGGAGCTTTTAATGTAATCTTCAACCATAAAAAAACTTTTAAAATGTCCAAGTTCTAAACACCTGGTGAATTTTAAGTGTGAAGGTCACCAAGTTGCAGAAGGTAGAACGGATATCATCAATCGGCATGTCTATCAGCAGAAGCGGACACTTTTCCTGCCGATTTTTATCTATTTGCCAGTCTAAAAACATGTTTGACGCGGTAAAACAAATGAGCACAGATAAAGTCATACAGACATTTCTACTAAATTTATGACTTTATTATTACAAAACTGGAATTACTGTTGGCAGACTGCCATTTACAGAAGTTCATTTTATCGTTTGGGAACATAGTTTGTGAATTCAGAATTTCTGTTGATTTGTTGTTTTTTACGTGTGCTAAAACAGAGCATAGTTCTAAGAGTTGATATTTTTTTCAAGAGGGAAAAAAACCATTTCATCATCGGCAATGTCATGACTTTTATTATTAGTCTATGACAGAGGCGGCGATTGAAACTAAAAAGTGGGAGGGGGGGAGCAAAAAAAATGACAGAAAAAAGTTATAAAAAGCTAAAAGTAAAAAAAAAAGGAGGAAAAAGTATAAAATTTTGCTAGGGCTGGTTTTCATAGCAGATGAGTGGTAATTGATGTAAATCTAACAACTTAACTCAAGTTTTTCTGACGATTTTGATGAATTTTGTACACAATAACTTTCCCCGGAGAAACACATAAATAACAATTAGATTTACATTATTTACCTTAAAGTAATTTGAGATGTCACAAACACTTGCTAATAGTTTCAGTGAACAAATATGGTTCGTGTAAGTAAAACAATTGATTAACTAATATTTAAACAATGAATACATAAACTAAAAGTTGCTGTTTGTGCTAAATAATGTTTCATAAACAGATATACAAAGAAAAACAAATAATTATGTTCTGAAAATTTTGACATTTCTCCTTTTTTTTATAATTTCTAGTTTTGGTTTCTAAATTGGAAAAAGAAGAAACCATAAAATCCCCCAAATCGCCGCCACTGGTCTATGACTTTTGGTTAGTTATAATTATTTTTGAAAGTAAAACTTCATATTTTATCTTTTCAAACATTTCACTTTGTTTTTTCCTCCAGTTCTCTTTCTTTTTTTGTAGAATACATCACTCCAGCTACGTTTTGCGCCAGAGTTGTTCCAAATGCGCCACGTGTCCCGTATACGTTTGTGGAATGTCGAGTCATTTATCTTTGTCCGCTCCCTTTTTTTTCTGCCAAGGGGGAATTAGTTTTAAAATTTTCATTCTTGAAATGGGGAGGAAAAAGTCTTTAAATGTTTCTCCGGGAGAACCAAAGCAGAAAAACTTCGCCTCGCAACACCGGGATTAAGATTGATTGGATTTATTGCACGATAGAGCATTAGATCACGGTCCGCTCTCCTCGAGATTGAAGATTTCGCGAGAAAGTTTAATTTAAAGCGAGGATCAAGCTCTGCGTCCTTCTTTAGGCGGATATATATGCGTCATGGAAATGCAGAATTACTTTTCCGTCCGTTGAATCGTTAATTAATAACCATAATAATGAAATATTTTGAGGAAGAAATGAATTTTAATTCACGTTTTTTTTCTTTCTGGAAAATAATTTAATTGATTTTTAAATCAATCTTGATGTAATCTTCTTTAAAATGCGTATGATGTTTTTAATGCTGTTGATTTTTCGTCGGAAGTTGATTATCTACTGTTATTCATAGCCGAACTTAAAAAACCACGCCCTGTTTAAAATTTTTCATTTTAATGAACTAAAATTTTAGTCTTAATTTAATTAACTTTTAGAAATGTTTCGTTTTGGTAATTATTCTCAAAACTGAGTGTGTTATCAAAACATACTCAATTTTGAGTATGTTTTGATAACATAAAACATACAAAGAATATAAGGCAGTAACAAGCCAAGTATGTGAGTGAACTATTGAAAGTATGTATTGAGCAAAACACATGCAAAGTTCAAACTGTAAGTAGGCTTTCATTGAAAAATCTTTCTTAATCATGCTGTATGATACATTTACCTAAGCTTTTAGTACCATCCCTTTCCTCAAAACAAACGAGAGTCTCTTCTGTCGTTTGTACTAGTTTTCTCCGAACGCTAATATTTTGACTGACCCCTTTTTGTTACTAGATGCTTTGTATAATCTTAATGATTTGTTCTGGTCTTCAACGAAGGATAGGGGAGACCGGGGCAAGATGACTATGTTAACCATTTTCGTTGTTTATTAATTTATTTTTAAGGATGATAAAATTAATTTTACATGAGCTTTTACAGTAGTCCATTGTAGCATTAAATATATTACCATTTAATTTTTAAGATAAAAATAATGAAGGATATTTTTATTTTTTCATAACCTTAACAAATCGTCATCTTGCCCCAGTACTGGGGCAAGATGACTTTGACGTTGGGGCAAGATGACAACACTGAAAAAGGTTGGACATAGTTTATGATTTAAATATGTTATCTAGTTTAACAAATGATAGCTGTGTTTTTACTTCTTACAAAGTATCAAATTAAGCGTAATACATTGTAGCGTAATGTTGAAGTATTAAGTTGTGCACCTAACAATGGGCACAAATAAAAATTGCCATTTTCATAATTTGAACATTCCTCATGCCACCACTCGTGGCTTTTACAGCACTGGATCCATTCATCTGTTGGATGGTCACAATATTCCTCTGGGTAAGCAGGGCATATTATAACACTATCCTTTGAAGTTGATGCAACTGAATCGCTTAACACAAATTGTATAGAATTGGACCTACAGGAACTTAGTTCGAGTTGTTTTTACTCCCTTTTTAGCTTCACGGGATGATTTTCCCTTTTTTTTTTTTTGAGCAATCACAATTGCTCTTTGCTTTCATTTGACTGTTTTTGGCGTGCTATCATTTTTCCCACCAGCGCGGCGCCACCCTCTGCCAGCACCACCCGTCGCGGCGGCCGGCCTCACGATGCTGCTCCTCTAGCGAAAACCGTCTCCAGGTTGAGTCCATATCCTACACACACACGCATACATAAACGCACCAACACACATGCATACACAAACACATACACACACATACCCCTACACACATACACAAACACCACCATACACACATACCCCTTCACACAAATACATACACACACGCATGCATACAGACACCTACACATACACACAAATACACACAACTGCCCACACATTCATGCCTGCACACAGACACAAACACATATGCTTACACACACACACATACACATACCCCCCCCCCCCACACACACACATACAAACACACACTCGTGATTGCGAAAAACATAATTTGAATTCAAGATGACAAAATTCAAATTAATTTTTTCATTTTTTTTTTTTTTTAATATTTTATTTTTTTCTTCCGTTTTGCTCCTTGTTCTGACATTTCTCTGATTTGTGTGCTTGTAAGAATGTTTGAGCTCAGTTTTCTGCTTTTTCTTTTTTTCTCTCTCTCTTATTGTGTTACTTTAGGCAGTGCATTGAAATCAGAAACACTAACAGGCTTCTTTGGTGCATCGGAATCGGCAATTGCCATAAGTTCTGCTTCGTCTGGAGGGTTTATATTCCATTTTCTACTATCAAGGTCTGAGTATTAGCACTATTATTCTCAATTTCATCACCAACGAGCTCGTCATCTTGCCCCGCGTTTCGGCCCGTCATCGTGCCCCGGACTGCCTGTTTGAACTGATTCATCACTATTGCCATAAAGGATGGCGATTAATTGACATTTATTCATGGTAATAGGTAATATTTAAACTAAGTTTCTCATAAGCACTAAAGAAACACTAGAAATCTTATCTGTATCTATAGCAGAGCTTATTTACATATGCATAAAAGTTATATCGTGGCAACAGTAAACAATGAGAGCTTCTGAACTAACACAAATATGGCGATTTCAGAGTCTCTATACTATTTCTGAGCGAACAGCGGATAGCAGAGCCAGTGGTATCCAGTTGATGCTGTTACCTTCTGGAAAACACAAAAAATAAGGTATTCGTCATCTTGCCCGGCTCGTCATCTTGCCCCGGTCTCCCCTACGTCAAAAGTTTCATTTTAGTCGGTTTTATAGAGAATCTTCCAGACTCAATAAATATGTTTTTTATGAATTTGGTATCCGAAGTTTGTAAAGAACTTTCACGTAGTATACAAATAGTCCCTAGGTCAGTGGTTCTCAACTTTTTCATTTATAAGGACCACTTGGTAACCTTCCGAATCCTAAGCCATACGCTAGAAATAGTATTTCCACAACAATTGTATTTGGTGAAATGAGATAAATCCAACTTTTTTTTTTTTTTTTTGATAAATTTAATTACAACTGTAAAAATGATACATATTAATTTTCACCAGGTGTTCGAAGGTCACATGAAAATTTCTCTCGGTCCGCTAGTGGTTTTGAGAATCACTACGCAGGTTATTCTCGCAAATATTTTTTTCCATCACTAGAACTATACACACGAATGTATGTTGTTTTAAAAAATTGCTTGCCACTTTGCAACCCACTAGTTAGTCAATCTGCACATATTTACTTACTCTCATGACTAGATGTAAAAGAAATTGACCGTCTCGAGAATTCTTTTCGCAAATTTGAAAATTTTTCTTTATAAAAAATTGAAAGTTGAACTTTTAGGAAAATTTTTTGCTCTCACTGCGCCTTTTCTTTTTCAAAGTTTATATAGATGCTCGCCCATTTATCGCGTTCAAGTCTCCACGTTAACCAAGAGAAGAAGAGATACACTGCCGTAGGAAGGTAAAGCGCAGTATCTGCAGAAAGGAGGTGTTGATATTTTAGAAGAAGCGCGTTTTGGATTCCCTACTGACAGTAGAGAATGTCGGAATTCGCGACGTTATTTTTCGCTCCTTATAATCAACAGAAATAAAATAAGCAAGTTTTAAAACAAAGCTAAAGTGCAATAGATGACAAAAATGCAAAAAAAAAAAGAAAAAAAGAAAATTTTAGATACTGCGCTTTATTTTTTCCCGGCGGTACAGTGGTTATGACGTTAACATTCAAAAAGCTGCATTAGTAATTTTCTCGATTTTTCCTGTCGCTCAATACTCAGATCTTGAGCAACACCAGAAGTTTTCCAGGTAATTTCCGAAAAGATGCCTTAAGCTGAAACAGTGCAATCTAAAATTTAAATTATATACTATGTTAGTCGGAATTCTGACACTTAAAGCCTGTAATAGCAATTTTCGCATATTTCCTGGGAAACGCTTTTTAAAAGACCAAAATTAATGCAGAGGAAAGAAACAAATACTTCGATGAAAAAAAAGCAGAAATGTGTTCATGTATTGCCGAAATTTTGAGCATGTTCTAGTTTTAGCCGAATATTAGTATTTTCCATTTCTTTATCGTTCACCTTTCATTGCATTTAATCATTGTAATTTAATTTTTCGTCATTACAAATTTTTGAGAGCTACAGGAATTATTTTACTAGGTTATGAATGAAATTTAAGTATTATTTTCTTATTTAGCGTCTAACTCTCGTGTACTTCTCTTTAGCTCAATTCTCGAAGTCGAGATTAAATTTTAAAGTATACTAACGTTTTAGCATTGTTTACATTAGTGTTCATATACGTCGAACGGTTATTACGAGTTGTTCTGAAGAAAATTAGGAATGTGTTTTAAAAATTACTCTTTAATTGGTATTTTGAATACAAAAGAAATAGAGAGAATATGCTAAACTAAAAATTATATTATAAATGGATATGTTTCTCCTAGTTCTAAACCAAGTAGTTGTCAAGAATGTTTTTCTGTTTCGGTCGCCTGGGTGCAAAAGAAAAAAAGTGATCAGTATTGTTTTATTTTTGAACACGTTACTTTTTTAGTACTGTTTAAAGAACGTTTCTTGTAAGAATTTAACAACTACCTTTGTAACGAATAAATCCCTACGTGCTTGAAAATTAAATGAGTCAATTATCCAACGTTTTGATGCACGAAAATTGCAAATTACTGCAGACACGTGTTTCGGTGTTACAAGGAACACCTTTTTCAATGCAAAGAAATGTGAACTTGTGGATGAAAAGTCATCCGTGGAGATGTCTTTCCTTAGAAATATAAAGGAAAGAAAGTTAGATGAAAATTCCTCGGATGACTTTTCATCCAAAAACTCACATTTCTTTGCATTGAAAAACGTGTTCCTTGTAACACCGAAACACGTGTCTGCGATAGTTTGATATTTGTGTGCATCAAAACGTTGGAAAATTGATTCATTTAAACTACCTTTGTGCTTACAAAATAAAAGAATATTTAACAACGTTAAGAGGCACAAAAAAATCTCACTTGCTTTGCAATGAAAAAGGATTCCTTGTAAACCCGAAATACGTGTATACAGTTTCCTGAAAGTTTGTACCTTTAAACATTGTTCTACATTTTTTTACGATGCGTATAGCCATCTTTTGCAGTTCTAAAAACTTCTTCAATTGTGACAAATGTATCCCAAATTCTGGAAATGGACTGAAAAAATTGTTCTTCCCCATCTTTTACGTTCCATTTGATTAAAGAACTATAGCTCTTCCTGTCATTCATTTCCTTTTTTTTTTCGTCGCAATATTTCTCTTAAAATGATTTCCAAGTAATGATAAATTAGAAGTAAAAAAAAAGTCGAATAAGGCAAGATACTCTATTTCTATAAAAGAGGCAACATCGATAAATAAAAATCCAAATCTTCAAGAAAATTCTCTCTCTATTATGAGTTCCCACATTGGGAGCATTTCCGCAAAGGCGCCAACTACAATCCCCGCAGACTTGCTAGACAAGGCACAATGACTTGGGAGACAACCCCGCGTTACAAGACAAGTAAAAAATTGCTTTTTCTTGGAGATTTTCCTTTATTTTGATTGGCGATTTTTTTTTCTCTTTGTACTTGAGAGGCAAATGGATAAAAGAAGAATGTCTCCTTCCTACCACGATCTAAAGCACTACTAAGCCACTTAGCAGAACATTAAGGATACGACTTTCCATCCCCACTGAATCTCCTTAGAAGGCAAAAGAATAAAAAGGGACGGAATTCCGCTGGGTGGAAAAGTAAACAGAAGGAAATAAGTCAGCAAATGCTTTTCTTGGAGTATCCGATAATCGAAATGCACAGCAAAATGAGGCAGATTCTACATTTGTTGATTACGAAACTAAAGGTATTTTCTGTTTGCTTGGCCAAACTCCTCGTCTTATTGATTTATGTATGCTTCGATCTAAGCACTCTCCCTCTCTATAGAGGAAAAGTTTTCCGAACTCTTCTAGCGAGTGTAGTCGAAAAGCAAACTTTCAGAGAGATCTGCTGCAAGAAGGGTCTGCAGAAGGAAGTTTTAGCTTCAATTATATAAATGTATATCCGGGCTTGATTTCGCCTCAGAATAATCGCAATTCTAGTAAACTATGGGGGTCGCTGTGGTCTCTGGCTAATGACGGCTGAAAAAGGTAAAAGAAACGAATGCCGAAGCTTATAAACTTGTTTTTAAGCTTAGTGAATGATTAATTTTCCATCGCGTTTATGGATTTGTTTCTTTTCGATTTTTGAAATGACATATACATCACAAACTGTCTGAAGCCTATATTATACCACAAAGGAAAAACGTTTAATGGAATGGTTTACGTCTTTCGGTAGTTATTTAAGTCACCGCAAAGCAACGTATTCAAGCTCTAGAATTGCGAACTGTCAATTATCCGAATTTTTTGTTTTCTTTCTCTCTTTCTTTCTTTCTTTTTTTTTTTTTTTTTTTGAAAACCTTTCTTTATTTTCAATGCTATCTTATTTCTCAAGATAAAATATGTATTTTAAATTAATTTCATTTCGAATATTTTTTTTTCAGAATTTTGTTTAACTTGTAATTATTTTAAATTCGGAACTCCAGCGCTCGAATACGCTACCTTGCGGTGATTTACAAAACTGCAAATGAAACTAAAACATTGCCACGTTGCGTTCCACATGTGTCTGTTGACGTAAACACAGGCAGTTTGTTCTGAGTATTTATTAACGCAATCGATGTGTCTTAGTTTGCTTTCAGCTACAGAAATTAATTCGTCCCTTAGTAGTATTCTCGAGCTTCTCAAAATAATGTTAGTTTTCATTATTTCCTTAATAATTGGTGAAAGCGAAAATTCTGGATTAACAAACTTGGATAACGTTATACTAGGTAAAAAATTTTATTGTTTTGTATGAATTTGTAAGAATATGGGTTTTTTTTAATCTTAAATTAATTAAACTTACCATATTTTACAGCAGCATTTAGTTGGAATGGACAGTATGCAAAATATTTTCTTGAATATATTATCGTAGAACAAAATGAATAACCGAGAAAGAATTTACTTTATTCCTTTTATTCTCAGCTGAAAGGTTTCGCCAAATTTGTTTAGGGTTATAGTTTTAGTATAGTGCGAGCAAAGTAGCCTTGGCAAGATTTCGCGTTTTTAGTTAAACCATTTTTAATTTTTATCATGAGTGGAATAAAATGGTAGTAAGATTACAGAATTCGATAAGTGAAAAGAAATAATGGTCAATCAACTGAAAAGAAAACTACGACCATATATCCGTGAGAATTTTGTTGATGATTTGCATAACATGACACAATTAAATCGTAACTCAGAAATTAGAAAAATCGAAACAGAAAATTTTTAAATTAACCGATTCGGGAATTCGAGAGAAATAACTCAGCTACAAATGGAAAACAATAAGCGCTACCCAAGCAAGGCAAAAAAGTATCATCTTCTTTCGATAACAATTTGTAATGTCATATTGAATTTTCTAGCATTAATTGTTATTCTTGTCAGGCCACAATTATTATTTAGTTTTATCAAGAATTGATAAATATCGAATTCAACATCGTGGAAATAGCTGCTTAGAACTACGAACTACGTAGTTTGCATTAATCTTTGACGTTTAGTAATGCTTCTTGAATTCTCATTTCTTTCTACGTGGGCCAGAATATCCACAAGACTTTGAAAATTAATTTAAAAAGAATAAAGCGAAAAAATCATACGTAGAACAAAAATCACAACACTTTTAGCATTTTCTTCGTTACCATGTGCGTTTGTTTTAGTTTTTAAGTCCGCCATTAGACAGTGACTTCAGTGCCCTCTATAGTTCGTTGGAGTTGCGAATATCGTTTGCTAATTTCATTTTTGCCTCTTTTGCATTTTTCACAAATTTGCTTAATTTGTAGCAATTCCAAAACATACGAGCATGAAGATTTCATTTTTTAACCCACAACGTTCTTACAAGTCTGCTATGATTTTTTTAAAAGCTATTTTCCAATTTTCAATAGTTTTACAGCGGTTTTTAAACCTTGTCAGCATCGAAACATTTTAAGTAATGTTTAATTTTTCTATATTTACTGCAACCTTTCATATGCACTTTACCTTCTCCATACTTAGTGATGTTAAATTTTATTCAATTAACTGTATAGAGCAACGATAATTATTTTCATGTCCTCCTTAGTTATCAAGTGAGGGGTTAAACCGATTTGAAACATTGACTTATCACCTTTTCCTTGTTCACAAGTAAAAATAAAATTTGTAAATGTGCGACGTATGATTTTTTATTGAAGTTCTCAGCACCGAATATTCTGATAATATAATGAATCCAGTTTTCAACTACGACAGTTGTTTTTGACGTTTTCCCGTGCACTTATTTATTGTTGTTGTAATTGAGTTTTTATTTTGAAATTGATATCTCACACTTTTCTTCTGTTCTAGGTAAGTTGATGTTTCACAGTTCTTTCGATCAAACTGAATTTCTTTACACATAACTCGTAAGTTAATTTTTTCTACTTACATGAATATCTTCTGCATAATTGTGTGATATTATTTTTGTTGTTATAATTATTATTATTTAATACAATGAGAAATCGCTGATTTTGTTTTTCTTCAATCTGTATTACTTTGAAAAAAGTAATTAATCTGTTTCAAGCTACTTCCTGCAACTGTATACGTAAACTTTTATGTTTATTTCCTTTAGACGATTTGCTTAGAATCTTGATGTTTGATTAACTTTTTAAGTTTTACCTGATTTTTTTTAAAGAATAGTTTATGTCTTCCCATCAACTTTCACAGGCCTGTTGCTTTGCTTCCCTTCTCTTTTTATCTTATTCGTTAAGTCGTTACACCTTCATATTCAGTTTTTTTTTTTGAACATTTTAAATTATCTTTTTTCATTTTAAAATCCTGACAGGAAAATTGAGCCTGCTATACAGGCTGTTTACTTGTTTCTTTATTATTATTTTTATTTTTTTTTACAAACTTATACTTATAATAAAGAAATATCGATTGGTAAAAAAAGAACAGTTGCAAAAATATTTAAATGTAAAGATAAATATTTGTTGTTATAATTATCAATAAGTAAATAAACATTTGTAAGAAATAAGAAAATTACAAACAAAAAAAAATCACGAAAATACCTCACAAAATAAAAATGTCGTATAGGATCTTATTATTATGGTTCTTTTGTAAGGATATCTTTGAAACTTAAACTGGCCAAAAATCTATGAGGACTGGTAATTTTTTTCTGCGAACCAGTGCCGGACCACCGGTAAAGAACCGCTGGGGTAGAGGACTCTCCGGGAATTCGAAAGAACTAAAGTTCTTCCTTTAGGTGTTGAATGGAAAATATTGGCTTGTTTCAATATTTTCATATTTAAGTGTTTTGTTGTACACTAGAAATATAAAGAAACACCTCTTCCAAGAGACCGGGTTAGTACCGCGTCTTCGAGTTATGGGCACTCCCCACATCCTTCTCAAGAGTTAGGTACCTTATGAAAACTGAGAAAACGAAATTTTCGAGTTATCGAGATTTGGCTATATTTTGCTGCTAATTTTGTCGCCAAAAATCTCTCCAATTGCCAGCTTGTTGACGAGCTTTTCATCGTGTGTAAAATCTCAATGAAAATAAATGAATTCTGTAAAAGTTGTTTCTCCGCCACAATAGTGTCAAAGCAGGAAAACGACCGAATCCGTCTACTATTTATCAGATGTAATAAGGTTAAGAAAAGTATTTTAGCCACACACACAGACACACACACTTGTGTATGTAATATATGATCTTGCATAGCCAGTCCTTTTCACTGGTCTGACTGCCGGCTAAGTCCGTGATTAATGTGCGCCTATAATGTGTAATTTTAAAGGGGGCTTAAAAAATACATTTCAAGGCTTTAATTTTAAGAGGCGAAGAACTTCTTTTCGAAGTATATTAAACAAAGCATTTCTTTTTGAAATTTTTCTATTTGAAAATTTAGGTAAATTTAGTCGTTGAAAGGGGACTCATATTTTCGTTTTCTTTAGAAAACTAGTGGATATATGTTGTCTAAAATACTTTGTTATAATTCTGAAAGCAAATAAAGTGCAGATTAAAATGTTTAAGAAAAGCTCAAAATTTATATTTAGCAAAAAATGCAGTATTAAATGTAGAGGGAGATCCTTCCCCCTTCTGATCCTCTTATGGATTCCTTTGCCTGTTACCTGAGTTAAATCCCGCTGTGATTGTCATGACCCGTAGCATATGGATTCTTTTGTGCGAAAAGTGTAGTGCGCAATTTAATTTTAACATTTAAAAGTCATTTTTAGCACGGTTGACGAAATAAAGCTTTCTCTTCCCGTTATACAACCCCGCCCCTACTTCACTCCAAAGGCAGCCGGTTTTAAACAACACTAAAGCTGTTCTTTCCCTTCCAGGCAAAATTGTCACTTTCACTTAAAAGGTTTTAAATGCCTCTTCCCAGTCTCAATATCTTCTTAAACACTCGTCTGCACGTTTGAGTTTTCGTGTAATCTGCCGCATTTTTATTCAAGAAGAGGGGTGGTGGGGGGATTTACTTCCTCTTCCCTCTCTGCTTAATCTCCCTTAGCATTAGCATTGTGAATGGCACCAGCCATCCAATCATCCAAATCTTGGAGAATTAGACGCTCTTTCTACAATTGAGAGTGGCACGTGCTTGGTGCCCGTTTGTTTTCATTTTGAAACAAAGTGCACCGATCTTGATTAAATGTAGGGCTCCTGACGTCATTTCGTGTGTTTGGATCCACATAAGGGCGGTTGGAATTCATTTGTTAATAGAGTCTTTTCTGACTTGCATATTTTTAAGGGACTTATTCTTTGTTTATGTTGTTGCTGTCAGTATTTCATCATCCCCTGTTGCTCTGTTTCTGAGAAAAGTTGTGATAATTTAAGGAAGGTGTTGAATATGTTTTACACAAATAACCGCTTGAAGATATTTTAATCATTCATTGTATATTCTATAACTCCCACGTTTTGTTCAAAAATCAATAGAGCCATAGAAATATTTCAGACTTCTGGATTACGTGAAAAAATCAGAGAATTTTTTTATACCTGACAGAGGGGTGTTTTTTTTTTTTTTTTTTTTTTGTAGCTAGACTATTTGAAAAAATATTTCTATTTGAGGTAAACAATTTCCATTGTTTTTTTAGATCTTGTTTTAAATATAATTTAAATGTTTTACATCATAAAAAATGTATATCATAGGCTATTGAAGCTTATTTCTTTCTTTCTTTTTTATGCTCAAAAACACAGATTTTCATTGATTGTATCAAAATTATTTTCTTTGCTCAGCTACCACCATAACGATTTTTTGTACTTGCATTCGTACTTTAATTTGCAGTTCGTCACCTCGTCATCTGCAAAGTTTTATGCAACCGGGTATGAAAAAAGCAAGGAAAACCTGGAAAGTCAGGGAAGTTAAATACTGATTTGGAATAGACCTCTTATCTACCATTATAAACCAAAAAACCTTTCTTTTTCACAAAAATAAAAGATTTTATATAGGAGTCAGCGTTAATTATTTGTATCTAAATTTTTAGTAAAACATTATTTAGAATACAAGTTTTCTATTACCCTCTTGACTTCTCACCTCTTATTCTGCGTGCGGTGTATCGGCTCCTTTGAACTTAAGAGTAATAAGCCAATCACATTCATCGAAAATTGTCCCGTTGTTCGTGAAAATGTGTGGGAATTTAAGAACGAGATTTGGCGTCTGGGCTGATCCTGTCTCCCAGAAAAGTTCACTGAGCGCTTGTCGTCTAATTCGAACTGCGCGCTGCACATCATAAAGCCTGCTTATCAACGGAATCTGAATTTTTCCGCTGAGCACGTACCGTAAAAAGGGTGGGGATACAAATCCATTTTAATAACAGTCGCCTGGCTTCAAAGCGTGATCATTTCTAAAATGTTGCCCGCAATAATTGGTGAGTCGGAGAATATAGCATGGTCATTAGATTTTTTTTTTGCTGTCTGATGATAGTAAACTGTTCGCATTTTTAATGATTATAGGTTCTTGTTGTTGTTCAGGTAATTTTGAAATCGAAGGATCTTTTCTCGTGTTGATGCTCTTAGCTGTACATTCTCGGGTTTAATATTTTTAGAATAATGTGTAGTTTAAGTTCGAACGTGGCCTCGTGAACTGAAAACTTTTTCTCCAAACTGGTGGTTCTCAACTCAGCTCTTGTAATGACTACTGAGAGAAAGAAAATCAACATTTTTACAATAAACATCGGTGAAACTGTTGATATGCAATTGTTCGTTAGGATATGTAGGGGTAAAAACGCATGTTACCCTTAAGGTCCTTGGTCACTACTTACGATATGCTACGACTAATTAATCTTTAAAAAAATGTATATAACACCAGCAACTAAGCCTACACATGAAACTTAAGCTAAAATGCATGAAACGCATTTTTTTTCCCAGTAAAAATTTTTTTTTTAAATTGCACTTCTACAAGAATTGAAAATATTTATCGTATTTTCGTCCCCTTACCTTGTAAACGAAGAAACTAAGTTTTGAAAACCAGGTAATAATAATTAAATTTATTAAGAATGGGACTAAAGATAAAAATCTTAAACTTTTTGTTTCCACTTTTAGTAAAAATATTTAATTTACATTTGTTCGATTGGTTTTTCAACCCTCCAAACGAAACGTCACAAATGTTTTTTTTTTTTTCTTTTTGTCATTCGCCTCCACGATATTCATTGAAGGCAGCTTACTAATATTTTTTTGCGTTTTTCTCCATGAAAATATTTTTGAAACGTTAGACACTCTACAACATCGTCTCTTACTTGAATATGGACAAGAATAAGAACATCCTACTTTCCAATGGAGCGGCTTGCATCTCTACGTGAAATGAACCAAACGTGAAAGAACTCTCAGGTCACTTAATAGCTTACCCTAAACAGATGTGTGAAATACAACTAAACAAACATAGTTTAATTAGTTGAAAAGATCATTTACAAATATTATTACGATAGCTCACGTTTTCAAAAACCAGAAAAAGTGTTCCTAAATGACAACGCAGAATTATATGACTCATGAAACTTCCACAAATAAATAGTACTCTTGATTGCAACCAATAAAAAATATCAACGGTGGCGATACCTACTGTTAGACCAACGAAGAGGGAAGAAATTGGGCACGGGCTCGAAATATGCCTTTTTTACCCTATAACGTATGCCTATAGTTAGAGCAAACCTAACCTGGCAGTATACGCTAATCCTAATCACAGCCTTACGACGCAGCCAGTTTCGGTTTCCTCAATTATAAGTATGTCTGTGTACAGACAAGGTGAGAGTAAATTGATGATTTATTGGGTTTCAAAGCACATAGTAATTTGAATGTATAGGAACTAGCAAACGATGATACATTACAAGAACAAGAAAAACACACACATTTTTGCTCTTATTTGATTGAAATAACATTCATACAAAATGTACAAAAAGTACGTACAACTTCTGCTTACTAATAACAAAATCGGACTAGTTTTTTTTTTTTTAAATCTCTTACTAAACATAAATAACATACCCTGTAAACTCTCGTAACAACAGGGCTATCTTCCACACATTTCCTATTGAATCAACCAACCGTTCACGACTACTTCAGTATAAATAGTTTCTCGTTAAATCCAGACTCGCTATAAATGACTTCGAGTGCATTGTAGATGGTGAAATTTAATACGTTCCCATGGTTTGTCAACGTAACCTGTGACTACATCATTTCAAGTTTCAGCCATCCTTTTTTTTTTTTTTGTCTCGTACTCCTGAATAAAAATCTTTAAACTAGTAAACTATTTTTTAACATTCTATTTCTATGAACGTATGCTGTGTATGATTTTTTTTTCTCAGTAATAATTCATTTTAACAGTCTGTTTATGTATCTATATTTATTTAGCTACAATCAGCCTACATTTTGATCTTTTCTGAAATCATGCAAACCTGGCAGAGAATGCAAAACTGTTATAGCATATTTAGAAAACTGCATTTGCGCCATGAATTGCACTTCTAAAATTGCGCTCGGGATCACACGAAATAAAATATTCACACTGAGGCAAGACATCCCCACAAACAAAGCGTTATGTTCCTTACTCAAACTTCTTTCCTCACTTTGTCGTCTGAGGATACCGTGTATTATTTAGATACCATAGAAAATATTACATTTTTCTTTTCCCGGCCTTCTGACTCACCCTTTACGGATTTATAATATTCTTCCTTCTGTCTTTCCTTGCCGAGGGCTCGATATAAATAAGCCCAGGTTCGGAAAAACAAATAAAAGCAGGTGGGGATCTGAATTTCAGACAATGGCTGGCTCGTAGGCCGTAAATACGACTTAGAGAGATTTTGCGGATGGATTTATGCACAAAAGAAATATGGTGTTCGTCCTGTGTTTGTTTGACCCTTCGAGTGAAAGTTTTACTTATGACAAACCCGATTCTTCTTGTTTTATTTCACCACTGTTCTGTGCGGAATTCATGGCCTACACAACACAGTTTGATTTTCATACTCCAGCGTTAAGATAATTTACCTTTTTCAAATTGAAAATTTATTTTAAAAAGAAAGAAAAATTTCTTTAAAATAAAACTTGCACTGAAATATTATTTTTCAGTTCTGGCAGTAAATTTGAACCTTCAAAAACAGTGGAAGTTTTTCATATTTTTTATTTAGTGCAAAATACAAAATATTTTTTTTAAGCAGAATATTTCTGCTTGATTGTTAAAAACTTTTTACCGAATGAATACTAAATTAGCGAATAAATGAATAAATAATGAAACAATAGACAAATAAATAAATAAATAGATTGATGTATTCGAAAATAAATGACTAAATAAATAGAGAATGATTAAGAAAGTAAGTGAGTGAACGAAATGAACTGATAAATGAAGGAATGTAAATGAGTTAATGAATGAAAATATAAGTTATTTAATAAATGAATAAATAAGTAAAGGAAATGAACTGTTTCACTTTGCTTCGTTTGCACTTGAAGTGTCACGAGCGATAGTTAAAGTTACTACTAAAATTTCATTTTATGCAGCACTTTTTATTAGACTTTTGGCGCGATTAAGGTTAAATTGCAAACCAAAACTTAAGTAATGACTAGCTGCGTCGCCCGGCTTTCACGGTCTACCTCCAAAAAAAAGTTATGTCAAGTGACGCGTGTTCAACAATCAAGTTTGAAGAAAAAGAAAAAAAAACTAAAATTTTGGGCAGATTGCGAAAAAATCACCAAAAAGGAAACATTTTAAATCCCCCGATCACAGGAAGAGCCTCAAAACAAAAGCCAGAATTTTATTTGTTCATATTCGAAGAAACATGGCAACAGATCTTTCTTCTCAATGATTTTCATCATGCTACAAATTTTAATAAAAGCTTTGTTACGGAAAGTTGAGTTAAAGCACTGAATAATAATTTTAATGACGGGAAGCCTTCGAAAATTAGGGATTTTATGTCGAAATCCAAGAATCATAATTATTAGTTTTTAATTGATATCTCCGCTAATTATTATCGGAGGATTATGTCAAATAGCCAAACATAAAGACGGGAAAATTACGAGTCTATCGATACCTGGTTCGATGATCAGTTCACTGGCGTTCGGGAGAAGTAACTCTGACATAGATACATAGGTACATACGCTCAGTTTTTAGTTATATAAGATACAGAATTGCAGTGGAAGTGACGTCATTAATATGGCGATATTGTGAGGTTTCCCCAGATTTTAGCGCCAAAACGGAATCGCCAAATTCAGTGTCTCAATTAGTCTGTACGCCGAGATTCCGGCTTCCCGTGAAAGCATTGCGAAATTTCTATCCCTAACTCTGTAAAACTGTCATTCCTGCATCGGATCTAAGCAAATTGGGAAGTATGAGTTATCTGGGGCAAGTGAAATGTTAAGATAACTTACCCTTTTTAAAATGCAGAAATTAAAAATTGGTTTTTGAAACTGCAATACATAAAGAAAGAACTATGTAACTTGTAATAAAACGTGCATTGAAACATTATTTTTCGCTTTTAGCAGTAAATTTGTTCCATCAAAAGAAAAGGGAGGAGGGGAGAATAGTTTTCATTTTTTCCCCACGGAGCAAAGTAAAAATTAAATATTTTCTATTTGATTTTCAAAAATATTTTTCAATAAATGAATCAATAAACAATTGAATGAATGACAGAATAAATAATGAAACAATAAATTGATTAATTAATTAATTAATATGTGAGAAAAGATAAATGAGTAAAGAGAATGAAATGAATAAGGGAATTAAAAATGAAGGAACGTAAATAAATAAATTTATTACTGAATCGTAAGTTACTTAATAAATGAATGAACTACTAAACAAAATGTACTATCACTGTGCCACATTCACTGCACCCCGTGTACACTGGACAAATTTCATTGAACAATTAACCAAAGTAGCCTAAAGCAACTATTGGGATAGTACTACTCTGAACATCAGTAGATTTCGGTTAATTTTTAAAAAATGGAGAAATTTATTGTTTGAATGCAATAAACCGTATGTTTAAGAACATAGTTAAAATATAGGAATATAGGTGGCACTGCAAACTGAAAATAATTTACCATTTCACTTAGCACCACATTCCCCCTTTCTGAAAATATTCATAGCTTCTCCTCGAAAGTCCTTTTCTATTGTATTTTGTTCCTTTACTTTTTTCCTATTTAGTCCTTTTATTGCAATTTCAAATATCAGTCGTCAAAAAAAAAAAAAAAAAGTTTAAGTTGAAAAGTGCAATTTCCTTTTATTATAGATGTACTGTAGTGTAAGAATTTTTAAAAATTCGTAAAATAATTAAGAATTCAAGAAGTACAATTTCTAACGGTACATATTGCATTGTATTTTTTATGAATCCTTGTCATTTAAATTAATTATTAGTAAAATAATTGATAAAGAACAGGCCAGTCATTTATGGGAGTTGAAAGGGTCAACTGTCCTTCCTGGCATTGAAAAACTGATGTTTTGACATATAAGTGGGCGTGAGTGTTTGTTGTTTGCCGATAAAATTTGTATTGAATATATACCCTTTGCCTCCCTCCACCCCTGGAAAAATTCGAAATGACGCGCCAGACATTCCTACTTGATAAACCTGCGTATAAATATACAGGGTGTCCGAAAACTTCTTAGCCCTTTTTAAAAACTCTTAGAAAAGCAACAAACTGTCGCATCAATATGCAGCTTACGCCATATAACAATTCATAGGTTCAAGAATTTTTTTTATGACATTGTAAAAAAAGGGCGTTGGAGAGTGGAGAAAAATTTCGGGAGATTGTGACAGTTTGGGACAAGGTGGAGAGAGGTTGCAACAAGTAGTGTGGCATCACACATTTTTTCTAGCAAAAGTTTTAAGAAAAATAACACGTTATGTGACGAGGGAAAGGGCTAAAGTTAAGTTTGACACTTAGCGACAAAGGGAAGAGAGGATTCGAAAATGTTGAAAAAAGTGTGAGGTAAGGGTGGATGACCCAAACGGTTAGGTCGCCCAAAGCGGGTAGGTCTTCGTATGCCTCCCCATGATGTGTAAGCGGCGATGTATAAGTATATGTCGTGTTTACAAGAACACTCCCGAGTTTTTTTTTTTTTTTTTTTTTTTTTTTTTCAGTCCCAGCAAAGCAGCAGTGAAGCGGGATGGCGCTACCAGGCTTAAAATTAAAAAATGACACCATTCTAAAAAAAAAGGAAGTTTTGTAACTTGTGATTAGTCGAAGACCAGACTATTTTTTTGATTGTCAATAATATTACGTTATTCTGACACTATCGACCTAAAAACTACGATCGTCATTTCGTTTGTTTCTTTTTTAAATTTAAGGCTCTAATTTTTGAAATAAAAAACGTGCCTTTGGGCAAAGCGGGTCGGGCAAAACGGGTATAGGATTTATTCATACATTTATTTATAATTTCTTAACTCGTGTGCTGACGAAGATTTTCTAATTCAATAGGATAAGTACAACTTTAAAAATTATTTTTTTAAGATGGCAATTTATTAGTCTATTAATTTAATCAGGTATTTCTTTAGCTTTTATACACAAATGTGCTGACTTTAAATTGGATAAGTACAACCCGTTTTAAATTTTTTTATATAATGGCAATTAGCTAGTCAACTATTTTAATCATTTATAGCTTCATATTTGTTTGGAAAATGTACCAAACCACATTTAATTAAGCTTAGCCGCTTTACCCTTGTACGGCAAAGTGAATTTTTCAAATGTTTGTAAAATTTGATGATAAGTAAATATTAGGTTTGAAATAATACTGTAGCGGATTCGGTGCGACTTCCACTTTCTTGAAATGAAAACACAGTTCTTGATAAAAACACAGGAAATTTATTTACACTATGTACAGGAAAGATCTTCAACAACTGCTAAATTATTCATCAGCAATTAAGCAATTATCACACAACACCGTAAACTCAACGTTTACACACGTATTTACTTCCAAATACGAAAACAACACAGCGAAATGCCTCGTTATAAACAGAGCAAAATGCTCTCAGTTCGAAATATCAATCGAAACTAACTGTTTATCCATCGCTAACGGCTTAAATACACCGAAAAGAAATTTCTCAAATATTCCACACGCTTCTGTAAAGTAGTAGACCGTTATCAAATTTTATCAATAAACAAAAAGGAAATAGGGGTCGTATACTTTAGCCATATGAAAAAGGGGTTGTATATTCATTACGGGAAACTATTTACAGGTTACGTTCCTACAATAATTACTATTTACAGAATTTGTAACATTGCCCCCTTCCTAAGGACTGCACGTCCCGGGCAGTACAATCCCCAGAAAGGGTGTCGAACTTCTATCAAAAGTTTACAAATATTCACATTAATTAATAACTAACAGATACATAGGAAACACAATAATAACAAGAAATATTACTAAACATTAAAAGCAAAAATAATCTACAACTTTTATGTTATCAACCATGGTTGTTTACGTAATACTCATGAACTATGGCCATAGTATGGGGCTAACCGATCATAATGTACAACCCTAGGTTTTGCATTAGGTGATTTTTGGATCCTCACTACGACGTCATTTAATCGGTTAAGGACTTTGTAGGGTCCATCCCAATGCGACTGCAATTTGGGTGAAAGACCTTTCCGTCGGATGGGATTCCATAACCAAACCTTGTCGCCTTCGTTGAATTCATGTCCAGTAGACCTTGTGTCGTATCTGGTCTTCATCTTCTCCGCCGCGATGTTGATTCGCTCTCGTGCGAAGTTATGAACGTCTTCCAACCGGGTCTGGAGATCCTGGATGTACTCCTCAGGCGATGAAGGCGCATCCGGAGGACGACCGAAGACGAGATCACAAGGTAGCCGAAGCTCTCGTCCGAAGAGCATCTGAGATGGGGCAAATCCGGTAGTCTCGTGGACAGCACTGCGGTAGGCCAGCAGGAACAAAGGTAGCTTCTTGTCCCAATCCTGTTGATTTCTGGATACCATAAGTGAGAGATTATTCAGGATTGTGCGGTTAAATCTCTCCACCATGCCGTCCGATTGTGGGTGTAGTGGTGTTGTCCTTGTTTTCTCAATTCCAAGAATTTGACATAGGCCCTTAAACACAGCAGAGATGAAATTCCTCCCTTGATCGGAACGAATCTGCAAAGGTGTTCCATATCTCGAGATCCAATGTTGGACTAGAGTCTCTGCTACGGTGGTAGCCTCTTGATCAGGAATGGGATATGCTTCCGGCCATTTGGTGAAGTAGTCGATGGAAACAAGAATGTATTTGTTCCCATCAGCAGTTTTTGGTAGAGAACCCAGGATGTCGATCCCAATTCGTTCGAAAGGAGCTCCAACGTTGTACAGATAAAGCTTCCCTCTGCTTCTCTTCTTCGGTCCTTTACGAGCAGCACAGGCGTCACAAGAATGGCACCACTTCTCCACGTCATCCTTCGCCTTACTCCAGAAGAAGCGCTCCCGAACTTTATTGAGGGTTTTCAAGACACCAAAATGTCCTCCAGTCGCACTACTATGTATTTCTTTCAGAACATCTGAAATCCTTGATCGGGGAAGTAGTAACTGCCACCTAGATGTTTTGCCGTCGTCAGATTCCCATTTTCGGTGTAGCACGCCGTTCCGTAAATGGAGCGAGTTCCATAAAGCCCAGTATCTTTTTGTTGCAGGACTGAAGATGGAAACGTCCTGCCAGCTAGGTCGCCGACTGTCACTTTCCATGAACTCCAAAATTGGTTTTATGTCGGGGTCTTCAAGTTGATCTTTTCGAACTTGGTCGTCACTCCATGGATCAGGTTCTGATGATATTGGAGTCACTGTCACCTGATAGGCGGTAGGGCTAGTCGTTCCATACTGTTTCTCGATTCGGGAACAATAGTGGCAGTTCTCAGGACAGGGTCTCCTTGATAAAGTGTCAGCATTACCGTGAGATAACCCTTTTCGATGCTTGATCTCCATGTCATATTCCTGGAGCCGCTGTATCCATCTGGCTATCTGGCCTTCCGGATTTTTGAAGTTCAAAAGCCAAGTTAATGAGGCATGATCTGTCCGAAGCAGAAATTTTCGGCCGTAGAGGTAATGATGGAAGTGTTCTACAGCTTTCACTATGGCCAGTAACTCCTTTCTGGTGACGCAGTAATTTCGCTCCGACTTTGATAAGCATTTGCTCCAGCAAGCGATGACATGTTCATTTCCGTCAATTTCTTGGGATAAAACAGCTCCGATGCCCTCGTTGCTCGCATCAGTGTCCAGGATGAAGGGTTTTTCAGGCTGAGGATAGGCGAGGATAGGCGTTGATTTTAAAGCCTCCTTCAGTCGTAGAAATGCATCTTCGCATTCTTTGGACCATTCAAACTTTTGCTTGCTCTCCGTCAGCTTATGCAAAGGCCGTGCAATGTTGGAAAAACCCTTCACAAACTTCCTATAGTACGTGCAGAGCCCCAGGAAACTTCGCAGCTGATGGATGTTTTCCGGACGACTCCAACTCTTGACCGCAGATACCTTCTCTGGATCGGTTTGCACACCCTCAGAAGAGATGATGTGACCAAGATAGTTCACTTCCCGGCGGAACAAATTACATTTGGACGGACTTAACTTCAGATTGGCTTCCTTAAGCTTTTGCAGCACCTTCCTAAGATTTACTTCGAAGCTGCGTCCCACGATAATGATATCGTCTAAATAGACCAGACAGGATTCGTAGGAAAGTCCTCTTAATACTGTCTCCATAAGACGCTCGAACGTAGCTGGTGCATTGCAGAGGCCGAAGCGCACCACTTTAAACTGCCATAAGCCTTGCCCAGTTGTAAACGCTGTCTTCTCTCGGTCATCAGGGTGTATTTCAACCTGCCAGTAGCCGCTCTTCAAGTCCAGGGTCGAAAACCACTTTTGTCCGGAAAGAGTGTCCAAGGTGTCGTCTATCCGTGGAAGAGGGTAGCTGTCTTTCTTGGTGATTTCATTCAGCCGTCGGTAATCGACACAAAATCTGGTGGAGCCATCTTTCTTTCGGACCAAGACAATGGGAGAGGCCCAAGGACTGGATGAAGGTTCGATTACATCATTCTCCTTCATCTCTTTCAGGAGGGTCTCAACCTCTTCCTTCTTGGCGAACGGTAGTCGTCTTGGATGCTGTTTAATAGGGGGGTGTTCTCCAGTGTAGATCCTATGCTGCGTTAAATTCGTACGGCCAACATCCTCCGATGTAGATGAAAACAGATGCTTGAAGTCATCCACCAATTGTTCCGCAGCAGTTCTTTGGTCTTTCGTTAATGGTGCACTCCCAATTAACTTCGATGTCAAGGACTCAGAAGACACAGTCTCGGGGGAATTGATTCTTCTAATGATGCAGTTTACTGGAGTACAAGTTGCTAACACTTCACCTTTCCGGATATTCCTTGGCCTTTCACTCACGTTGGCGACTCTCACAGGAATTGCATCCTTAGAAAGGTCTACAAGCGTAGATGCTACCAGCACTCCTTTTAGGTTATTGCTTAGGTTAGGGTATTCAATGAGTTCAAATCGAAAACTATTGCTTTCTTCAAGGGAGCCAGGTATTAATGATTCTGACCTTGAGGGAATCGATAAATCTGTTTGAGCTATTATTTGATGAGCGGATTTTACATCACTTTCTACAGGGAAAACGGCTATGTCTTCTCTCATCGAGTGCAGCTCATTAGTCTTGAAGTCGAGAAAGAAGTCATATTTCTTCAAAAAGTCCAATCCGAGAATGAAGGGGTCCGTGATATTAGCGACGAATGCCGTATGATGGTAGGTGGCATTCCCAAACACTATTTTCAAGTTCACTTTACCGTCAATCTCAATTTTGTCACCTGTCACAGTCTGGAGACTTACGCGTGGCGATGTCCACAGCAGTTTCAATCCAAATTCACGAGCCACATCTGTCCTAATGATTGTCACATTGGCTCCAGTGTCAACAATCAGTCTGCAGGGGTTCCCATTTACATGTGCGTAAATGAAAAGTCCATCACTGCCACTACTAGAAGAGGAAATCTGCAGAGCTTTAGTGGTGGTGATTTCCTTCCCTCGCGTAGCTTGGCGAGCCGGACAACTCCTTCGCAGGTGTCCTTCACTACCGCATTTCCAGCACTTCTGCTCTTGTTTCTTTTGGGCTGTTATGCTGCTCAAATGTCTTGTCAAGTCACCGAGTTGTCTCTCAAGTTCAGCGAGGTGGGACGACCTGGAATCAGACTCATCAGCTTCCTGAGTCCGGATTAGATGGCGATCCACACGGGTTGCTTCTTGGGCGGCCTCGTATCTCATCGCATACACAACGGCAGAATTCAGGTCTTTGACATCCGCCATCCGTAGAGCTTTCTGGATTTCCGGATCTCGAACCCCGTCGATGTAGTAGTTGAGTGCCAGGTTGTCTCGAACATCCGCAGGGCAGTAGGAAAAAGCAAGATGAGACAGTCTCTCGATGTCCGCCGCAAGCTCTTGCAGGGTTTCCCCAGTTTTCTGGAAACGGGACTTCAACTGGAGTCGGCTGAAATATTTCTGGCACTTCTCACCGAAGCGAAGCTCCAACGCAGATGTGAGGGCGGCGAAATCCAGGCGCTGGCCGTCCGGTCTGAAGAATGTCCGCTGCGTCACCTCTCAGGGATGCTGCAAGATGGCAGGCCTTGGTAGCAGAGTCCCATCCGTTCGCTTCCGCCACTATCATGAACTGAGTTTTATAAACCTGCCACGAAGTTTTCGCATCAAATGTGGCAAGTTTAATGAACGGTCGAGCAACCGATGTGGGAGCGCCAAACTGTACAGAGCTGCTTTCCGCGGTCGCCAATCTCCTTTCCAGGTCTTTAAAGATGTCTTCTTTAAGTTGATGAAATTTTCTATCTTCTTCCAGTTTATTTTCTACAGCATTGCATCGGCCTTCAACGGAACTTAATTTTTCTTCAAATTTCTCTTCGATTTTATTTTCCACTGCGATGAATCGGCCTTCAACTGCCTCAAACTTTCCTTCAATAGCATCAACTCGATGCTCTATCTCATTAAATTTATTTTCCATCACAGTCTTTACCGAAGTAAGATCGTTTTTAATTTCCTCTTGGTTAGAAACTAGGTCATTTTTCAGCACCGTTAAATCACTTTTCAATTGGTTTTGATTAGCCGCCATATCATTTTTTAATTGTTCTTGATTAGTCGCCATATCATTTTTTAATTGTTCTTGATTTGCAGTAAAACTTGCAGTCAAATCACTTTTTAATTGGTCTTG
Organism: Uloborus diversus; assembly: GCF_026930045.1. Lineage (NCBI taxonomy): Eukaryota > Metazoa > Arthropoda > Arachnida > Araneae > Uloboridae > Uloborus > Uloborus diversus. Next base: position 50,984,678 of record NC_072731.1, read on the forward strand.
ATTAGCCGCCAATTCATTTTTAACAGATTTGATTGCATCAAGAAGTTGTTTTAATTGTTCATCCATTGCGCGAGTAATCACCATAAAATTAAAGTCCAAATTCAAAAAGTTTTTATGAAAAAAATGTCCAAAGTCACACTTACTCCAAGAAAGTCCAGAAGAAGCCCCACGTTGGGCGCCAAATTGTAACGGATTCGGTGCGACTTCCACTTTCTTGAAATGAAAACACAGTTCTTGATAAAAACACAGGAAATTTATTTACACTATGTACAGAAAAGATCTTCAACAACTGCTAAATTATTCATCAGCAATTAAGCAATTATCACACAACACCGTAAACTCAACGTTTACTCACGTATTTACTTCCAAATACGAAAACAACACAGCGAAATGCCTCGCTATAAACAGAGCAAAATGCTCTCAGTTCGAAATATCAATCGAAACTAACTGTTTATCCATCGCTAACTGCTTAAATACACCGAAAAGAAATTTCTCAAATATTCCACACGCTTCTGTAAAGTAGTAGACCGTTATCAAATTTTATCAATAAACAAAAAGGAAATAGGGGTCGTATACTTTAGCCATATGAAAAAGGGGTTGTATATTCATTACGGGAAACTATTTACAGGTTACGTTCCTACAATAATTACTATTTACAGAATTTGTAACAATACAAAAATCATTTTTTATTTTGAAATTCAAGAACCCTGCTGGGGAAAAAAAACCGAAATTGTTGCGATAAAAATCCAAAAACAACAATTTCCGAGCGTTCTTTGAAAACCTACCCGCTTTGGGCCACCCTCCCCTATTTATAAACAACCCTCTTTTTAGATATAGGGGATATTCGATATAGGGGAAGGTTGTCGTCAATGAACCACGTAACAGTTTTTTAGAAAGGAAATCCAACTCAAATTTCACATTAATTATAGGAACAATTTCTCAGTGTATTTCTATTTTAATAATAATATTCACTTTCATGATAAATATAAAAAATAAAAATTAAAAATAAATATTTTGTCATGTGGTTCATTCATGGCTTCCGGTTGCTACGGATGGACCATCGAGTTTCCATCGATGTACCACATTCTCAAATTAAAAAATCAATGTGTATCTTACAAATATTTATAACAATTGATCAATAAACACTATAAATAACATTAAGTTATTGAAAAATAGACTTACTTTCTAAAATGTTTTATCAACCAGTGCAACACTGTTCTTAGCTAATATCTTTCAACTTCTTTTGAACTGTTGAGAATTTTGTTAAATAGATTTTGAAGATTTTCGTTCGACGCAAAATTGTACTTGCTGTCTAAAATTTCAGAGAACATTTTTGACCATTTTATTGCCGAAACCAGAAGCTTAAGTCTCAAACTACCAGAGACTATAGAAGACTTTTTGTCTTAAATAAATCTGTGGGACATGTTATTTTTCTCCGCCTCTTGAAAAGTCAATTCCCCCAATTTTTCGGAAGTAATTCCAAAAACTTCTGTTCTAGTTTCAAAATATGATTCACTAATCATATTCTTATTTTAGAGGTCTTATCTCCTAAATTTTTAATAAACGACTAAGGTAACAACAAACCAGTGTTTATCTTCCATGCGACTGTTTAAAGTTGCTTTCAAGACTCTATATTGTCGGCAGTCTTCGTTAAGTTCCATACCACCATTTCTGTAAGCTACTGTAGGACGTTGCAGGGTGCAGGCTTTCACTTGTACCCTGGCCATATTGATGCCTCACTTGCCAAATCTATTAAGTCCATGAAACAAAAAGTAGAGAAAAGTTAAGATGATGGTGTTATCCATAGGAGTGAATAGGCCCTCGTGTTACATTTTCGGCCATCACATGGTCAGAAATGTACTGAACCAAAACTTTAATATAAATTCACATGCTAAGCAATGATAAAGCACTATTAAAGCTAACATAAGGATTTTTTTTAAAAAAGTGGAGTTAATCGATTTGGCAATTAAGGCATCCATATTTTACTATTTTTTGCATTTTTTCGGATCAGCAAAAATATTTGATACTATATTATTATGTTTTAAATTTTTAATCAATTTTATAAAAACAAATTTGCCTTGAAATTATAATAAAGTAAAAGCGTTTTCGTGAATTACTGAGATTATTTTTTTCATTGTCATATTTATTTTAAAACAATTGAGCAATTTTCAAAGGTAATTGAGCTGAAATTACAGCAATATTTGAGATTTTCCATGAATGAAACACTTTGTCTGGTGGCCCATTCATGGAAACACCTAGTGGTCCAATTATAGCAATTGCGTCATTTTGGATATGCTTATAGGTGTTACTGCTGTGACGAATCATGATGAAACATGAAGTATGGGAAATTGTACTTGAAAAGGCACTCTTTTAAGTCAATGTTCACGTTTAGATGATCAGTGATATTCAAAGCATGTTATAACTAAATGAAAATCTCAATAATTATAGCAAGATAATGGTAGAAATTATTTCTGACCGATTAACAATATGATTCAATAATTTTAGCTACTTGACGACTCTGCAGTAGACTGTTTTCAAAGAAAGGAAGGTACTAAAACTGATCACTTGTCTGCACAAACTCTAGTATGGGAAATTATCTTCGCGGTATGGTTATGGAACCGGTTCATTGACGGCAACCTTCCCTTAGATGACTTAACATTAAATAAAATCTTTTTACCATTTAGTCAAAATGTGCTCTATATTCATTTCATATTTTCGCAACGTTCAGTACTTTTCAATATAACATGTTATCAACATTTGTTTAACGTTATCCTTAGCTTTTTATATAAACATTCAATACTTGAATTCATAAAATTCTAAACTTCCTCTCTCCATTGCTCCAACACCATTCTTTCATTCATGTATTCATGTCCTTCCCCCTCAATTCGATTCAAACTAAAAAAACATATCTCTCTGGTCGAAGAAAAAATTCCAAAATTTTATTCTATTCTGTTCTGGAATGTGGATCGAACATAGGCTCTTATTGAACAAGAGGAAGAGGGGGAAGTGCTTTTGCACTCTCAGGTTCTATTTTGTTCGTTCGATCTTCCTCCGTAGCAACTATCTTCCATCTTTAAAAAATCTTTAGCGGGAACCGGGAACTCTTTTCTATACAATTATCAAGAGATACCCTTACAAATGGCCGCGAGCCTCGCTGAGGAGGGAATTTTAAGGTTCAAAAAAAATTGAAACGGAGTGTATTTTATCTTCAAGACCCCGGTGGAAAATAACTGTAGGCAAATTAGTCGATTTTGGATAGCCCCATGTATCCTGGGGCTGTTAGAGGTTCGCTTGAAAGGTGCGATATGTTGAAGTGTATAATACTTAGCAGCCCTTTTTTAGAGATAAAATGCCTTTTGCTGAATAATTTTATCCACTTCACTATAGCATAGTTCTGTAGTGTTCCGTAATCTGAAGATATGGAAATAGCTTCTTTTTTTTTTCTTTTTGCGAAAAATCTACTCGTTAACAAAAGATATTACGTTAAGCTCGTTCAATATAAAAATATGTACTGAAATCTGCTGTTTTAAGTAATGATCCGTCTTAAAAGTTCTTGAAACTTGTCGAAGAGTATCAGTAATAATGAGCAACGCACTTAAGCAACAAAAAGTTGCACATTTTATGCAATGAAATATGCAGCCATTAATTTTGAGTTAGATGTGATTTTTGTAAATTGTTAAAGCATATTTATTGACATAAATTTGCTTTTTTATAATATAAACAAAATGTGAGCTTTTGAACAGAAAGTTTTTCTTATTAAAAAAAAAAAAAAAAAAGTTGCATTAATTTGTATATATGTGTGCACATATATACATATTCGTTAAATGAAAGTGTATTAAACTTTTACTTGAACTGGTATATAATTACATGTTCTTCCTTCATTTTTCGGATTGTTCATTGGATTTTTTTTTTTTTTTACAATGTGCCTCGAATGATATTATAATTTTGTAATTATTTTTTTTTTAATTTTGATACGTTCAAAACCTTTTTTATAATTATCTCTTTTTTTTTTAAATTTTACTGTTGGTCTGATAGACATGTCAATATCAGGAAATAAAGTAATTTTTGCTTTAAGTATGACAGTGTTTTTTTAAAAGTTTCATTAACTAAAAAAATATTTTTTTATGGTAGTGTTTTAGATGATTATGAAACTGCTCACAGACTTTAATAAGTGATTTTAGTTTACCTTTTTGTTTTTAATCAACCATCAATTGCTAATTGTCCTCACTTGATTGAAGTTGACGCTCTGGGTTCCTTTTGAAGTTCACCGGACTCCGCGTGCGGGTCTTCATTCCCCGCATGTCCCTTGGAATCGACATTATTTATACACGATCCTCTTGACTTCGCACAATCCTCTTGAGAGAAAAACAGCATCCAGCACACAACATCCAGCCCCAAGCATTCATTGGAACTTTGACGTCTTGAATCCAAATTATGTCTTTCTCGATTATGATTACTACGTAGAAACTGAAACAGACTTTATAGTCCAAGAGGTAGCAACGTCGAAAAAACAAGAATTTTAGGAAAGCTGGTTCTTTAGTATATCTGTCCCTGTGACGTTTCAAACAGCGTGCGGACTGTCTGGCTGCCGGTAAACGCTGCAGTTATTAGTGCGCATCAAATCTTTAGAGTTAAAAATAAGGATTGATATTATTTTACTTATGTATGAATAAGTACAAAATTAATTTGACAGACATGAATTCGGTTGCTTACTCGATAGACAGACCGATAAGCAGAGACCAAGTGAAGGAAATAGTCCTAGCGTGGTGCCCAAGTTTTGGGTGAAAGTAGTCACTTTGCTATAGAATTTAGAATAGTTTGTTCAATCCACGCACACGTTGCCCTTTTTTGTCAATTGTTGATGACTTGTTGATCGCTTACTTAGTTTTGCGGATGATAGTTGAATTGATTATTTCAGAAAGAACATAAGTCCAACTCATGAAACTTTTCACGATTCAATAAAAAATGTTTATTTCATTCATAAATGAACTAAATTCTACAAGAAATTTTCATGACTAATTTAACCACAAATAGGATCATTACCTCACCTTAAATTAAGTTCGGACTATGCCCTTTTTGCATCAATAACCTGAAACACTAGATTAGAGTGATGAAGTATTAATCAAGTGAAATAGATTTGCTTCAAACTGGTTTATAATAATTAAAAATAATGTAAAAAAGTGACAAAAATAACACTGTGCTGCAAAGAAAAAAAAAAAAAAAACCCAAAATGCTTCTGACATAATTTTTCTGATTCTTATGTGAAATGACCCCCTGAATCCAAGTATGACTTCCGTTTTCCCCCTATACGTCCCACTTTTTGGAAATGGCTCCTCCATTTTTTAAATTTTCAACAGTTTTACAGCCATTATTTTAATTTGGAAGGGAAGAGAGCACTATATTAGCCATTAACTCTCTTCTGAGGGGCTATAGGTGAGCAAAGTTCGGAATCATGAACGAGAGAATCGTGGGGGAATTCCCCCCTAAAATATTTTAAAAATTATCAAAACCGATCCTTTTTTTCTAATGGTTTGTTTTGGATTTTTTTCACTTATTTTTTGTCATAAAAACCAGAGTACAGAACTCACTCCTGTGAGCTCTGAGTCCGAAAAAAATTACGTGTTGTAAAAATATTTTTCAAAAAAATTCGGAAGCATTGCATTTTGCATAGTCAGAGTCGCATCGCGAATCTTCAGTTAAGAAACCTTCCCGCGTTCTACAACTTACATTCCCAGACATAATTATGATTTAAATTGAACTTAAATATGCTTATAAAGTAATATTAATATATACTAGCCAACCCGTGCAGAACTCCGCACTGTGCTTTGAATCGTTTCATACGGCATTCCAGTCTTTTAAAAATTACAAAGAAAGAACATTATGAAGAAGAATATAAAAAGGAAACGGATTAAACTAAACGGAAAAAAACATGCACAAAAGAAGGCATGTAATTTGAAGACATCAGTAACAAAACTTCGTTAAATACAAAGTTGTGATGTGGTAATCACTCACTTTTTGGTTGTACGTATCTTCAATGCAAACATAAATATCATTAAAAGCTTTTATACGTGAAAAAGCAATAACTGTGCATGTGAAAAAACGGGTGGTAGCAAATACAATCCTGCCTATGTGAGCCTCTGATGAAAAAAAAGAAATATTAAACAGATATTCATTGGCACATATTCAAACTCGCACCATTCTGGTTATCAGCATGACACTCCAACCAACCGAGCAAATACGCTGAGTTTTGAATGCTATTCATTGAAACAATGTGTAAAAAAAAAAAAAAAACTGTTTGCCAAAAAAAAAAAAGAAAATTGGTTCAATGTTTTGTCATTAGCTAGCATGATACGCTTCAAAATAATTAACACTGAAAAGAATAAAACACTGAATTTGATTAAGGAATGAGGAAGATCTCGCGCAGAGATTGAAACAAACATTCTACAGAAATAATTAATAAGATTGAAAGAAAGTGTTTTTATTTTTGAAAATTGATACAATTTCCCATAACAGGCTGCTATAACCGTTACGGCTTGGATACCAGCACATGTTTTTCTTTCAATCCAACACTTTAAATTCAAAACCAAAACCAGTTGAACTGAGTCCATTTTTTAAGTGTAATTTTTTGAACGTAGACAAATGCAATTTTTTTTTTCGTCAAAAACAGGGGAGAAAATAATTTCTTACGTATAAAGTTGATAGTAATTTTAATGTTTTACTTCGTATTCGAATAAATAGTTAAAGGTTTACTGGTTGAAACGCGTAATTTCAATTTGGAGTAGTATTTTTTTCATTTATACAAAAGATCGAACACTGCTATTAGAAAAATTTGCATTTCCGCATAAAACGATAAAAAATTTCAGCACAAAATGGATTCCCTTGATGTCTGAATTTTTAAATCTAAATTTTTTATGCTTACATTGTGCATAGTTTTCTGAACGGAATCAAATCTTTAAAAAAAATAAGAATTAAAAAATTTAAAAAAAAACACCTTTCGATTAATAGTCAGCTTATCTGAATAATCACTGTAGCCTGCATTAAGGAGTCGAAACACCAAGGAACATTCTCGTCGCTTTTATTACGTTGCTTTACAACGTAATGCGCACATATAATGCTTTATGCGCACATATAATGCGTAATATTAATCTAAATTAACTATAATGTCGGACAGCCCAAGCGGGTCCGAATTCAGCCAGTTTATAGCCGAACTCTCTACCGAAAAAAGATATCAATTTAACCGAACAACTAAGTCCAGTGCTTCTAAGCTTTAATTTAAAAAAAAATTAAATTAAAAAAATAATAGAAAGACTGGTTTACTGCAATTTTTTTTTCGCCGAAAGTGAAGCAAAAATTTGGGGAACTGTATTAGAATTTTGCCTTAAAAAAGAAAAAATCTGCATAAGAGCTACAGGCTGCATTGTAAGGTTTTGCGACAGCAAGGGACTTTTCCGAAAAATTGAATTTTAGACCGTAAGTCTATTTTATGTCATTAGTCGGCCCGATAAGCTTTAAAATAAGGGGGAAATTTCTTCAAGAAATAAAAAATATCTCTCATACCAACAGAAAAACAATCCGCAGAAATAATATATAAGATAAGATATTGAAAAGGAATGTTTTTACTTTTGAAAGTTTATACAATTTGTTATCGTAGGTTGCTTGAACCGTTATGGCTTAGATGACAGCACGTGTTCATTTGACATTTCATTTAACATTTTTTTCTGAACAAAAAATTAATCCATTGCGGTCTGAAATCTTGAACCTGATACTTATATTGTCGCTTTCATTATGCTTTAGCTTTCTAACCGGGGCCAAATCTTAAAAAAAAAAAAAAAAAAAAAAACTCACAATTAAGAATTAATTTAGCTACAGGTTGCATAAAGTTTTCGTAACAGCAAGGAGCGTTTGCATCTTATTTATTTTAATTTCCTCATTTGTGTTATTAATTGTTTTTAAGTGTTCATTAATTCGTGATTTTTATCTAATTTTTTGATGCAGATCGTCCAGGCTGGGCCCGAACACTCATTCTTCTCTCTTTTCATAAATTTTGACGAAAAAGAGACTACATGTGCGTGAATTTAATAGATTCAATAGACTATTCTGAATTCTATAGCGAGGTGACTAATTTCACCCAGAACTTGGGCACCACGCTAGGACTATTTCCTTCGTTTGATCTCAGCTTATCTCGAGTAAGCAACCGAATTCATGTCTGTCAAATTAATTTCGTACTTATTCATATATAAGTAAAATAATATCAAAATGACAGACATACTAAAATGGTTTCTTTTTAAATTTTTTTCTTTGTAAAAAATTGCATCTGGCACGATATTATTAACAACAAAAATGTCTGGCAATATTAAATTCGTGTTTCTAAAAGTGTTTAGAATTAAGTGAAAAGGAAAAGACGCTTACTAAAATGATTTTAAAATCCATATTTTTACTTCTAAAGATGTCATACGCGCTAATAAACGCAGCGTTTACCGGCCGCCAGACAGCCCGCACGCTGTTCGAAACGTCACAGGGAAACTACTAAAGAACCAGCTTTCCTAAAATGCTCTCTCGAGAATGTTCTAGAACGTTGCTAGCTCTGAGACTATTACATTTTTTTTTTAAAAGTTTTTTTTTTTTTTTTTTGTTTGTAAAATTTCATTTTTACAGGAAAAAACACTTATGTACTCGATGATGAACTTTAAGAGAATAACTTCGTCTAAATACAAAATTTCTTTAATATTAATTATCATCATTTATGATTTATAAGAAATAAAAACACATAACTTTATACGCTGTAAAGTATTTTCATGATAAGTGTACTGGTGCATATCGGTCATAAAATCTTTTATTACCGCATCCTAATCACTGTTTCTTTTTTCACAGATATGCCTCGTATTATCTATTATGGAAAATTTCCAAACAGAATATGACGGGTGCAAATTTCTAGGCCATTTCCATTCCATCTGTAGAAACAAGAAACCCAACGAGTAGGGTCCCCATCGCAATTCGTGATTGCGAAAAACATAATTTGAATTCAAGGTGTCAAAATTCAAATAAATGCTGGATGTCTTAATGTTTTTTAAGCATAAATTGCACTGCTCCGCAAAATTACATCGGGCTCCGCAAAATTACCATAACTGCACCACAAATTGTTCCTCTAAGGTTGGTAACTCTGGTACGCAGCTGTTTAAATAATGTTATGATGTTACGAGTCAATTTCAATTCCATTCATGTGTCTAAGATCCTAACAAGCGGTCCCCATCCAGTAACTGTCTTTGTGTGCACAGCCCCAAATGAGATGATTGATCACAATTTCCCTTGTCCATCTCTACTTATGGCTTGATATTCCCGCATTCCAGGCAACTCACGCGTTATTCCGTGCTAGGCCAAGCGACGTCGCGCACCAAACGTTCTTGGCTAATGCAAAAACTCTTATCTTTCCAAAGTTATTAACCTCTGCCTGACAGTTGAACCCATGCTCCTGCGACCTTGTCTCCATTATGTAATCTTTTACAAGCTTTGGGCCCGCACCCGGAAGTCTAGTAAAATCCAATGATGAGCATTTTCCTCCCCGTGTTAGCCGCTTATGCAAAGCAAATAAAATGGTACCTGGAGCTAATTTCGATTCTATAATAGTTTGCCTCGCGTTGCCCATGTCCATCTCATTTAATGCGAGGTATTTGCTTTCCCGGTTGCGAAGTCTGTTTGTATTATTTTAAGTTTCGAGAGCACATAGCAAACGCTCAGAAACTTTCACAACTGCCGTTAATTTGTATGGACAGGGGGGGGGGGAGGTGAACCCCTGAGGAGGTTTTGTTGTTTTTTTAATAACTACTCAAGCGCAGTAATATGTTTTAGATAAATGTTGTTTACAACCAGGGTTGAAATAATTTTTCATGAGCTTTAAATTCTCTCAGGAAAATTTTACCTTTTTTGTCTTACTGTTTTTTTTTTGCTGTGTTTTCTAATAAACATTTTATCTGAAAAGGAACAACTTAAATTACAAAGTTTGTCAATTTGCGACTTAGATTACATTAATCACCTGTGGCGTTCGTGGCACATCTCAAAAAAAAAAAAAAAAAGAGCCGATGTGTGCATCACATGGCTTCCTTTTACCTACATTTAATGTCATTTCTCCATTACTGGCAATTTTAATGTGATTCAATAGTTTACTCTCTAATTATCACCAACAGTGGCTAAATTGAAATCAGATTTAAAAAAAAAAAGAAATCACTAAATTTGTCGCCAAGTTGGTGACAAAACTTGGTGACCAAAAGACTGGCGATGTATCGCCAAGTGTCAGTCAAATTATAACACGACTTGAGTTTACATCGAAATGAACAATGATTCCCCCCCCCCAAATGGGGCAAAAAAACCTTTAGAAACACCCGAGTGCAACCAAAAGGGGGGGGGGTTGCAAAACTAGATCCCACTAGGAGTCTACGTACCAAATTTCAACTTTCTAGGACTTACCGTTCTTGAGTTATGCGACATACGTACTACGTACATACAGACGTCATGAGAAAATTCGTTGTAATTAACTCGGGAATCGTCATTATGGATATTTCGCGTGTCTATACGTTCTTAGGCACTTATCCACGTGTGGTTGACTCGTAATATATATATATATATATATATATATATATATATATATTAGGAAGGGAACTGCTTTTTACTCAGTCGGAAAAAATATTCTATGCTATGCCGAAGCATTTGTGTCGATAATTTGTTTCATTTATATGTATCTGCAAACAGAATTATAAGCTTACTAAATTTGAATTGAAATAGTGTTGTTGTAAATACCATATAGTCTAACAAAAAACATTTCATCGAAAGCCACTGATGGATTTGTTTTTGTGAAATTTCTGATTTTCCGAAAATATTATTATAAGTATAATTTCACATTGTTATGAAATTTATAGCCTAGTTTTTGTACGCAACAAATTAATCCTAAAATAGAATTTTTTTTTCTTTTTTTTGAAAAAATAAACTTTTGCTAAGAACCCTATTGAACTTAATGATGCAATGTGAAAGTTCAGAAAACGATCTTAAAAATGTTTTTCTGGAAAAAATATATCTAATGTAGTATTCTCCTGCATTGCGCATAATTTTGTCAAATATTGACCAATATTGCAAATCATAAATTTATTACAAAATAAGTTATTGTGCTTCAATTAATAAACGTAATTACGAAAACATTTAATGACTTTGGCAATTTCATTGAAGCAGGAATAAAAATATGTTCATTTAGGAACCATTTTAAATAATTACGTTCCTTATAACTTTTTCGAGCATTTCTTTCAGTGATTCAACTTGTTTTTGCGAAGATTAGTTCCAAGTCTCCGATTTTACAAAACTACATGAAAACTCAAATCAAGTTTTGTTCCTCTTTTCGAGTTAGATGAAGCAAAAAGTTCAATCCAAATGTGTGAAAACATCAGATTTTCGAAATCGATTTTGTTGTTAATCGTACTCTCATTCAGATCCGTTTAGAAGTGTTAAAAAAAGGAGAAAAGGGCATGTCAGGTTTTTCCATTTCTTTTTTTTCCTTGCAAAAACAAACTGCACGCGCTGAAGAACATCATTATGCAAGAGTATCGAATGAAAAAAGAACGTCCTTCATGGACATGAAAGAAGCCTTAAAAATTCTTTCGTTTTTTCCGAACATCATCTTCAAGTTGAGCTTTTTCATTTTTTTTTTCCCTTTTTTTTTCTAAATTCCATTTAGCACTTTCAACCTTAAATGGATTCTTAATGACCATTTTTAAGTCTTCCTTCACACGACAACGATCTTTTAAAATGTGTCTATTGGTTTTTGTGTTCCACCAAGCAGAGAATCATGGAGGGACGGGGCAGTTTTTGGTTAAGGAACATGTATTTTTTTCCACGTCTTTGAGTTTCACACTGGAAAAGGATTCAGCAAAAAAAGAAAAGAGGTGAGAACATTTGGGCTTGGCGAAATCTACTTCCGAAGAGCTTGTGCGTTACGCGCCAGCGACCAAACGCGTTCTTCCATCGTTTAAGAATCCTGGAAACAGGCTGTTGTAAATAGCCCATTGATAGGGTGCAGCAACATCATCGGAGGCAGTTTTTTACGCTTCAAGCGGGTGATGAGAATGAAAATTGTGGTATTAGTATCTGTTTTGTATCTCTTTAAGTGAGAAATTGCCAAGCAGATCCTGTCGGTTCGTTCATGCAAAGAGCACGCACTCAGGAAGCATATGAATTGTTTTGTTCCTCTGATTCGCTTTAGAGAAGTACAAGGCGCTTATACAGTGAAGAAAATTTATTCTAAAAAGTTATTCATGATTCTTTTTTGTTTGCATTGATCCTTATCTCATCATGTCCCACCCCCACCCCCCATCAGGGGTTTCTCGATTGGAGGTCATGGAAGGTCACTGTGACCTCCCAAAAATCCTTATTCGGCAAATTTTGTCTGACGATTAGGCACAATTATCATCATTCGTCAGAATTTGGAGTTAACTATTCGGCAAAATTATCAACGTTCGACAAAATTTTTAGTTATATTTGACAAATTGAGACATTTTGCTCTCCCAAAAAATTAAGAGCGGAGAGTCCCTATCCTCCATTGGTACAATTTTAACTGAATGATGGCACACTTTTTTTTTCAACTTGTTTTTCTCCACTAACCCCCTTTGTCACAAAGTGTCACACTCCACCCCTCCCCTTGCGTCACATGTCACGCTACTTTTCGTAAGCATATTCTTACAAAAAATGCATGATATCGCACTTCTTGCTCTCTCCTTTCCCTTTGTCACAACCTGTCACCAACCCTCCTCCCCCCTCAAAACTCATTTGTGAACACTGAACAGCTACTAAAGGCATGTAAGTGTCGCTAGCGTCGTAAACTGAAAAGAGCGAGTAAGGAATGGAAAAAATTCCCAGGTCAACTCTAGGGGAGTTTTGAGAGTTAACCTTTGGTTTTAACTCGTATTGCCAGTACTGATGTGACAGTTAATGTCCATACAAGGACTGCCCTAGTGCCTAAGACGAAGTTGAAAATCGTCTAAAGATTCTGAGAACAACGAAAATTGCACACGTGAAAGTGTTTTAACGTTGTGGAAAAACTTTTTGTGATAACGATCAAAATAAAAGAAGAATTTCTTTCAAATCTGAATACTGAATGCACCCTGTTTTCGTAGTTATTAATTCTGAACTAGAGCTGTGATGATCAAAATCTATTCTTTTAACAAAACACTAGTTTTATCCTTAATATTAGATAACTCCTAAAGGATAAATTTTCTACGGTTTTGCTGTGAATGTCCTATGATTTTATTAAAACTGTCAACTTTTCAAGTAAAAAAAAAAGAAAATACAAAATAAGAAAAATTACGGTATATACACTAATGTTGTTGACTAAACTTTGCTCGTAAAAAAACAACAGGAAACAAACACATTCATAAACATTATGTCAGTTTAACAAGTGCAACTCTATGTCAAATGTAAACCTGGATTGAGTTGCATTTTTGCCAGTTTATTATATATGACAACTTGGAAAATTATTTTTATTATTTTCAAAACTTGATTTGATTTACTGCGGTCAAAGTAGAGATGAATTTTAACATTCCATCCAATTATGGAAATTAGAAAAAAATATGGGGGAGGAAGGGGGGGGATATCACGATTCAAAAAATTTGGAGACAGTATTGCAACATTGAATTTCTTTTTTCTTTTTAAAATTTGAAAATTGGTTTTAATTTTTTTCTTTCTTTTTGGCCTTATGTTCCTCCTCCATAAATGCTCTGCATGTATAGTACGTGTGCATGCTCATATTTTACCATTTGGTAAAATTGGAATTTCTTTCGGCAAATTTTGAATTTCTCACCTTCCATTTTGGTTCATGGCGTCTCTGGCTCGTAAGCGTGCGACTTTAAAACACCTTCATCTTTTCTTCTTCAATACAAAAGAAGTGAAACAACACTTTTTAGTCTTTCACTTCTCTTAATACTAATAGTATACTTAATAGTACTTGTACATTTATCAAACAGCACTGTCCCACTGTTTCAGTCCTGAATAAAATCGAATGTAATCTCTCTTGCGTGGTTACGAGTCTATCATCTCAAAACCGAACGGTTCCAGTGTTTAATTTAGAATAGTTAACGCCCTTTTTCTTATTTTCCCCCCATGGCAGCTTCTGAATACCTTTCTCTTTAGAAAATAAATAATTCTCGGACTGAGAGAAAAGTAAAACACAGCGAACAAACACTCGGCACGGTCCTTCTTTTAGTCACCATTACGAAAGTAGAAGGAAAAAAAGGTTTCGACTCGACAAAAGGCACTAATCGCTGCTTTGAGGCACCAACTGCAGCAAAAACAAGAGGAGCTATGGCAAATAGGAGTAGAAGTTCCTTTTTCTCGTTTAGATTCTTAGTTTTTTTAGTCCATTTTCTTCAATCGTCAGTTTCCATTCTTTATTTTTCTTCAACCGAACCATCCCACTGAAAGGCACGCTTCACAGAATTCCGAGTTTTGTAGAAACGGGGTGGCAACTGCAAGCCCGATACCGATTCCATTCATTTTATTCATTACGTGGTCGTAGTTATCGCCAGCTTTATGGAGAAGCGGGAGGTTGAATTGCCACATCTGCGAATTTTGTTTTCATGCCATCCCCATACTGCAGCGAAAAGAATATTAGAACACGGGAAACAATGCTTCTTTTTTACCCCCCCCCCTTATTTTTTTTCTCACTCTTCATTTTATTAGTCTTATCTTATCTGGTTGTTGAAAGGGGGATTCAATTCATTATCTTCGTTTGGAAATTTTCTTCCTTCTGTTCTTCATCTCCATTTTCAGCTTAGGCAAGCAATTGTGGATTTTAGAACCAATGAAAGAGGGAATTATAATTGAAAATCTTGATTCGAATTCAAAAGGTCTCTACTTGTGTGGTCGGATAGGTATACTTGGACATGGATGTATGCAAAGGCAGGACCGTTTTAACTCTCTTTTCCTGTTATTCATAGCATGTTAAATTTCACTACTGAAAATTAAATTTCTTTATTTGAATTTTCAGTTAAGGATATGAAAGTGAAATTTTATTTGCTTGTCGGTGTTGGACTGAAAGTACAAATATTTGTTCATGGTAAGATGATCTAGTTCGGTTAAACTCGTAAAGTGAAGGTAAACGCTTAGATAATAAGCAGTTAATTACCACCCTTAAGCCGGGCTAAGGCAAAACGCCAAGCAATGTACCAACGATATAGTTATGACATACAGAAACTAGAATTTCGTCTTTTCAGGTTTGGGGAAACCTCAGCTTTAATCAGGGCCGACGAAAGGGCATGTCAGTCAAGTCGGAAACTAGGGACCCATGTTTGAAGGTATCTAGCTCAGAATCGGAGTAGCATAAATTTGGCATGTTTTAGGGGTGGAGGGGGCCCCAGTGACCAAACTGACAAAGGACTCGCCTTGGCTCTCGGCGGCCCTGGCTTCAATGAGAGAATTTCTGCTTCTAAATCGATTATTGAGTATTCAATATTGATGAGTCCATAACAAACTGCAGTCTTTGGGTGTTTTGCCTTAGCACTGGCTTCAGGGCGGTAATTTGCTGCTTGTTATCCTGTATAGGAGGGCAAAAAAGAAAAAAAAATTAAAACCAATTTTAAAAAGAAAATGAAACTAAATGTTGCAATACTGTCTCCAAATGTGTTGAATCGTGATATAAATTAAACTATTACCCCCCTCCTTCCCCCCATATTTTTCTGATTTCCATAATTGGATGGAATTCATCTGTGCTTTGACCGCAATAAATCAAATCAAGTTTTGAAAATAATAAAAATACTTTTCCAAGTTTTCGTTGATATACTGTAATAAACTGGCAAAAATGTTATCCGTTTACCTTCACTTTACGAGTTGAACCGCATTCCTGCTTGCGGACTCTCACTGGTGTACTAAATTCGTTGATCACATAAACTTTGGTACAATGCAAGCAAAACACCTAAGCAAAAATCTTGAGGAATTTATTTATCACTCCAGATTAATTGGTCTGATAGTGTATTTCATCTCTGTATCAATTAATTTACAGATAATGTTACTCAAACTTCATCTTTAGTTTTAAAATATGCATTTGATTATTTATATAACAGTAAAACAGAACATATCTGTATTAATTCGAAATCTGAACAATTCAAATTCACCTGCCACTATAGCGATGTGCATATATTACGTTCTTTAATGGTCCAATAGAAATTGTTTTCTGTGTAGATACTCCCTCCTGCTAGACTAGTTTCCAGTGCCCTCGATTAAATCCTCTATCTTCTTCCCAGTCAACCATTAATCTTCCCCGAAAACCAGGTGCACGAAACCACTCGGCACCGGCTGAAGGAAACAATTCCAAAATGATTTAACTTTTCTTTTTTCAGTCTTTGTAGCATTCTCTCTCACTCCGGTATGTTGGTTTTTTCCTCCTTGTTTAATTTGATCCTTTAATTGCTTCGAAACTTAATGACCTATATTCTGGCGGGAAACACTTTTTGCCATTCCAGATGCAAGACTTTCCCAAGAAATCTCGGACCTTTATCTCGGCGTAAACTAATTAAAATATTAGCCAAGCACGATCGCCCTTCTAGCGCCAACGATTGTTTGGGGAATTGTTGTGTCCGGTCGTGATTCTGTGTGTTGTGTAGCGGATGTTTTTCTTTCTGTTACTCTCTTTGCTTTTTTGCCGCCTCTAACTTATTGCACTTCTTTCTCCTTTTAATTATTTTTTTTTCTCATTGTATCAACAAATTCAACGGAACGTTGATGTTATCATCATATCTCCGTGTTCCAAAAGGACAAAATTGAAGGATTTGCTAGAATATTCAAGGAAATTTTGTTCAGTCAGAACTAATTTCAACAAGTCTACACTCTTTCTTTTATGCCGCCTCTAATTATTGCACTTCTTTTTATTATTAATAGCTTATTATATCAACAAATCCAAATTATGGATCATGTTATTAATACATGTCCGTGTTCCAAAAGGACAAAATTTAGGGATTTGCTAAATTATTCAATGAAATTATGCTCAATCAGAAATGCTTTCAACAATTTTACTCTCTTGCTTTTATGCCGCCTCTACTTATTGCATTTCTGTTTATTATTTTTGTGTTATTGTATCAACAAAGATCGCTGATATTATCATTGCATCTCCATGTTCCAAAAGGACAAAATTGAAGGATTTGCTAACATATCCAGGGGAAGTATGTTCAATCAGAAATATGTTTAACATCTATATTGTCTTGCTTTTCTGCCGCCTTTACTTATTGCACATATTATTCAAGGGAATTATGTTCGGTCAGACATATTTTTTACAGCTCTACAGCTCTACTCTCTCTCTCTTATTATTATTATTATTTTGCCCCCTCTATTTATTGTACATCGTTTTGTTATTTTTATCTTATTATATCAACAAATCCAACGGTACGCTAATGTTATTAACACATCTCCGTTAATCCAAACTGACAGAACTGAAGTGTTTACTAAAATGTTTAAGGGAATTATTTTCAATCAGAAATATTTTTAACAACTCGACTCTCTTGCCTTTTTGCCGCCTCTACTTAGTGCACCTCTTTTTATTAGTTTTGTGTTATTGTATCACCAAATCCAACGGTACTCTGTTATTATAAATACATCTCGGTGTTCCAAAAGAACAAAATTGTGGGATTTGTACTCTATACTCTGAACACCCTAAAATGTAAACACCCCGTATTATGAACGCTTATTTTTAACCCCGTTCAATTTACCTCTCTATATTCTGAACGTGTTCAAAATCGGTACTCAGAAATTCCTATGAATCAAATTGGAAAGAATGAAATACATTAGAATTTTATCACAATGATTAAGGGGAAGGTGGAAAGAGGAAGAAGAAGACATAGGCGTCGGAACCGGGGGAGCTGGGGGAACTTGAGCTCCCCCGGAAAATTCTAGCACTGCAGCTTATTGCCATACATTGATTTCCTCAAACCTGATTTCAAAAATGTGATCTGCCTTTTCTAGGAATTTCGGAATTTCCACCCAATAAGCAACAAAAGACGGAGTGGTCAGTGCACTTGAATTCACCTTCACCCTTTTTTACTGTTAAAACATCTCTTGATTCCAGAAATGCGGAAAAGTGGGCTCTACCCCGCGTCCTGTGAAAATCAGTACCAGTAACAATATGGATTTGCTCCCCACCTTGAGCTCGTGTTTCGACTTTCGAGAGCGGCCTTGCAGTTCAGTCCATATTCTTATTAGTTTTGCATGCGGCTTTTTTGTCCAATGCGGTGGCGAATCCAGAATTTTGTTCTGGGGGAGGCTGAGGTAGTTAAAATTCTTGCTGAGGTCTCCTTGTCATTACCAAAGTTTATCGATGTAAACGAAAGTGTTCTGTATCATTATCTGCTATCTGGGGGTGTTAATGACTAATGAATCTTTCTGAGTTACATTTGAAATTATCTAAAATTTGGTATTCAGTGTTAAAATTCTAAATTTCAAATGTATATTCAAAGTTTTTTCTTTCGTTTTAGACTTTTCGTTTAGTTGTTATGCAATTTGAAGGCAAAATTTTCAATTCTTGTTAAGGATGCAAAACAATTACGCTGACAAGGTGATGTAAATGAAATAGAAGAAAGAAAAGCTGAAAGATGTTAAACAAATAGTGAAAAACAGCGAGAAAGAAGACAAAATTTTAAGAATTGATATCAAACACGAAAATTAAAGAGAGAGAAAGAAAGAAAAACAAGTAGCTATTATATCTACACTTTTTTCTCCTTTCCTTCTTTCAGTGAGTAAATGTATAAATATTTGGAACAGGTAGGGAAAAGTTCAGAAATCTGAAGGGAAATTTTGGAAAACTAACACTCCTGTTACAATCGCAAATTTGTGTATCAACCTTAAGAAGAGCGAAAACAAATTAATTGATAAAGATAGAATGGATGTAGGAAATTATATATATATATTTTTTAACATTAAGATGCATAGACAGAGGGTGAAAGAATTTATTACTGGTATGGGGGTGGCTGCAGCCTCATAGCTGCCCCCCCCCGGATTCGCCATTAGTCCAATGATCACAAAAAGAGATAATAACGAGCCAGTTTGGCATTTAAATATGAATAACATGGAAGGTGCTCCAGACATGACTGAAAAAAGGTTACTAAGGTTGTTTGTACTTGTTCAAATAATTTCAACTTTCCAAAAACTTACAGTGGCTCCAAAAAGTATTCGTACACTTACAATTTTCAATGAAATACGCCATTATCGATTCGTTAAAATTAATATTTTGGAACGGGTATTTAATTATAAGATCTATGATTTATTTTTTAACAAAACTACATGAAAATTGTTAATAACATAATAAAACTTGATTTTTAAGAAATCAATAATCAAAAAGTGCCAGAAACTTGATCTCACAAAAGTCTTCGTACACTTTGAAAAAATGTCAAAAAACTAGTAAATAATCTTAACTTTTTACTGAGTTATTATTTAGTAGAATATCATGCAGTGTCAGCAACAGCTTTTAAACGTCTGGGAATAGATTTCCTTGTTTTCTTTCTTTCTTTCTTTTTTTTTTTTTTTGAACAATTTCTGAGTAAGTGTTCAGCCGCACTTCGAGTCTTGCTGTTTCTAATTCGTTTTCCGTTTCAATAGTGTATTTTCGTAATATATCCACCAGATATCTCCAAATATGTTCTATTAAGTTTAAATCTGGCGATTGAGGAGATATTTCTAAGCTTAATGACAATATTTGAGGCACCAAACGCAAACGTGTGTTTCTTATCGTTATCTTGATTTAAAAAAACGAAGTTATTTCCGATTGCCAAATTTTGGACTAATAATTTAAAATTGTTTTAAAAATATTTCACTGAACAGTATGATTCATCGAAAAATTTCAAACTTCCAAGTCCTGCACCCTCACAAAAGAACACCTTCATCGTCCTGATTAACTGATCTTAACTAAGTTCTTTAGATTTAATTTCTCTTTTTTTTTTCTATTTACAATTATGCAACAATTTAACCCAAAATGTTGAATTTATTTTTATTTTTAAGTAAGACGTTGTTCCAAAATGTTTTGAGCTTATTTATTATTGATTTTACGACGGAAAACGTAAGTTTTGTGTTTTTCGCACGAACAAGAAAATTTCTGCAGGAAGAGGTCCCATTTAATCCAGGTAATCAGAGAACTTGGTGAATAATTGTAGGGGAAAATTAAACGAAAATGTTTCATTCAATTCTGCAGAAAATGTTTCATCACTCAAAGGTGTATTTTTCATCATTTTTTAACTGTAAATTTCCGATCACGCTTTGTTAACTTTGCATTTGACATTTTCTTACCTTGTTTTCGATCCGATTCTTGTCTTTAAAGCATTTTATCAACTATAGAATGGTACTTCACTACAGAATGGTATAAATTAACTAATTTAAAGACATTTCAAACCAATTTACGGCTATTGAGAGAGAAAAAACATCAAATTTCGAATTGTGTTTTTGGTTTATGCGCATAGCTGCCATTTAAAAATAATAAGCAGAATATTAGGGCAGAAATAAACAAAAAATTAAAGCCAAATAACTTTAGTGTGTCATCACAATGCAAAAATAATAATAAAAAAAACAAGTTATGATAATTTTAATCATGAATTTATTCGAAAATATTTCAGTGTGCGATTACTTTTGTGGCGTATTTTTTTCTCTGACCCTTCGTCTTTTGACAAATTTCAAAAATAAAATCTGGCAATATTTTGGAAAGAACTACTGGGTTTTATTCAGAATGGTATTGGAATGGTGTGAAAAAAAAATGGACTTCATATTCGAATTCAGTTTCGCGTTATTTTGATTTTACTACAAAATTTCAAGGTGTACGGTTCAACTGTTGAACCGAACCATTGTTTCGGTCACTCGTCTGGTTTGCGCTAATTCTATATTAGCTACCAGTTTGTTTGGCACTCTTGGCTTCCTTAAGAGGTTTTCCATCTCCAGCTCAGTCACTTTCCTATGCCGGGCTGATGAGTGCTAATAAGCACAAAACTGCAGTCCTCGGCTGGAAATGACTGAGCCGGCGGTGTATTTCACGTATTTCTGCCTTAGCCCTGGCTATAGGGCGGTAACTTACTGAATATATCATTGAAGGTTGTCTGCAATTACGTTTTTAGGACTTCCAATTCGAAATATTGGGACGGAGATGTAAATCGTTCGAAAAATCGATCGAGGACAATCCTTTGAGTCATATTTTCACTAAAGGCAACAAATCTCTACATAGTATAAAATGAAGTCTCCCAAAAGCGTCTATTTGTTTGAACTCGCAAAACTCGAGAACTACCCGACCGATTGCGCTGAAATTTTCACAATTTGTTCCTTTAAGTCCTGAAAAGGTTTGCAGACCAGTTCGAAAATAATTCGATGAATAGTTCTTTTTTTATTCCAATTTAGGCCCAATTTCCACAGAAATTCCCGAATATAAGGGTGAAAAATTACTCGCAACTAGTAATATTATATATCGTTGGAAAGAATAAAATTTCCTTCGTTCTACGTAATTTGTTTCAACGCTCTAACTTAATTACGGCGGGAGTTATTTGCGTTTTTAGCTCGAATTTTTTTAGGCTTAGTTGAAATTTAGGCACTACGTTCTTCATTAAATCTGTCAATAAAAAGTGAAGGAATTGTCCCACAGTTTTCGTTTTGACTCCATTGGATAGAGCTGCTTTTTTTACTCCAGATCTAACTCGACCTAAGGTCGAAAGTTTAACCCTCTATCTCCATTAGAAAAAAAGTTACAAGCGAAGTAAATGAAGTTCAAAAATCTCTTCTCTAATTCAAGTTTTTAGACATTTTATTTTGGTAACGCTTTTTGAATCCATTGTTTAAGAATTGAAAATGAGAAAGATGGAAATAAACTTATTTTATTTTGTGTTTCCATGGTTACGCCTTTTAAATACATCTTTCACATTTTATTTTAATTTCTTAAAAGTATTTTAGTATCTGTCGTCATTGTTTGGCGGGGAAATTTTGCATGATGGTTTTTTTTCTTTCATTTGATCCTGGTTATTGAAAATACTTCACTTGACACAATGGTTGTTTTCAAGGTAGACCGGGCAAAGCCGGGCAACGCAGCTAGTATGGAATCTAATCGCGTTTTAAGACATTAACTTCGAAAATTTTTCAGGGAGGGTATTCAAACCTTTTCTCCCCTTAACATTATCAAAGATCACCTATAAGTTCGATTTTAGAACAAGAATTTTGAATATTTTCCGGGAGAGACCCCGAAACACCTCTGTTTCTACGTGCTCATCTCCGAGTACTAACCGACTCTTTTTCAAAACCAGAAGTTTAATCACCTCATTCTCTCCATAAACAATTGTATATATACAATAATCAATAAGAGATGGAAGCTTCAAAACCAATTTTTTATGGGGAAAAACGTTTAAAAGCCCCCCCCCCCCAAAAAAAAAAAATATTTTCTGGTTGCGCCTCTGCTTCTGCCCCTTAGATTCCAGACATTTCTTATACTGTGTCCCAGCTCCCCCTACTTCTACAAAGTTCCTACGCCTCTGGAAGAAGAATTATTTTCTGGATATTACTGCATCACATACAATCATTCAGCTGAGCCTGAAGTCTCGGCCACTGATTCTGCCAAACGTCCAACCATTGTATCAATTAATATTCAAGACCTTTAAAGTATGATTACCTTCAAGCATAATGCAACTGAAAATCACCCGGAAACATTTTTCACTTCGATGATAAATGAGAATACTCAATGCAAAAACATATTAAATATTACTCTTTTTTCCCCAGGTATTGTACCGATAGCTGTATTGTAATATTTTATTATTAAATGTAATAAATTTTTTTTAAATTAAAAAAAAAAAAGAAAAACAAGAGTTTAGGTCGTACCTAGTTGAATTAGACATTGATTGCACTAGCCACCAATCCAAAATTCTGCACTTCTATCACATATACATGCATTATCCAGTCTTTCTGTATAATGAACATCCCCATAATCTGAACACTTTTATTCTGTCCCATGAGTGTTCATAATAGACATAGTGCACTGTAGTATGATGCATTGAGAAAAAAAAATCTTTGACCCCCACTGGAAAAAATCGAAATGACTGGATTGTTTGCACCCAAAAAATAATCCGACTTCATGGCCCCGGACTCCGCAGCCCTGCTTTTTACACTTTAAACTAATTTTTTTTCCACATGTTGCGAAATCCCCCTCCCCCCTCCTCCTTTCCATCATGGTTAATGGTTTGCTTTATCAGTTTATCTAAAGTGTTATGCGGCATGACACAAACCCCCTTTTTTTTAAACATACTCAACTAGTCGTTCGTTTTTTATGCGAAAGTTAAAAAAGGACATACCGCTGTGGCAAATATATTTCCTCCATCATCACAAGCCCTTAAACATTTCATCGCGTCAGCGGCATTAAAAGTTAGATAATAGCCAACCTTCTCCAATTTCGCAATTCCTTCCCCTATAATTCCCTACGCACCCCTTATCGCACCATAAAAAATGGGGAAAGAAGAAATACTGTCATCCTTTCTCTGCAAATGTTTCACCACTAACACATACTCTCGCTCTGCTCTTGATTTAGTCGGCCGTTTAGATTGGAGTGTTGTCACTAAATCAGCCTGGCATTACATTGGTTACAGCTAGTGAAAGAGCGGCTCGTTTTCTTGTGCCTTGAGACGTTGCTCTCAGAGAAAACATAATATTTCAGTTCCATGCGCGTCGCAAGCGCGTAAGAGGTGTGGAGAATGTAAATTTAAATATCATGCTTATGTGTTTTCAATGTCACACATCATAATGCATTAACTAGAAAAAATCCTTTAAACAGTTTTGCTTTAAATAAGTCTGACTGTCATTCTTTTAGCATGTTTTTGTGAAGGAAATATTTAGGGGAGAAAGTCCATCAACTGTTTGAGGACCAAATTTTTGAAAGGAGAATAGAAGGAGCTGACTGTTAATTTAAACATCAAGCTTATTTATTTCCGTGTTTTAATATCCTAACTGGTGAAAATCGTTTGCACAGTTCTGCTTTTGATTTAAATCTGGCAGATGTTCTTTTGGCCATGTTTTTTTTTTTTTTTTTTTTTTTTTCAATGTCATAGTGAGGAGAGAGAGAAATCATCACTGTTTGGGGAGTAAATTTTTAAAAGGAGAATAGAAAAAACTGACTGTAAATTTAAACCTCTAGCTTATTTATTTTTATTTTATTTTATTATTATTTTTTTTATTTTTTTATTTTTTGGTGTCCCATATCTTAATATCCTAACTGGTGAAAATCGTTTGCAAAGTTCTACTTTAAGTTTAAATCTGTCAGATTTTCCTTTGGCCATGTTTTTGTCAATGACATATTTTGGTTAGAGAGTTCATCAAGTGTTTGAGGAACAAACTTTTGAAAGGAGAACGGTAAGAACTGACTATATATTTAAACATCAAGCTTTTTTTTAATTTTAATGTCCCATATCCTATTATTATATCGTAATAAAGTTGGTAAGTAAATAAAGTATAATCGTTGGAAAAGCCATGTTCGACGTATGATACGAGGGAAACTTCCAAGAGCTACCTTTTATTACATACCAAGGGGCAAACGAGACCATGGTAGTCCCAGAAAACAAGTGAGGCGACGAAGAAGCCGTAACAGGCTATATGCCTAATCCTTGACGATGATGATGATATCCTAATATCCTAACTGGTGAAAATAGTTTGCACAGTTCTGCTTTTATTTTAAATCTGTCAGATATTCCTTTGCTCATGTTTTAGGGAATGACATATTTAGGGGAGAGTCAATCAACTTTTTGAAGAACAAATTTTTGAAATGAGAATAGAAAGAACTGACTGTAAATTTAAACATCAAGCTCATTTATTTATTTATTTTATTTTATTTATTTATTTATTTATTTATTTATTTATTTATTTTTTTATTTTTTTATTTTTTGATGTCCCATATCCTAATATCCTAACTGGTGAAAATCGTTTGCACAACTCTGCTTTTATTTTAAATCTGACAAATATTCCTTTGTCCATGTTTTTATCAATGTCATATTTAGGGTAGAGCGTCCGTCAACTGTTTGAGGAACAAACTTTTCAAAGGAGAACAGAAAGAACTGACTAAATTTAAACATCAGACTTATTTATTTTCATTTATTTATTTTCATGTCCCATATCCTAATATCCTAAAGGATGGAAATAGTTTTCACAGTTCTGTTTTAAATTTAAAACTGGCAGATATTTCTTTGGACATGTTTTTCTACATGACATATTCAGGAGTCTATCAATTTTTTGAAGAGCTAATTTTTGAAAGGAAAATATCGTTGTCTCAGGGCAACACTAAGATATCTTAGTGTTATTTCTGGAAGTCGATATCTTACAGTTAGTCTGAGGCGACGATATAAAGAACGGGCTGTAAATTTAAATATCAGGCGCACTGTTATTATTTTTTAGTGTCCCATATCCTAATACATCAATTAGTGAATATCTTATGTACAATTCTGGCTTTTCTGAATAATATACATAGGAGAGCGAATCCATCAACTGTTCGACGAACAAATTTTTTAAATGAAAGTTGAAAGAACTGATGCCATCTGTACGGATAAAAATACGCACACAT
Organism: Uloborus diversus; assembly: GCF_026930045.1. Taxonomy (NCBI): domain Eukaryota; kingdom Metazoa; phylum Arthropoda; class Arachnida; order Araneae; family Uloboridae; genus Uloborus; species Uloborus diversus. Next base: position 51,010,248 of record NC_072731.1, read on the forward strand.
TGTAATCTAGACATTAAATGGGTAAGGTAAAATATCAGAAGACATTTAGAGTTTCGAGTGCTTCCCGTTCATTGCATAAGCGTATTAATTGTTTGAAAATGTGTCTGAAAAGTTTTTTTTTTAAATTTATTTATCTTTTTTTTTTTTTTTTAAACTTTAGAGATCTTACATTTTTTTCTTCAGCAGGTATACAAATGCAAAAATGCTAGTTTTAACTAGTTTCACTTGACACGTAGAAAGTTGTGAAAAACATTTATTTATGCTCCCAGCTATTTTTATGAGCAATTTAGGTATTCCCGTTTATACCATTCATGCTGTGCTGCGCCAAATTGAAACAACTAGCTTGTCTTTTTTCCTGTTTTGTGAAAGATTAAATTTTGCTGCAAAATTTTTTTTTTTTTGTGTATTTTGCATAAAAAGTTTTATACGATATTTCTTTTAAATGAATTCAGCTCACATTTAGAGGCTTCAGCGAGTCGCATGCGACTTATGGACCACAGACTTTGCATCTTTGGAGTAGAACTTCTTAGTCGTCTATACTGTGCGTGTATATTGCTATTACTATCTACATCAAACTTGATGGAAAATTAAACCACTGTTTCTATTTACTCCTTATTCTCTGCGGTAAAAGGAAACACTGGGGGGGGGGGGGGTAAATGTAAACAGGATTTCAATTTGTTAAGAAACTGTTATAAAGTGAAATTATTCATATCCAGTTACGCTCAGAGGGTGTAGCCTTGGACCACAATGCACAAAATACTATCTCTCAAATCAACCAAAAGAAAAAGAAAAGTCTAAATTTGAAACAACAATTCGGTTTCCATTTGCATCAAATGACCGTAATTTATTGAGATTCTAGACGACTTCTTTCCGCGTGATGACATTACACTCTTAATTCAAAAGAACGAAAAAATAACTCTTAAAAAGAGTGAAATCTATTGCGGGTGCATTCATTCTTTCTGAGTGCTAGCTTTATCGAAAAAAGACGCTTTACGAAAAAACCAAGACTAAAATTCGTCCTTATTCGCGTGAAATTCGGAAAAAATCCTTTTGATGAGCGAAAAATAAAAACATTCTTTAAAAGAAGGACTCAAAAGCATTTTCATTGGTTCGATTCTGTCACGTGATTTTGTTTAGGGAGAATTTTCTATACCTCCACGTTAGGCTTAACTAACGTTGGTCGCGAATACCAAGTGCATGTCGCTATCGAAATGTCTTCATTTAATGAATTTAAACAATATTTGTTGCCGAATGAGATTTCTAAAGGAAATGCACAAAAACTACATGGTAAGTGCGAAGAATTTTCTTTTTTATTAAAACTTGTAACTGTTAATATGTCTTGAACTGCTCGTATATCGTTACAAATCACCCACGTGCAATGTTACGGCGAACTTTTTGTAACTTTTCCTTCCAAATTAATGAAACTTTCATCAACAATTTTGTTTCGGTCATCGAATCAAAAATATGACATTTGAAGCAGTCGTTACCATCTTTGGTGTGTGTGTATACTGTATATATATTTTAGGCAGGTGTTACAGACCCGACCATGCGCAAATCTATAGGTCGGATACCGAATCCGCTCCCGATGGTCGGAGCTCCAACCACTGCATAATTTTAAATTAATCAAATATTGTTTTTGTGTATAATAAACTTTAAAGAGTATCATGAACTTTGTATATTACTCTCATTTATGTGTAACGGGCCATTCATTAATTAAGTAAGGGTCCTGAGAGGGAGGGGGTTAAAAATTCTCTATATACCCTTGCTTGGAGAGGGGGGGAGGGGTTAGATCCATTCTTACGTAATATTTTCCAAGCTGATATTTTATATAGAAATCCGCGGTCAAGCGGTTTGGCAAATATTATATTTCATTTGCTTCAGGAAGGTAAAAGTATGTATTATAGGATGAGCTGTTTTTTACTTGTGTTTCAAAGAATGAAACGTGTAAAATATAATAAAAGAATCGCACTGTGTTTTGCATGTCTTATTTTTAATTATTATCGCATTATATACAAAAATTATTTGTCGAAAAAACATTCGGTCTAGATTCCTTACAGTAAACATTTCTTTACTCAAAAATGTTTAAAAAAAATAATGGTAGTTAATTTAAGAACGATCCCAGTGATGCAATATTTGTTATTTTATTATTGTGAAGAAAAAAAAGAATCTTACGTAAGATGTGGGGGGGAGTCTTACATACCATTACATAGGGGGAAGGGAAGGTCAAAAATTGCCAAAATTGTACTTACGTAATTAATGAATGGCCCCGAAGAAACAAAATTGAATTCAAACGTATCTTGTCACAATTTATGAGTGACTTTTTAAATTAATTTGGACTGATGTAACTTTTAAAACATTATTAATGTTAAAAGGCACACCGATAATATAAATATAGAGTTTCAAAATTTTAAATCTATTTATTTGGAACTGTGTGGGTTTTTTAATTTTATTTCAATCTTCAGATTGGGAATTGTACGTAATATTGCACATGGGTGATTTGTAACGATATACGAGTAGTTCAAGAAATATTACCAGTTAAAGTTTTAATAAAAAAGAAAATTCTTCGTACTTACCATACAGTTTTTGTGCATCCTCTTCGGAAACACTAAAAACAGTTTTTTTTCCCTTTTTTTAACTTAAAAACTTTTTTTTTTTTCAAATGATATAACAGTTTTAAATTCAAGTACACAGTATAAGCACATGAAAACACGTTTAAAAAACAATTTCACCAAATGAGAGTGAAATGATTTTACCTATTTTATTCTAAAAAAGAGTGAAATAGCGGCTTTCCAAAACGGAAAGCAGCCACTCATTTAGGATATTAATTTAGTCTTAAAAAAGAGTGAAAAATACTTATCAAAAGGGAGTGAAATTAGCTTATCCAAAAGGAGTGAAAATAACCGCTCCGTAAAAGGAATGAAATTCACTCCTATAAGGAAAGTGCGTTTTCAATACTGGAAAGGAGTGAAAATTTACTCAGTCTGAGTTAAAATCGCTGGATTTTTTTAAGAGAGTAGTTGAACTCAAGCTCACGCGTTAGGAAAAATTCTCAAATGCTTTTATAACATTAATCGAATTTCTGGTCATTATAGCGATTCAAAGCTCTGGTTGTAAGATATTAATTTGCAATCGATCAACCACTGCAATAATCATTCGAATGTGAAACATGTTTAGCTATTACAGACATTGCTTCTTTTTTTTATTTTTTTTATATTTTTTTTTCAAACGAAGTATCAGAATGCCTCATTTATTACAATACCGATAATCTATTACTTTAATTGGTTCATTTTCGATCAACAGCCTTAATATAGTTCGTAATATTTACCGTACATACTCGAATAAATGTGGACTGAAATTTTGGGGGAAAATTGACTTTTCGTTGTGTGCATAATCGAATCACATTTGCCATGGAATTATTTTTTTCTTTTTCTTCAATTTCTGATTTAATTGTCGCTCATAAGCATGGAACGAGAAGATACCTTCAAGGTTGGTGAAGAAACAATGTCAGATTTTGAATTAACTGAGTTTTTTTTTTTTTTTTTTTTTAGATTCTCAGCAATAATCCTTATTTTGATATATTTCAGTGATAAGCGAATATTTTCATGAGAAAATAATGAAGTGTACAGAATTTATGAGCTCTGTAAACAATTATTTGCTGTCTTTTTTAATTAAAATTTTGAATATCGATAATTTTGTAAATACGTTTTTTCACTATTTTTGTGTGTGACTTATAAACAGGATAGTGAAAAAATATATTAGTTATTAAGTCAGCCTCGAAATTTTATCAAAAATACTTTGATTTATACAAGAATATGTTCTGAATGAGACGATTATGCTTCTTATTTTGAAAATTAGTTTTCAGTTTTTGAAAGAAAAATCGAATCCTAATAGTATTTTTTTTTTTTCATTATTATTACTATTTGTGAACTAGTTTTTGGTAATTCTATAAGAAATTACTTATGAAAATACTCAACTTTTCTTTTCAGCTGGACAAAATTTTTATGGGGAGACCCAACTCGAATATACAGGAAAAAAAATCTATTTTTAACGGATCTATTTCAGACGATCTTTTTAAAATTTTCCGCTTTGTGCGCGTCTTTTAGGTTTTTGTCTACATCCTGATAAAAAATACGGTTTTTTTTAAAATTCAACCTTTAATGCAAATTTTATGTTAGATATTACTATATGCTACTGTAATTTTATAGACAGCAACCGTTCTAAAGAAATTTAATTATTATATTTTTTTTCCTTTTCACTTGGTGAGGGGAGATTATTGATTTTATACTCCATCAGTTAGAGAAAGATAATGAAAATTATTTTAGGAATAAAGCAGAAGTTACATTCGAAATATGTATCTTGGTGTAATCATTTTGACTCAACCAATATTTCAAAATTTTCGCGGTAATGAAAGTTCATGATTCCAATATACCAGAGTTCTTTATGGGTTAATTCTTTTTTCCATGAATGGAAACTTTATAGACGGGGGTTGAGGTATTCTCCCCTTCCAGTTTTTATTCCACAGTTGATTACAATCGGTCTGGAGAACAAAAACCCTCGTCTGTAGCATTATCATCCGTTGGACGGCCATAAAAGCTGTCTTTAATGTGGGTCACGCTTTGCCGAAAAACGCAAGCGGAGCCTATTATTTAGAACCGTGCCCCCTCGTTACTGGACATTAATATGCAGTTAATCAGACGATAGAGGGATGGAGCACCCTGTTCTTCTTCTTATGTTAGAGGGGGGATGGGGGTAGAAAAGATAAAGTCGTTGATGTCTGAAGTTGTACTTGAAGAGTATTGTCTTCTTTAAAGCTGAAAGAGATGTTTAAAGCATTGAGCTTCGCTTCAAGTGTTTACTTTCAGTGACTTGTTTTTTGGTTTGTTGGTGTATGTGAGTGTGTATTGTTTCATTTTTTGCGTGTTGTGTTTTTCTCTTGTTAAAAGTTTCGAATAATTCATCCACAAAAAAGTTTTTTCTTTAGTAGTTTTTAAAACTGAATTATAAATTTTATTGTTTTAGAAAATATCACTGAGCAAGATTTGTCAAGATTTTTTTTTTCATTTTTTGTTGATCTTACTCCTATTGCTCCTATGTCATGAAAGTATTACATATTGCCTTATTGAAGTTTGACTTCCCATTTTAGAATGGCACACATTAACAACTTTTAGAGTTTTCTTTCTTTAGCAATGTAACGGTAGTTAAGGCGGAAGTGAACGTTTATTTCGTTGAAACATATTTTTCGTTGCATTGGTATCTCTGAATTCAACTAGCAAATGGTCCGTTGAAAAATAAACTGAACCGCAGCTAAAATTTATATCCTCGCCCCAAACCCCCAAGCCCGCGCAAAGGCAGAACTACAAGCAAAGAAAGGTAAGAGGAGATCTACCTCCATCTCGTGTATGGCTATTTCAGACTGATGATTTTCTAATAAGATTAAAACTGCAGTATCTATAGAGCTGTAGGTATGTGCTCGTAATTTGTAGTTACTTGAAAAAAGGGCTAAATTGCTTTCTTTAAGTGAATCCAAAAGAAAAAAAAAGTCTTATGTCTCGAATTTTGAAAAAAAGTTTCGATTGCCGTTAATGAGCCACTGACTAAAGCGTGATCGACCGCACGATGGACGTAGCTGTTCTACCGGATACATTTTTGAAGAATTATCTACCGCGAAAGAAGTTAACAACAAAGAAGTTAAACTCCACATATTGTTTGGAAACGGATCTTCATCAGTAGTGTTTTCCTTTTTGCAATGAGTTACTAATGAAAAACACTCTTGATATGATCAGGGGCGGATACAGAAAACCATTTTGGGGGGAGGATCATGCTAAAAATACTCCCACCCCCACCTCTCAATTAACGAACCTACTGTTCTAGGTACGACAAATTTCTGAAACTGCTTGGGGGTCATTGAAAAGCAACAAATTGCCCATCTAATTGGGGAAAAAGGTTGCAAATTTCATGAGCAATGAAACGAAGTAGTAGTTCAAGTATTTACTTTCAAAAATAAAAATTAATAAATTGAAAAGATACAATAATCGTTTGCACTTTATGCATAAAATGTTTGAACACAATGCGGACGGATACTGTCGTCGACCGTTCATGGAGGGTCATGACCCGCATGATCTTCCCCATGTCTCCGCCACTGGATATGATGCAGAAATAGTGCAGTAATGTGTTTTATTTGGAGCTGAAGGAGACTCGACTATCGCTGGCAAAACTACAAGGCTTTTGCCTAATGTCCTTTAATTTTACGATAGGTGTGTTATTTCTGTTATTGTTGTTATCATTTTACGATGAAAAAAATGAGTTCCTTGCAACCCCGAAACACTTGTTTACAGCGCTTATAATTGTTACTTGTTCAAGTTAGACGTTTTTACTTGTTTCTGAATCAATAGTGTTCCAAAGATTTGATGTGTGCTGTTAACATTTTGTACAAATGAGTGTGTTTACAACTGATTAAGAATTGTTTTTTGACCCTGTTTTATGTTTTTAAAGAATAACAGGTTTTAAAAAAAAAAAAAAAAAAAAAGAAACTGATGTTTTTTGAAATTAAATAGTTTAAAATTATCTAAAGTGCAAAATGTTTTTTTTTTTTTCAATTCGAATTCTAAAACTCATTCAGAATAAAATATTCCATTTTGCTTCTCCATCTCCTGCCACTTTTTTTTTTTTTTTTGCTCACGTTATGACTTCTATTTGAGAATTTTTCCCCCGTCTAATTTTCTGCCACATGAATTCCCAAAGAAATCCTTTATTTCTCCATCTATTTCGGCATTTGATTTATAAAATGTCTTCTTGTAACATGAAGCTAGCCTTTCACTCTTTGAAGATATTGATTTTTCGTTTTATACTTCAGCTTTCTATAAGCCGTCTTTGTGCCGAATTCATCTTCTCCCTTAACCCATCTTTACCCCTATCCCAGTTTGCATTGCGACTCACTTCTAAGAAATATGGTTTTTCTTTTGCAATTCGAAGGAATGGGCTGAAGAATATCAGACTAAAATGCTCTTTGTTCTTTCATTTCTTCTATAACTTGATTTTCTTTCGCCCTCTGGTAGTTGGAAAGTTGCCGAAATAACGTTCTTCTAGAATCGCAAAAAAATTGGAAAAAAGAAAGCAATATCGCTTGTACGTACCTTTGTTATATGATTTTTTTCACTTCAATTCAGACTACTTTAAAAAATAAACTTTAAAGTCTAGTAATGTCCAGATTTGGACGATGTATTGTTATAGTAACTGGAAAAGTTGACTTTCAGAATATCAACTAAAAATTAGTTGTTGAACCGCATCCCGTAAAGTTAATAATTTATTCCAAATTGAATTATATTCCCAAGATGTTTCATTATACTTAAGTCCAAGAATCCTATCTAAAATATTGTATGTGCACTAACACTATGCTTACGTTTGACGAGCTCGACCGGTAGCGCCCGGTTAGTCAATCACGTGACACCTAATGATCACGTGCTCCAATCCACCAATCAACAGCTTAAAATGGTAACCTTTGAGGTAACCGATAAATAATAGAACGCTGCGGTTTGTAACCGGTTACTTACCGGTCGACCGGTGAGGATCGTCGAACGCAACCAATATATACAGTTGTTGGTTCTAACTAAACATAATATTTTGACATAAATTCTATGAAAACATCAAGAATCATTAACAAAATGGCATTCGAATCCCATTGGAAACATCCTTTTGAAATCACGTGGCCATTAAAATTACGTAGAAGCAAGTTTCAATCTAAATAGAGGGGGGAAATCTATATATATATATATAAATGGACTTTGGTAAATTTGTTCCCTAAGATTTCAGAAACTACCTGGCAGATTTGGCTGAAACTTTCACCGTTTATACTTTTTGGTACTGGGGAGGTTTGTAGACCAGTTCGATAAAAATCCGATTGATAGTTCCTTTTTTATTCTAATTTGTCCAAATTTTCGCATAAATGCCCCAATATGACGGTTAAAAAATGCGTGCACATATTAAAATTATGTGTCCATCCAAAGCGCTTATTTTTCTGCTGAAGATAGCATCTGTTAGAAAGTTCTAAGTTGGATGAAAAACGAGTTATGGGCCTTTTTTGTTCCATGTTCGAAGGCTTTCCTCATTCCAATTCATTATTTAGTGTATCATCTCAACTCCCAGTTCATAGTTAGAATTGTTGATTGTTTTTGTGTTTCGTCTGACTGTTTGAGGCTTTTCCCAAGTCAAATCTTAAATTACGGTTTTCCCCCCAAGATTGGCTAATAATAACTATAGATTTGGTTGATTATTTTCCATTTAAACGGAACTTTAGTGTAATTAATGGGGTTTTTTTTAATTATTTGTGCTGATTGGATTTTTTAATCATTATCCAATCTAACAGCAGAAACCTCGCCAAAATTTATGCAGGTTGATTTCAGTAACGGATGCATTTGGCAATTTTTTCAACTGTCACGGTTTTTGAAATCAAAGACTACGTAATAATGTTTGTCGGCTTTCACCATGTAAACAAAATATCGTCAATCAGAGAATCTTTAAAAACTTTTTTTACTGTAAAATAATCCAGCAACTAAATTAGGCAAATCCATAAATAGCACAAAAACTTCCATTAATGTGACTTTGTGCACAAATTCAAACCATCGCCAAATTTTACTACTTATTTTGGAAACATTACAGATGAAATTGTTTAGCGCCATTTTATGGTGACCAAAATCATAGCATATGGCGACAATATCTCTTTAACAAAAATTAGTAACATACCGTTTTTCAAATTAAGGAGGGGGAGCATTATCCAAGGTATCCCAAAACGATTCCCGCAAATTTGGTAATATTTTAAATCGCACCAAGAACCCACAATAATTGAAATTTTCCAAAATAACTAAAGCAAGTTTAAGGGGATCACGGGCGCGCGGCTACATTTTTTTTAAACAGTTCGTTCTTCAATATACATACAGAGAAGGTAAGACTCAATGTAAAAAAAAAGTATTAACTGATAAATCTTTTTAAGCATGTGAAGTTTAATTTCATATTTCGGAATTTCTTCAAATTTGTATACGCTTAAATTTCATGTTTTCGTTTCTAAATGAATACTAGTTTACTCTTTTTACTTACTGCTACTTTAGTTTTATGAGTAAGGAAGAAGTTAGATTTTAAGTCACGTCAAAAAGGTGTGTTTTAAGTTCTTTCACTTAAAACAGAAAACAAATGCAAGTAACGATTGTTTCTGGTAATTATTGCTAACCCAGGCAACGCCGGGTATTTCTGCTAGTATAGTATAAAGCAAATCCACAAGAATATTAAAATCTGTTCGCGTTCGTCTGTCTATCTGAAGATCGATCTTCTCGAGAACCGCTGCGAATCGAGAGTCAAACGAGATACCGATCAATTCGAAATTTTCCAAAGAAAACAATAGGACCAATCTCGTAATTGTGCGACTTTAATTAGCGGAGCTATTAATTAAAACATTAATTAACATAACGTTATTCAGGAATTTTTATTTCTTTCCTGTTGCCCTTTTGCTTATGGGTGAGCAATTAAAATTCTAATAACTGTTTTAAAAGATTTTTTTGGCTGCTGTTCAAATCTTAAAACAACGTTTCAATTTACAATTTCATTTTAAATTTGTTTAAAATTGGTTGCTATATTCGGACATAGCCTTTATTTTATCGTCTGTCCTTTTTTTTTATCTTTTACATTCAACGTTCTTAACTCTTTTCAGCATATGAAAGTATTTTCTTTAGCTGTGTTTATTGATTGTAGTGTAAGTTTATCATTCACCGGCCTCATATTTTGATACATTTAGGATTTGCAACTAATTATGTTTATTTTGTTGGACTTTTTCCCGTCACATGGGTGAGTTTTCGAATTGTAATAACTCTCTTTTTCCTTCCTGTTTCTATTTTGGAAATACAGTTTGTATCATTAGAAGAAAAAAAAAAACATGTTAAATTAAGATTGTTTGCATTTCTTTAAGTGAAACATAGTTGAACAAAAAAGATTGTTTTTAAGGATTTCAACTAAAGCTAAATTGCAATCTGATGGCTTGGTATTAAATTAATGTTTATTGGTATTTATTTAGTCTTGGTGATTTATTTTCACGTAATCAACCAAAAAGTGTGCGTCATTTTATGTAAAAAGCTGATTGTAATTACACATAAATATTTCAGATATAGTCTATCAGATGTAATTCATTTTAATGTGAGCACAGATTACAGTTGATAATGAATATATTTTCATCTTTTGTGTTAATGGAAAATACTCATAACTTGTATCATTGATAACTATGATTAACGTTAAAGAGATTTTTGCTAAAAATATGCTCTACTGGTGTTTTGCAAATCTTGCATTACGCGTATTTATTTACTCCTTAGCGCTTTAGAAACTGATGTCAGAGTAATATAAAAACATCAATTGGACATCTCTTTCATTTTTTAAGTAGCCCGTGCAACGCCGGGCAAGCAGCTAGTATTAAATGAAAATATTTAGCCGACTCATATTTAAATAATTACTAGTATGGTTCAGATTCTAGAGTGGATTGCAGTTAAAATTGCTAACACATCTGTATATTAATTCGGGAGTATTAAAACCTGCCCCTTCCTTTTTTAACACTAAGTAAGGGAAGAGCAGGGAAGTGAAACCCTGTATCGTTCAAGTTATTAAACTGTGCTGATAATGTGCTTAGGCACGCAATTTTTAAAAAAAACAATTCAGTTTTTCTTTTTTTAAAATTTCAATTATAAGTGAAATTTTAAACACAGAGTTCGTGATTTAGAAGCAAAAAAATCTTCTCCTGCTTTGAATTTCCTTACCAATTAAAAGGTCTGATCTTGTTTACGCAAGATGATCTCTTTGCTCGTGCTTTCCAAGTTGATTAGAACGTTCGTAATTGACGTTTAAAGAACAAAAAAGGTTTAGATCTTTTTTGTATATTTATTGAATAACATTTTAAGTCTTCTTATTTTTGGGGAGTGGGGGGCACTTTTTAAATTTTTTTATGCTTTTAAAGAGGAAGGAGTGGGGTTAGGGGGTTTCGACGCTTGTTTTTCTTTTTTCCTTCGCATTTTTTCACTTTTTGAACTTTTCCTTTTTTTGAAACAATTTTATTAGAAACGACGCAAATAGGCGAATTAAAATTAAAAATGCCCGCCCAAAATATGTTCAGAAAGTGCTTCGAACGCAATTGAATTATAAGAATGATCAGTCTAAAAACTTAGTTGACAAAATTAAATAGTGTTTGAATAACTGGCCTGGTACGCGTTGCTTTTTTTTGGTGAAGTAATTACTCATTTGGCGATATTTTAAAGCGGGAAATTCTATAAATGTGTAATATCTCAAAGGATTATCCTCTCATTTTTTATTCGCTTTTTAACAATGTTCGAAATAATATTTCTGCTCTATACTCTTTTGAGTTAATGAATAAAAACCCCCTTCCAAAGAATGTAAAAAAAATGAAGTGCATTCGAATAGAGATCCTTCAGAGTCATGAAAGAACTAATCCCATTATGTTACGTGACTCGGTTCTTGGCCTCATGAATTGCTGCCATTTTTTTTTTCCAACCTTAAATATTTCATGCTAAATCTTCGAATATGTTCCGTCAGAGTGTAGAATCTTGATTGCAATTTCCAAATACGCACCTCACCCCTTACTTTTATAAAGGGATTAAGGGCGGATGATCTTCGTAGGGACATCAGCATTTATCGTCTGCTCTTATCCCATTGGCAATGGGTAGGCAATATTCGAAAGCGTATGACGCAACCAGCTTAAGGAGGCCTAGGGAGAAGGATTCAGAAGAGGATTGTTTTGATTTGCAACGCTAAAGGAGTTAGTGGTGTTAAGACTACTAATTCTAGAAGTGTTCGTTGTCATGACTTTATAGGGCTTGTTGTGAAAATCCTTCATTAATAATCAACTGAAGTAATCTCTTTAGATATTAATGAAAACTAGAGGCGCCACGAACTTAAATTTTTGGGAAGATGGGAAATATCAATTTGCCGAATGGAACTTCAAATTTCGCCGAATGATGTTAATTTTTTCGAATAGAACACCAAATTATGCCGAATGATGATAATTCTACCGAATAGTGTCGAATTATGTCGAATAAGGATTTTATGGGAAGTCACAGTGACCTCATGTGACGTCTTATCGGGGCACCCCTGATGGAAGCAGAACTTAAAATAATATTAATTATTAGTAAACTTTTCTTCGTATTTCATGCTAAGAGTGTTCTTGTATTATGCATATTGTAGTTTTAAGAATTTAATCTTGATGCGGATATGATATATTACAACAATCTAATCTTGCGTGTTTTTGACATCGATGATGTCTTCTTTTCCACTAGTCAGTTATTTTTAACACAGAGTTTTACCAGGTGATGCCATTTCGTCTCAACCTACTATCCACAAGTTTTTTCAAAAAAAAAAAAAAAAAAGAGCAAGAAAGAAGGCTTAATGTATCTTAAAACTATTGGAAAAAACAGTCAATAAAATTAATAACTAAATAAATTTTGAAAAATTAAAAAATAACGGAAAGTGGGGTTTTGAAATGTGTAAATGTGTTTCTGTCGGTCTGTCCCTCTTCCTCCTGCCCGAAAAATTTTGAGAAAATACTTAGAACAGGGATGGTCAACCCACGGCGCAGGTGCCACAGTGTGGCTCGGCGGAGTATTAGCAGTGACACGCGAAGACTCATTGAAAAAAATAAAAAAATGAGACAATATCGTTTTCAGGAACTTTGTCTAAAAACTCTGCTCATGTTTGCAGAAAACGATTAAAATTTAACTTGTAATTAATTAATATTTAATTATAAATGTAATGACATCAAAAATATGGTCGATGCAATAGCTTTATGTAGAAATGTAGTCAGACATTGACATGGGCAAGGAGGGTGGCACACATTCTGAACTACAATATTGAAGAACTTGTCTTTAGAAGTTGAATTATGACTTTATACTTCAAGAAGTTTAAAAAAAATAATAATAAAACAAAGTAAAAAGGCACAAAGGGAGTAGTGAGATCAAAATCGAACTTCGTTTTTATTTAGTTTTCGTTTGTGTGAATTCGCAGTTTTTTCTAGATCCACTTTTATAATATCTATTGCAGTGACAAATATTGTACCTCTTGAAAGAAATTGATTTCTGTGCTTTTTAATAATAAAAACTGTTCTAGTATAAAGAATTTTCGCGTCGCACTGAGCATACTCTTCCCCTATTGGTGTAGTTTGTTCCGTATATATATATATGAGTAAACAAGTAAAAAAAAAGGCAGAAAAGCTGGATCTTCTGCTTAGTCCCACCTATTTCGCATGTAAAAAAAAAAACTAAAAGATGAATTGAGAGATAATGTAAAATGAAAACAACCAAAAGCTGCATTCCAAAAGAAATCGAACGTTCGACGCTTTTCAGTGTTTTGAGCCACATATTCCCTATCACCCAACTATATTACATAGTACCGTCCATTTGCCTTTTTTTCTGTTAAATAATTTTGTTTACAGCTAAATAAATAGTACATTTTATGTTGCATGTGACAATTCATTAGTTTTTTTTAATACGCGCTCATGGTGATTTGGAAATGTTTTTTTTTTTTTTTTTTTGTATCCAGAAACCAGTTTAGCTATTTATAGGAATGTAAATGGTATTCCATATTACCCTCCTCTCATGTATATATATATATATAAGCCAGTTTTTAGTCTACCTTGTTAAAAAAAAAGCCCTCCTAAACTAGATGGTCTGACGGATCCATCTATATTATGTCTTACAAAAAGCCCTGTTTTTGATTAAAAATCTCTGACAGGAGTCCATTCCTCCCCTCTCCCCCTCATCTGCTTTAAAAGGATTAAAGCCGGACTTTCATCATCCGGACATCGTCATTTATCGGCCGTATGATCCCTGATAACGAAGGAGGGATCACGCATTTGCCTCTGGTGAGATTCATAGGCGCTCTCCAATATGTGACGCAACCCGATTATGGAGATTAAATGCTGACTCATTGTTATAGAAAACTTCCCACTCTAAGCCCGGCCTGATTACATCGTGCCGGATAATATCCGGGGACTGCAAGGTTTGGCGTTTTCCCCCGAAATTCTTTTGTTTAAAATGTGGGAACAAAGTCACGGCGGTGTGAAGAATCAAATATTCATGACCGCATACATAAAATGTTTGGATGATGATTTAAGGGTAAACGAGTAGTTCCGAGGATTTTTCGCAGATGAATTAGGTACGCCAGAATGGAACTGTGCTTCCGTTGGGGAGACACCATGGACTACTTGGATTGATGGAAACTGGAGCATAGACATGGACATAATTGAAGTTTTTCTTGAGGTACCATGTTCTCCTTGGGACACTGGAGAGTCAAGCCTGAGCATGTACTCAATTGAGATTTGTTTTGAGACAAAACACACAAACACACGCACACACACACACATGGGCTCCTCTGTACGTTGGAGTTTTGTGTATAGACATGGACTCTTTTGAGGTTTTCCTTGAGACACCATGGCTCCTTGGATTTCTGGAAACTCGAGATACACATGGTCTCCATTGAGGGTTTTCTTCAGACACTTTATTCTCCTTGGAGACGCTGGAGAGTCAATAATTCTGTGGCCTCTATTGAACCCATGGACTCTATTAAGATTTTTTTTAAATGCATCATAAGCTTCAGGAAACTGGTGACTCGAGCATAGACATGGACTCTATTTTTTTTATTTATTTATTTATTTATTTATTTATTTATTTATTTATTTATTTATTTATTTTTTTTTGAGAGAGAGAGAGAGAGAGAGAGTCCATGGCTCCTTGGGCTGCTGGGACTCGAGCACAGACATGGACTCAATTCAGGTATTCAGGGTTTTCTTGAGATATCATCAGTGGTGGCGATTCGGGGGAAGGGGAAGGGGCTGTTGCCCCCCCTCCCCACTTTTTATGGTTTATTTATTAATTTTATTTTCTAATTTAGGGCCCAAAACTAGAAATTATCAAAAAAAAAAAAAAAAGCAGAAATGTCAAAATTTTCAGAACATAATTATTTGTTTTTCTTTGTATATTTATTTGCGAAACATTATTAGCACAAGCAGTAATTTTTACTGTATGTATTTGTTGTTTAGATATTAGTAAATCAATTGTTTTACTTAAAAACAAGCTATACTTGTTCAATGAAATTATTCCAAGTGTTTGTGACACCTCAAAATACTTTGGGGTAAATGATGTAAGTCTAATTCAAGTCTAAGTGTTTCTTCGGAAAAATTTATTGTGTACAAAATTCATCAAAATGCTAATAAAAACGTGAGTTATAAGTTGCTAGATTTACATCAATTACAACTCATCTGCTCTCAAAACCAGCCCTAGCAAATTTTTGTACTTTTATCTCTCTCTAGTCTATATATATATATATATATATGTATCTCTCTCCCCCCCTTTCTTTCCTCTTTTTTTATTTTTATTTTTTGATGTCGCTAAAAGTCCTATCACTTTTAGTTGTCGTACTTTTTTTGCCCCCCCCCCCCTTTCCAGTCCCAATCGCCGTCTTTAGATACCATATTCTCCTTGGGACACTGGACACCTGGACTCGATAGAGATTTTTTTTTTTTTTTTGTGTTATTGGAGACTCGAGCAAAGACATGGTCCCTACTGAGGTTTTTCTTCAGATACTTTGTTCTCCTTGGAAACGCTGGAGAGTTAAGAACTCTGTGGACTCTATTGAACTCGTGGACTCTATTGAGATTTTTTTTTTTTTTTTTTGAGACATATATCATGGGCTCTTCGGGACGCTGGTGACTCGAGCGTAGACATGAACTCTATTTAGGTTTTTTTTTTTTTTTTCTGTGGGCTCCTTGGAACTCTGGAAAGTCGACCATAGACATATGCTCTACTGAGAATTTTCTTTCCCCCGTCACCAATCCCTTGTAGCAGTCTGCATTTGACTCAAGAAAGTAAAAGCTACATAGTTTGAAACATTTTTAAACCTACTTTCGCTCCAAATGGTATGTTTTATGTCTCAGACTGGATCATCTTCAAAATTCAAGACCACAGAAACGTGCCCTTCACAAAGGGTCAATTGAAAAAAACAGATCCAAGAAAATCGTGAGATAGTCATGAAAGGGTAGGACTTAGAGATAAAAGAAATTTCTGTGCAGGCTTAGTCCTTACAGACAAAGATAATTAATTAGGTCCATAAACTGATTCAATTTATAAATTTTGAAAATTTAAACTGCTTTATTTTTCAGATAAAAGAAGATACTGCAAACGAGTTTAATTTGTTAACGAAGTATTTTTATGATATGGACGCAACTCTATTCTTACATTTTGAATTTCTATTACTTTTTCACATGTTTATGTATTTAATTTTAGGGCACTATTAAAAAGTAAAACAATTTGCAATGAAATAAAACAATTATTATTTCAGCATATTCTGCTTCAAATTAAGTGCCCTGTGCAAATTATTGGGTGAACTGTTTTCTTACTTTATATATTTTTAACCTAATCAGATTTAAATTACATATTTAAAGAAATTTTTCTTGAAGTATGTGTTTTCCTCCTACATTTTCAATCTTGCATATTGAAACAAAAAAAGCTTGACTTTTTTTTTCTTATTAAAAATATCAACAGTTAAGTTTTCTGAAATATAGTTTCTAAAGTTCAGGGGAATGGACTCTTATTACACTTTCTGATTCCTTTGCATATAATAGGGTTTTTTTTTCCAGAGAAATGTTCTCTCACGTTAATTGCTAGTATTAACTGTTCTCCTTTGTAAATTAAAACAAATTAAAATTGCTGCCAAGTAACCCAGCCTACCTCGTTTTCAAAAGCTTCACACTTATTTTTTTCTTTTTTTCTCATTTTTTTTTCTTGAATTCAATTTTTATAAAAGATATTTAATAGCAGAAAATCATTTTTTATGTATGTGCTAATACTCTTAAATGCCTTTTCTTTTCATCTTTTTTGAAAATGAAGTACATTATCTATGTTTAATTAATTTTCCATCTTTTTAGGTAAATATTCGAGTTTTTTACCTGTTGTCTGATTTGCCTTTATGAGTTAGCCGTGGTAAGTCAATTTTTTTCCAATTAAATTAAATTTACTTCGTGTAAAGGATACGCTAAAAATGTGTTTCAACATTCATTTTTCTTCATGGTTTTGTAATTAGTCTCTTCAGAAAAGGGGAAAAAATCTTTTTCCTCTTTTTCCCCGAAAAAAGGTCCGTTTTTATTTTTGAAAAGTGGAAAGTTGCATAATAATCTCTTTCTTTGCTCATTTTCAATGCAATTTTCTCTGAAACAGTATCACAAGTTGTAACTAATAACCTATTTGAGTTGGGAGAATTTTTTTTTTTTTTTCACTACTTTCGGAGATTTATGAAAAGATTCATATTTCATTTTTGGAGCAGAATGGCGTCGACAAAACTTATCACCGCTTTTTAAATATTTATGATTCGATATGCTAGAAAGGACTTTGTCATCTATTAAAAAGCGCTATTTTGCCTTTCAAATGCACAAATTGCTGCATAAAGAAGTGATTAATCATTGCTAAATTACGACGAATAAAAATGAATAGTTTTTTCAAGAGCTGGCAAAATGGCGCGTACTTCTTTTTGTTATTTTTATTTCCTTGCATTTTAATTCATCCGCTATCTTGTGAAGTTTCTGGGGAGTTCTAAAAGATGTTTTTTTTTTTTTTTCAGACGGATTCTCTAATTGTGCATGCATTCAGCAAAGTCTAATTCGTTTTAAAAGCATTAATTTGAATATTATCTAGGATGTTCCTAGTTTGGAGTTTCTGATTCATTCTTTTGATCAGTACCGCTTTGTTAATGATGATGCCCCCACCGTTCAAGGAGGGGTAGAGAGTAGAGTTTAAGATTACATAATAACAGGCTCTTTCAGAAATAGCCTCTGGTGACAAAGATTTTATTTATTAGAGGTTCTGCGTAAGACACGGGGAGTGGACGCGGAAAAACCTGTAACCGTACCTATCGGCTCGCGTTCGAAATTAAAGACTAGCTCTCAGTTCAACTTGCTTTTTAGTAGAGCTCGCCATCTTTTGTTAGTTTTATGCACGAGGCAAAATTAGTCTTTTATTAATCTCTTTCGATAAAAGATGCTCTTTTTTATAGGTAGGTATGGTTTCCAGCTTGGCGAATTTATTGCCATACCTTTTAAATGTTCACAATTTCAAAATTTTCACCTTGACTGAATTGATTATTTATTGTGTGTTTACGGACGCAGTGAGTGTGATTGATATGTTGTAAGCATATATACAATTGATGTACTGTATTATTTTATACATTAATTTTTGACGTAGTACAATTTCATAAACTTCTGTTGTCTTGATTAGATTGTCAGCAAATAGCATTAATGTGTTGAAGATGCAACACTGTTTCTAAAGTTAATGTGTATTTTTAGCATCCATTTTTTTTTTTTTTTGAATGAGCAAACAGATGAATTCAACAATCTGTCAATTTTGATAATATCTCAAATACAATTCAGCTTTGGATTGTTTATTTATTTATTTGCAGAATATTTGGAATGATATGTACATAGAAATATGTAGGGTTAATTTAAGGAGTTTTAGCAGCAATACTAGAGTTACATGTAGGGGAAAGGGGGCGCATGTGAACAACCTTTTTAATTTCTTTATTTTTCCAAAAAATCATAGCAAAAGTGTCCCTATGATTGGAATCCTTTGAGATTGTTTGAAAAATTATCTCTGAACTTTGTGGTATTTTTAAAAAAATCTTCAATTGTTCACATGTGCCCTTACAAGGGGGACAAACAAGCCTGAGGCACTATGAACAAGATTTTTGAAAAAGCGATTGTTTTTATATTTAAACGAATAACTCTTCAATCTGAAACATATACGCATACACCAATTGCATTGAAAGGTTTGTAACCTATACTCTGCCAGTTTTAATTGTACGTCAATGTATCAATAAGAAAATATTTTTCTCCCAAAGTATAACCCTGCTCACTGCTAAACTGTAAAGTTTCGAGTTCTGGTCTCTGGATAGAGACAAAAAAAAACTTATAGGACTACATAGAACAAGTATTATTTTATTGTGTAAAGATTGTTCGTATTATGTCATGCTTTTGAGCTTCGTATGACAATGTATTTAAAATGATTTCATGCTTAAGTTTTAAATGAAATAAAAATACTTTGTATCGTTTTGTTTCCTATAGCTGTTCTATGACACTAAATTCTTGTCCAACTATTTAGTAATTTAAAAAAAGTTGTAAAATAATTAAATAAGTGAATAACAAAAAATTGAAAAGCAAATAAACAATACATTTAGAAATTAATTATAAAAAAGTAAATTATAAATATTTACACATTTTTCTAAAACCTATAATATCTTACACTTATAGTCATACTATGGAAGAGATATAGGAACTGTTTACATGTGCCCCTGATATTATGTTCACAAGCAATGCATGACTGCAAAGTGAAAAAATAATTTTTAATTGATAAAAATAATTAAACATTTTCAAAAGTTTACCTGAACAATACCATACAATGACTTGCAATCGTAAAGTTTGGCTCATTAGTCAGCTTAAAATTTTTAAATGGAGGCCATGATGAAATTACATACACACCTCAGAAACACATAATGGCCTTTTTTTTCTAAAAGCCTAAAAGTCCGTGCGGATTGGTACTTCTGTCACTCTAGAATTTTTCAAGATTTTTTGCTTCAAATTATCATAGTAAAACATAAAATGTTCTCATGTGCCCCCTATCTACTAAATGAATTCCTACTTATTCATGTATATCATTGCAGCAGTTAACCTATATCAGTAGCATTTTGTTGTTTTGTGTAAGCTTACACTTGATTAAATTGTTTATTGTTATTATTATTATTTACACAATGCAAAATTTTGCTAAGCAGTACTCTGGTTAAACTCGTTGATACGTGACGTTTCTTTCATGAGAGCAGGCTAGAACTTATGTTTCCCAACTGTTGTTTCTTATTCGCAGACAATTTTAATAGAAAACAAAGTAGCCATTAAAATATTTGACGCTATTGCTGTGCTGCCTTTTAATCTGCTTTATTATTCTTAACTTTTCTTATAACAACCAAAGGATAATCCAAATAATCCAAAAAAAGTTATTACACACTGAGTCCACCACATTCCAATAACTAGTGTTGTTTAGAGCCTTTACTTATCTTAGAATTTTCAGTTGTAGAATTAAAACAAATTAGGAAAGCATTATTTTATTACCCTGCACAACATTTGTTTCGGAAGTGCGCTACTGTCAATATATCCATAGCTCTTATATTATTGCAGTCGAACTTCTTTATAACGTCCGCGAAGGGACTTGAATCGAGTGCTTTTAAAAAATGGGCTTGTAAAAAAATCAGGAAGTTCATACATATTTACTTTATTTTATTTTTATTTTTCTACAATACCAAAGAAGTTGGTTAATTTTCCCTGAACAGTCTTGTTGTACTTTTTGTTACATTATTTTTCGCAAAATAGTCATGGCCCGAAAAACAGTGTCCTTTGCGTCCGTGACTTCAGAAAAAGTAAATGGTTTATGCATTAAAATTAAAAAAAAAAAACTTTATTACTTGCTCTCATTACTAACTCATTACTAACTTTGAGTTGATTTCTGTATGCTAAAGGAATGTCAAGGAAAAAAGAACAAGAACACGGGGAGGCAAGTCGAATTTTTTAGAGATCTCATGAATTACTTTAGAATTGCTCGTTGTATCCAGATTTTCCTCGTTAGAAGCGAATTGTGCTTTCTTAGACTAAATATTATACCAACCAAGTATTTCTGAATTCCTCGTAAAATCCTCCTCTCGTTAAATCAGAGCACTTTAAAAGCACATGTATTAAATAAATTTGTAAATCTTCTTTATTGTTTTCGGTATCATAAGCTCTAAACTCATCACCAAATATCCTTCGACTTCTCTAGTTCTACTTTTTTTTTTCTTTCATCTTCTGCCGCGCAATTTTGTTCCAACCTGGCAACCCAAATCGAATGGGGTGGAGTAGCAGAAACTAGAGACGGGCCCGGTGACAGTCCGGCAAGGAAATGCCGCAGGCCTAGGCTGTCATCGCGTATTACGCTAATAAAGTTTTTTTTTTATTTTATTATTTTTATTTTCGGAATAACATCGCGTTAATGAGGCAGCCCCCTCGTAGACCTTCTGCCTCGGGCTACAGCCACCCCCCTCCTACTAATTCATATTCAGGTTTGCATTTCCATGCATGTTTGAGTTAGTTACTGTCTGTTTGCCGTGCGTCCGATCTGCCTATGGAAATTCTCTGTCAACAGGCATTTATAATTGTCTCCGTGTGCAAAGTATATTCCACGTCCTTTCATCCCGATGAAAGGCAACAAAGGATTTGAAATATTTATCGAATTGAGACAAGGCCTTCTGAATATCTATTGATAACCTTAGGATAGAGAGGAGCGCTGTAGTAATTAGAAATTGCATGGTAACGGTAAACATTGCTCTGCAGTACAAATGAAGATTGAATCTTTGTTCTCAAATGGTAATAATTGCATTTTTCCTGGTATTGAACTGGATTCAATGTATACGTGTCTCATTAAAATGGAGTTACTGTATCTCCTGTGTTTGCCTCTTTTTTTTTCTTCGGATTTATTGGATTCGGAGTTTAATTGTTTTTCATGTTAATTTTGCACTTAACTTCAAACTTTGAATTGCAACAGTGGATCGTGCTTAGAACGTTGAGCTTAAAAGTACGAACAGCTAAAAAATTTGAAAAGTGTAACAATAGTTAACAATGGTCACACATATTTTTCCTTTAAGAATTGGCGTTTCACCTTAGGAATAGTGATTGGATCATGTTAATAAACAAACTTGCTGTCAGTGTTTAAATTTAGAGATGCCGCTTTGAGTACTGTTGTTTCAACCAACTTTGTTCGGCAAACGGAGGCGAACTGAGTCCCCCAGGAGGGAGCCAACCTTGACTCCCAAAAGGCGCAAAAAAAAAAAAAAATAAATAAAATAAAAATAAATAAATAAAAATAAAAAAAATTTAAAAAAAAATTAAAAAATTAAAAAAATTAAAAAAAAAAAAAAAAACGAAGGTGCTCAGGTTTAAAGACGCAACACAAGTTCATGGGTAAGAAAGAACCAAAAAAACCGTAGGTGCACACATTTGAGGACGCAAATAAAGTAAGATAAAATATAATTTTAAAAGAAAGTTCGAAGGCGGGGGGGGGGGGGGGGGGGACCAAGGCCCACACTTTCGAGGGCGCAAAAGAAAAACCACAGGAGCTCAGGTTAAGGGGAGCAGAAAGGAAAAAAAGAACAAAGTTGCACAGGGGTTTGAGGAAGCAAAAATTAAAAAAAAAAAAAAAAAAAAAAACAAATCTCGCAGGATTGAGGGCGCAAAAAGAAACAAACGCATACAGGTTCGAGGGCGCAAGAAAAAAGAGAAAGAAAGAAAAACTATGGCGATTACGTTCAAAGGCGCAAGTAAATAAAAATATTTTTAAAAAAAACACCGAAGTTGCACAGAGGGCGTTGGAGGGCGCATCGGGCCGGCGGACTAGTTCGCCCCTGGTGCGGAATTTATACAATATCTATATTTAATTCAGTTCAATGCTTCAAACTAATATTTCATAATATTTCTTTTCCGTTAACGGTATTCAATCTAAAAAGTGCAAATGGAACCGGATATCTGGATGCAAAGAAATTCCGCGGAAAATCTTTCTATTTACTGTTCTATCGCACTTGAGGTATTTAAAACAAACGTTCTCTTTAAATCGATTTTTTAGAAGACATTTTAAAGCAAGTATTCGAAAGCAAACACCATTCCCCGAATGCCCCACTTACGCGGTTACCTAACATAAAAAGGATTCCCCCCTCTCTCCCCCCAATTTGACCGATAAAGTGAGGGGCGTCCAGGAACAACAAAGAACGAATTAATGTAAACATGATTCGAATTCCTCCGAAAACAGGATTCAACTGGTCATACGCAGACGAGAGTAAGTTCATATAAAAAAGGGCTTCCCATAATCTTGAAGGTCACGATAAGGTCGTCTGCCTCTTCCCAAAGCTGGCTTTTTAAACACAGGGGAGGGCAGATGCTGTCACTCAAGCCGGTGCAGCGTATGAAAACTTATTATATTTCATTTTCCCGACCCCTCAGGAACAAGAAATTCACGTGGCCGTCAGTTATTTAAGAGATTATGAGCAAACACTGCCAATAGATAAAGAAGCTCCGCAAATAGCACTTTGTTTTCTTAGGGTAAAAGCATGAAAATTATTACAGCATGAGGATAGTCTACTTGTAACTTCCTATTATCGAATAGAATGCTCCTTCTGTAACTTAGGTTTTGAACTGTCAACAGAATTTCCTGATGAACTTATCAGTCGATAATTCGCTGTCTTGCATAAATAGTATGTGTTCTCTCACAAACGACAGAAAAAAATCCAACTATGTGGCATAAATTTTTGCTATGAATCATAAGTAATTGTCGCATTAGATTAATTGTATGTTCATTGTTCTGCATAAAAATATTTCTGAATTATATATATATCTGTATACAGGATGTTCCGTTTTAACGTACAAGACCTTTATTTTTGCAACCGTTAGTCCAAGATGCATACTTATAATTGCAAAAATGTTCAAAATCTGATGCAGAGTTAAGATATTGAAAGTTAGAAGAAGTATAAAAATGAGTCAAAACATACAAAATTTAACTTTTTATACGGGTCCCAGGTCCCGTTACTTATATTTAGGGAAATTTTCTCCATTGAAAAATCAGTTTGACTTTAGTGCGACCAATATTCACCGAGCTATGAAACGCAGCGTTTTGTGAATTACACCACTTTACACTCGCCGACAACAACAGCTTTTGGAGGGAAATATAGCGGTTAACAAGAGTTTAAAATTATACGTGCGAATATAGTGGGATTGTTCAAATTACTCGAGATTTTGAACTGTGCTTTTGCGTGTCATGGCATAACAGTGTCATTTATTTGGGAATAGCAATGAAAAATATAAATACTTATTTTATTTACTTTGACAACCTGACATTCTTCTGAAATGGCGATAAGTTCCAATGTCATCTTTTGTATGGTCCCTTAAAACTTTAAACTCGAATATGTCCTTGAGTTTTAGTCGCACTAATGTCAAGGTTTTTGTGACAGTAATAGTTTTGAATGGAGATTATTTCTCTAAATATTAGTTAGAGTCATTGAGGCCTGTATAAAAAGTTAAATTTTGTATTTTTTTACTCATTTTTAATTTTGCTTCAAACTTTCAATATCTTAACTCTACATCTGATTTCGAACATTTTTACAATCGGAAATATACATCTAAGACTAACGGTTGCAAAAATAAAGGTCTTGCAGGTTAAAACGGAACACCCTGTATGTGTGTACACACACACACACACACACACACACACACACATATATATATATATATATATATATATATATATATATATATATATATATATATATATATATATACAGTTAATGTGTCCTCTATTTTCGTCGGTACATCTACAAAATCTTTTTCCGAATTCCTACAGACCCCTTTTGGAAAATCAGACTGCAACCAAATGAAGATTACAGAAGTAAACACCCTACTGCCGTGCTAAGCGCAAAAGTCGTATCTGCAACAGAGATCAAAATGAGAAATTGCCGTTTAAAGTTTTGCGCCTCCATGTTGATTCAAAAGCAACTTTTCCAGACTTTTTTAAAATATAATTCCGTTTGACAAATAACCAAAAAAACATCATATTCAGGTGAAATGTTTGACAAAGAACCACCTGTTGACCGTTACTCAGTTTTGATAAAAAGTGCAGATATGACTTTTGCGCTCAGCCCCGGCAGCAAACAGATGCTACAAACGAAGTTTCAACATCCTTCTTCGTTTTTGATCTCCACTAGACCCACTCCGTTCCACGTCAAACGTCAACTCTTAATGTACGGTCAAAAACGAAAGTCCTTGTATCAAATGAATATTTTCGCAGTTTTTCCAATTGTCTCTGCCATGAATATTTATACTAAGAAATAGACTTAAAAACCACTGAAGAAACTCCTGTTATGCAGCAGATGCCATTTCCTGTGCATCTTGAAGAACGGGGGATACTTATCTTTCCAGAGACTTAGATAACTTTAATTAGTGGGAACCACTGTTATTTGTGAAGTACTTCGAAAACGACGAAAGACGTTTTTTAGGTTTACTCTGACTGAACTTAATGCATAATGGAAGACATATTACCGACTATGTTTTTTATTTGCTTGGGACTCTAGCAGTATGAAGAGTTTCTTTGATCCTTTATTCTGAACTAATTGAAAAGTTGGCTTGCTCGACAGTTCTTAATTATTTTTAAGTGTCTTCATACTAAATTTTATAAATGCTTCTCTTGGGAAACTTAATCGTGTCGCAGTTTCATCTGAGTTTTGTACTTGGGATCATTCTTGAAAAAGTGTAACTTTTCTGTCACACGCCTTTTACAGAAAAAACTTTAAGGAACAATTCATTTAACAATGCTTTTTAATTTCACCAAAAATATATCTATTTAAACTTGCCAACAATTCTTTAATAATAATTTTTATTTTAGTATATTTTTGGTTCACAACATGTGAATTCTCACCTCCGTGGCATGTCACACACCTTGTGTGACTGTTTATGTTGCTTAATAACTTGTTTAATTAAAAGTAAATGTTTATTTATTTATTATTCCTTTCACAAGTGTCTCAAATACTAGTTGTTTAAGTACATTCATTTTTTTAATATTGTGTTTTAGTTTGTTTTTCTTAGGATAAGTAGTCATGTCACACGAAAAACTCTCACCTCCGTTACCTAAACGCAAAATACCATTCCTGATTAACACTTGGCAGTAATGACATCAAATTTTATTTTCCATGACAAGGGAACCCTCATGTTTATTTTCAGCCATAGTTGAAGTTGTGAGATTTTTGTTGAAAAAAAAGAAGATAGATTTTGCTTTAAAAACTTAGTGTGGTTATTCTGACTTTTCACCTCCGTGAACTTGAATTTCAGGGATGTAAATTAATGTAAGAAAAGAAGTCAACATGTTTTCATATGCTTACATGTGCAGATTGTAGCAACGAAGAATAAAAACTGTTCCATGAAGAATGTGTAGGCATATATTGAGGGAAAGATCCTCACCTCCGTGACAGGCCTTATCAATGTAATTATTTCTGAGGTAAAAATAACTGATGGAGGGGAAATACATCAATAATAGCGTTCTACCAAAATTATAAATTGCCAGCATACCCAAAAATTTACTAAATGCTATTTTTTACGTACATTTGAAACTACTAATTAAGCCGTACTTTAATTAAGAGGGCTTAATATTATATTTCCACTAATCATTAAAATAGCTGATTGTTTGCACAATTAACAAAATTACTACTTTGATATTAAATTGGCCTCGATTTTTAAACATTAAAAGTTTTTTTTTTTTTTCGTGAACAAGGCATTTTTTATCTATGAGTAAAATAATTGGAACTTTTAGCGGGGCCATTGTTTATGGTTACTTATAGTAGGTACCACTTTCATGTCAGAATTTAAAAAAAAAAAGTTTTCGAAATTGAAAAATATTTGGGTTCAAAAGTTACGTTTTCTGGAGAATGACCCATTTGCTTCAACGGTTGAAGAAATGGCATCATTTTGAAATCAGACACTAAAGAAGTCTTTTGAGATTAGTCACTGTTAAATTCCGTTGAAGCCAAAAAGATTAACGCTTCGGAATATAATTTAACTAATCCTAGAACGATAGTAAAAATATCATCATAAATTACTTATAAGAAATAAAACTATTCATTTTAGCTTCGATTATTTCTTTGTTCACAATATAACTTCTTATGTTTTCGGTTAAAGAGCTTTTCTTCTTTTTATAGTTTGTATTAAAAAAGAAAAAAAAAACATTGATTTCTTCTTAAAAACTCTTTTTCCCACCCCCCTCACCCCGACTTACATAAACTTTATTCATGAGTGCCCACTAGGGGGGGGGGGTCTCATAGTCCAGACTGTGCCGTTGAAATTCTAAGGGGGAGTTGTTTTTAGGGGTATTTTTCTTTTTTCTGGGATGGGAGGGCTCTTGTTCTTGGAGGATCTGCATGGTATTTGGAGGGAGGTGCACCATTGTTCTTGGGAGAATTGGCATTTTTGATTTGTTATTGAGAAAAAAAGCGAGTTGACTGAAAATAAAAGAAGAATTTTACCTTCTCAAACCTGAGTGTATACTGCAAATGCATATACATTGTACAATGATATTTCATTCTGTTTTTTTTTTTTTTTTTTTTTTTTTTTTAACTTTTAAAAATTAATTCGTTGGTAAGGAAGTTCAAATTTGTCTCCAAGAATATAAACTATTTTTCCCAAGTTACAAAATCATTACTCTGCATTTCTGTTTCTACTTCCACTAATTAGGATGTAATTGAAATCGGGTTACTATTTTGAAAACAATGTCTTCTTCTCTCTTTTGTCATACACCCTGTTGACTTAAAATTGCAGAGGAAACAGGTTTCATCATAAACTTGGCCCAAAAAGAAGGAAAATCTGTTCTGTTTTGTTTCCTTTCACAGAAACCCTAGAAGTTTCATGAGCCCGTGCTGATACGCTCAGCTGGCTAAGGGCACTGGGGTGAACTTGACACAAAGACAATTACACCAGAACAGGTGTGGGCGTTTGTGCCTCTTATGTGAAAACCTTAATGATGTTGGCCCGTACTTTTTTCTCTCCTTCTGTTCTGTTCTGTTCTTTAAGTGAGGTGTATTCCTTTCTTTTTCAATTCGAAAATTCATCCAAGCAGCACTTCTATTTTTGTAATTGCTTTTATTTTTTGTAATCTAGGATAGATTTTTTTTTCAGGCAATTTTACTGCAAAACATTTATAGATTAAAATTGTGAACATGATAGTCGTTTCAATAATTCAGGATTAAAAAAGCAATGTATAAGACAGGTTGTTTGAAATTATACATCTATGTTCTTATGCATTATTATTATTATTATTATTATTTTTTTTTTTGCTATCGTTCTTTTTCAAGAACAAACTTAGTTGAGATTAAAGATGTAAAATTTCCAGAAACTTTGAAGTGGCGGTTAAAAAAAAAAAAGTTTTCTGGAAAAAAAATGGAAAATATTATTTAAAAAAAAATTAACGTTCTAATAGTTATATTTCCTCAGAGAGCATGAAGTGTTTTCTATTTAAAAACATATTCAATTCATATTTTATATAATTTTCCTGTTAAAAAATATCCTTTCCGCTTCTTAACTGTCAGTATTGTTTCTTGTTAAAAATACCCAAATTGTCCAAATTAATCAAATCATCATTTAAACATTACTTTTTAATGGGATTTGATTTTTACTTCCTTAAAAAAAAAGAAGTATTGTATTCGCGAAAAAAATTTCACTCAAAAATCGACCTTAATGTCCATTTTACTCACCCCCGAATGAATATTGACTTTTTTTTTCGACTCGACCACACGTGGATAAGTACCTAAGAAAGTATAGACACGCAAACATTCATTTTGACTATTCCCGAGTTAATTACAACGACTTTTCTCGTGACGTCTGTATGTACGTATGTGCGTATGTATGTTGCATAACTCAAGAACAGTATGTCCTAAAAAGTTGAAATTTGATACGTAGACTCCTAGTGGGGTCTAGTTGTGCACCTCCCCTTTTGGTTGCATTCGGGTGTTTCTAAAGGGGTCTTTTGCCCCTTTTTGGGGGGAAATCATTGTTAATTTCGATGTAAACTCAAGTGGGGTTATAATTTGGTGGATACTTGGCGATATATCGCCAGTCTTTTGGTCGCCAAGTTTTTCGCCAACTTGGTGACAAATTTAACATTTTTTTTTTTTTTTTAAATCTTTTTTAATTTGATTTCGATTTGGCCACTGTTGGTGATATTTAGAAAGTAAACTATTGAATCACAGTAAAATTGCCAGTAATGGGGGAATGACATTAAAATATGGTAAAAGGAAGTCATGTGATGCACACATCAGCTCATTTGTAATTGTAATTTATTTTTTTTTATTTATTTTTGACAGTAATTATCGCTGTTTTCTTATTCAAAATTTTTTCAAAAAGGTTTTTTTTTTGTATCTTTTCCCCCAATTTACTACATACTTTTATACAAATGTGTTTTGATGTATACACAAACATTAAATGCTATATTAAACTTAATCATCTCCATTAATTGATATTATTGATATAATACTGTCCTGCGTGTATAAATTCAGTTTTAGTTAAAAAAGTAGCAAATAATACTTGATGTGCAGACACATTAAAATCGTTCATCTTCCTGCATTCATCAAATGTGGTTTTATGATTTTCAATGTCCCGATCAATCTTTCTCTTCTTAAACTGTGGGCCCTTTTATTTAGTTTTCTCAGTTAATTATTTCCTTTCGCTCTCTTTTTTGACTACTTTTCTTGCTTCTGCTGTACTTCTCCTCCCTTCCTTTTCATTCCCATACTCTTCTTTCTTTCTCAGGAACGTTTTCGAGTTCATTTTCATCAGAGAGTTGCTGAGATGAGGCCGAAAATGCCGAATTTTTAGTGAAACTACAGCTTGTGTAGCCAATTTAATCGATTCGGGGCACAGAGGAATATTATCTTCGTTCCGTTCTATCCCGTTTCGACACATTTACCGAAATGGAATCCTTCGTTGAAGAGTATACTACCATCAAACTACGACTGTTCAGAACCTTACTTTACGTCTACATAGAAATTACAGTATCGAACGAAATAATACTTTGCTTACTTTGAGTTTGACTACAAATTAATGTAATTTCAAAATTCATAACAAGGTTACACTGTATATATCACTTTATTACTCTGTGGAAAAATTCGAAACTAACGACGAACGTCTGTTTTCATTTACTTAGAACTTACTTAAGTATTCTATTTTCTGCAAGTTTCTGGTCCCTGTTCAACCCTGATTTTTTCACCTGAAATGCTAATGGTATGCAAAAAGAAAAATTACCACCACTATAGCCAAAATACTACCATATAACAAAGGTGCTGTTTCACTAAATATGTTTTTTTCTTATTGATTTTCGCCGAACGAAAAGACAATTGTTTTGCTTCTGATTTCAGTCAGTTAGGATTTCGCTTTTTTTCCGAAGGAGTGAATTTTTGATCAAATACCAAGAAACTTTATCCTTTGAAAGCCGCACTAAGTTGACTTTATTACATCTGTGACTGGAGAGGATCTAGTGACACATAATTCAGGTATTCAGCTTAATGCTACTTGCGGTAAATTTTATTACCTTTGAAATACATTTGTAACTCTGGGTTCGGATTTCTAACTGCTATATTATTCATGGCCCTTTTTATTTCACATATCGCCAAGAGTGGATATCTCAGATTGAAGTATTCGAGACTACAATGACGTCAGCCTAAGAGGGACCTCCTGCTTCGAGGGTAAAACAAATATGCGTGATGAGGCACGTAGGGTGCTGGAAAATGTGACGGTGACTTGAGATATAACACCACCCCCTCCATTGGTAGTCGTCTATATTTTCCATATTTTACCCTGAGCACATTTCTTTCCTGCTGCTAATGCTTTCCGACTGTTATGTGTGCCATTACTTGTGGGTGTTACTCAATTCCCGCCCCCCTCTTCTAATGGAAGGAATCTAGGGGCTGAGCAGGGAAAGAAGAAAGGTTTTGAGGGACTGTAGGGACCGTTTAGCCTTAACGGCTATTGACGCTGGAATATCAGTCATTTTTGCTGGAACGTTTTGTAAACACGCGACTATTCTTTGCCGAGGAAAGGGGAAAAGTAACAGAAGAAATGATGTGGGTGATTTGTCTATTTTTCGCCTTTGATTTTGGTGGAAGCGCTTCATCTGGAAAATTGACTAACTTTTCTCCTCGCGAGAAATTCTGGTGTTTGGGGATTGGAATGCATAGGTGTTTTGGTTATTGCAGACAGACAGAAGTGCCCCTGCTCACGTGATTGCGCTTTAACACATTTCGTGCTTTTCCGTTACTGTGACCAATGACTGCGAGAATGTATCTAAAGTTTGGTATTTCCAAAGAATTTCTTTTATGTTATTGATACGTCGAACAAGTAAGGTAAACACACCACTACTGGTGTGTTTACCTTTGAGTTTTTTTATTCATTTAGCTGAAGTAGTTATACAAATGTGATGTTTCTGCATTTGTGTCAAATATTGATCCAGTAAATGTCAACCTCCGATCTGATGGAAAAGCGAACATCCAATTTATAGGTGGAAACGGACACATCTATCACTTATCAAGGTTGCCTTTGCCGAATTTCAAGGAGGGGCACATCGAATTGAACAGAACACTCGCTTCAGTATCACCTCGCTATTTTTCCTTTTCCCCTTCTATCTCATTAGATAGAATCATCTTTCCTGGCCACTTGCCAATTTACCTTTACTAAACGTGGTCGGACAGTACCTTTTCATTCAAATGTATGGTTTATTTGGTTTATGTTGTTACAAAGATTATTTGTCTTAAAATGCTTTCACTTGTGCTCATTATGAGTAAAATACGGATAAGTCATTGGGGCATGGGGGGAGGGGGAGGCTTCGGTAAAACTGAAACTGGTCCTCTCGGCGTTCACGTCTCAACGAGAAAGATCCCGTTTTAACACAATTATAAATTATGAAGCAAAAATAAGTGTTCAGAGTAGAATGTTCTTTCCACTTTTTTTTTTTTTTTTTTAAATATTTTGGCTGCCGTAATGTAGTTATTCAGTGATTCCTTATTATTAGCAAAGATGTTTTTGTTGTGTTATTCTAAATACGGATCTTGTTATTTTACAGTTTGTTGATCATGAGTTCTTGTATACAAAGAAATGCAACTGAAAAAAAGGGAAAGAAATGAATTTGTAGTTACAACAATGATAATATTCATCTGTAGTCAAAGGTATTGCACATTGAATACCTCCATTGAGTGGAAGACCATTCTGTCATATGGTTTTTCTCAGGATACACTAGACCATTTCTGTACATTCATAATAAAAATAGTTTTAAAAAAACTTTTCGTAATAGGGATCAAAAAATCTGAAACCTTTGGTTTTTCTGAAAAATTTAGTAGGACAAATTTACTAAGTTTGATCAATTCACCGTTGTTAAAGAATATTTCCTCTCTTTGCTTTAAACAGAAAGGCTACTACAGGGTGGCGACAGATCAGGGAAATCAGGGAGATCAGGGAAAAGTCAGGGAACTTTATTAATCAGGGAAAAGTCAGGGAAATATCAGGGAATTTTGAAAAAATAACAAAAAATCAGGAAAAATTGATTTTATGAAGAAATTTTTTTTTTTTTTTTGCTTTACAAAATTAAGTACTCTAATTCCCTAAGCATTTTTCGCCAATTATCTGTTCAAAAAAAAAAAGTAAAATAAATGAGGTGCGATTATACACTGCCGCATATTTGTACATCTTTTTTACTAAACGTCAAAGTATTGAATCTTACTTATTAACCACAAGATAAACTTCCTAAGATTGCTTCTGTGTCTGTTAGGTTGTTTATTTTACCTAGCTTGAAATTTCCTTATACGCTTTCAATGCTACGTAATATAAACAACCATACAGGCAAAGAGGAAGCCTTTGCCTTTATTCCATTGTCTCGAAGTAATTAGTGTACTGTAATCACGATTTCAAGAAGAAATCTTTGGTTTTTGAATTAAGACCTTAAAAGCTTAAAAGTTATTACTTCTTTGCATTTTTAATTTAATTGCTAGAATTGAACTTTCAATTATTTGTTGTCACCGCAGATTATAAAGGTTTTCTTTTCTTCAGACTTAAGGGATTCTTTAATTTTATAACCAAGTTGTATTCTTCTTTTATATATTTTGAAATTAACTAATTGATTTTTTTTCTTGCATTTCAAAGTTGTTTGTTAGAAAAGCAATCTAAGATTTTTTTTTCGTTACATGCTGAAATCATTTGAAATAGAGTTAACTTGTGTACTTAAGTAAATATCTTTATTTTTTTTTATTGATAAAATACTGTATTCATTCATTAAAACCTATGTTCTTGATTAGAGAAAAGCTCCCTATGAATGGATGTCAAATGGTTTCATCTGTTTTGCATAAATATGTCAATTAGTTATATAAGAACAACTACATTACTTCAATTCTTCCACTATTACTTGTTATTCTTGCAACATTTATTATACTGTTTGAAAACTTAGTTCAAAATAATTTCAATTACTTTTTAGTTCTATGATAAATACACATGTTTTTAAGAATAATTTTAATAGTTTCTTAAAATTCTTATGCTAAGTGGTTTCTTGAAATAAAGTTTTTTTTTTTTTAATTTTCTATAACCTTTCCATGTAGAAAAATTTAATATGCTGTTTTGTAGGGGTTTCCCCCCCCCCCCAAAAAATTGACTTGATGTGTTTTTTAAAACCATTTTATTAAAAAAGTAGCATCTTTTTAAAATATCTTTAGTTCAACAACTTTACACAACTTAAAACGTTTAAAATACTGCATTTTATACAAACATACAATGGATTTCAAGTAGAGCAAAGAAAGAAAACATTATCATTGGTAACGTAAATCAGGGAAATTTGGTGAACCTAATCAGGGAAATCAGGGAAAAGTCAGGGAGCTTTTTTTCACAGTTCCTGTCGCCACCCTGTACTAGATTTAGCGAATGAAAGTTCGAAAGCCAACTATTTTCTCTTGTATTCCACAGACTATTCAAAATGTTCTAGGTCTTATAGCTGCAAAATTTCTCGTTTAATCCTTTTATTATTTAAATTTAATTTTTTTCGATCGAACGTTAACCACTAACGTTTGAGTTGCATCAGTGCAAAGTATATATTGCACATTCCATTCTGATGGAAGTAACTTATAGCCAGTAGACAATAGTTCACCTAGGGAGTCAAAGATTTATATGCAGAAGAAATAATGCTTAACAGTGTATTAACATTCTATTTACCCAACATACAATAACATGAAGGGCTCTTGAGATGGAAATCAGAACGTTCTGTCCTTTCCTCGCCAATAAAACTCAACCATTTAGATAGGCTAATCATCTGTTTTCTATCCAAGTCATGCAGTTCTGTTTTCAATCAACCGAACAGCCGCCAGATTCAACCGAGGTTATGAGAAGGGGAGGAAAGAAGAAAAAAAAAAAAAAAAAAACACACACACACACACACGCACAACGTCTGCTGTATAAGAGCGACTTACGTCAGCTATGCCGAGATTGCCTTAACTGCTGTGTATTGGGTGGGAAGCGAGAGAAGAAATCGATTTTCTCTCGTCCTTCTCCCGTACCTTATTCCCAAGCGAGAATGCCTGGTGCAGGGAAACAAGCGTTCATTCGCTTCGAAAATACTTGTCGTGTTTCGAAACTCATCACCGCGGCACTGTATCTGGATGCATCGATCGGCTGAGGGATGGGCGTTCGGTATGTGTGTCGTGGAGTGAGTAATTGAATGGCATTGTAATAATGTGTCTGCCATCATGAAGTTAAGACTGACTTCGCGTCAAGAATGCCACTCTCATTCGCTGGAGCATTCTTATTCTCCACTAATGCATCATTTGTTTCCGATCTGATTGTTTATGTTTATGGTCCTCTGATCTACGATGTTACAGAGTGGCAAAGCTGTTCATAAGTTTTTACTTGAAACTTCTATTACTTAATATCCACTATTGAAGGGGGGGGGGTCGGAGGGGAAATGACCACGTACTTCGACTACCAGAATTGTAAAGCCTCTGACTCCTTTGCCCCACAAACAGTTCGACTCGAACTTCGCGACCCCGACTCCACAGCGATGGCAGAAATGCAGACTCTGAAGGAAAATAACCGACTCCGACTCTTGGAATTTGAAAGTCTTCGACTCTCTATTCCAACTCCTGATGCAAGGGAGGAGCGATATGACGATCACCCCTCCCTTGAGAGACTCTCCTTTGGCAAATTTTCGATATCGAAGTTCAAAAACACAATTTTAGGCGATCTTTGAAATGTTCAAGTTAGGAGAAGAGATATTTGAGGCTCGCCCGTGAGAATGTTTTAGAATTGAAGTCCGAAATATCTGCGAGGAACATTTACAAACCAGGAAACCCTTGACAATTTTCTGGATCCGCCCTTACCCTGATGACAGAGGGACATTTTTGCTCTGAAAGATTCATTTAATTTGGCAGTTGGGCGAAAGTCCACACGAATTTGAATCCTTATTGTTATTGTTTTGCATTTATTTTTCAATTGAAGTAAAAAAAAAAACAGTGGTGGACTTACAAGTTTCAGGGTCCGTCGCAGTGCATCTTTTTGGGCTTCCCTTAAAGAACACAATTACGTAAAACCTTTTTCATGTGCCTTTTTGGATTTCCCTTCGACAGAGTTGTTCTCGAGAGAGAAAAAAGGGGGAGAGGGGGGTTCGTGGCGCATAGTGCGCCATTGAAATTTTTAGGTGGTGTTAAAATTCAAAAACTTTATATGGGGGTTGGGGGGCTTCAAACAAATTGCCATTTGTTCGAAGCATTCTTTATGTAGAACTAATTCGAACTGTCGAACAGCCGACGAAATGAGATGTTAAATGCCTAAGATTTTGCGAAAACATTAAGTTACAGAAATAAATCCAAACACTATTCAGATGGATTACGTGGAGAAATAGATTTTATAAACATCTTACGGTTTTCCATGACTTAAAATAAACGATTTAATTAGGACTAAACTCCCTAGTTTCAATCGTCTAATACTGTCGAAGATTCAGAGACAGCATCACAACTAAATGCTCTTTTCCCCAATTCAATCAATACATTAATCAGAAAACTAGTACAGAAAGTCTGACGATGCAAATATAAACCTCTCTGTGCCTAAGTTCAGTACAAACGTTAGGCACCCACCAGGGAGGAAGCAAAATTTCCATTTCCCGCCATCTTCATTCGTCGAATGCGATTGCATACAGGGGCCTAGATGTGGTCGAACATGAATATTTAATTAAAGCGGACAAGAATGGCTGCTCTTCCCTCTATTACGGGTACCTGAATTATGGATTGCCATTCTGGAAGCCTGCATAAAGTTTGCATGGTTATGCCCTGTTGGAAGAGGACCTATCTGATGTGCTTGTATCGCGGCCTGTTGCTGCTCAGCGAAGCGGTTGATTTCCGAACTGCATTAAAGCAGCTTGTTTCATGTTCGGTAGTTAGGAAGTTGTCTCGGGTCTTCATCATACGAAGGCTTGACGCACTTGCTTAAATTTCTAGAACTTAGAAGAATTCTCTGGTGTTTTGGCAACACTGAAACAACTTGGTTGTCATGGTTGATTTCAATAAAGAGGCCAGGTAATGGAGATAGGGTATTGTGGACAAAAGCTATTCTGCCCTTCTACATTTAGATGGCTGAGAAAAGCAAATTCTGTGCTTCAGAAAAGTGGAAAGTGATGATGCATTTGCTTGAAAGCTAAGCCAAGCAAAGAAACCTGTTGGGAGTTGGGATAAATGATGTTGAGATGTATTTTTGCTAATATGTTTTTTTTTTTTTTTTTGAAGTTTTGATTCCTCGAAGAGGTAACAACATCAAACTGGATGAGAAATATAGTTAAATATGATATCGCAATACGTTTAGTTCGACAAAGTCGCAAAAATACTTATTCGGGGTATGACGTCCATGTCCAACCATTCATCTGAAAGAAAATGTGTTGAAGAAAAAAATCATTTGACATTATGATTTCCGCCCAGTTCGTGATGAAGAAATGTCATAAAGAGAAAAACACATATGATTTAAACTGTTGTTCGAAATTGTGACCAACAGCACTGAGCAAACGTCGAGTTGTGACGTTGACCTGCAAAAGGGAGTGAGCCCCCCCCCCCCCCCCCCAAATGTTTTTTTCCCGTCTTTCGAATTGGGGAATGCTGTTTCCTGACGGAATTCATCCTTACTTACAAAATATTCTCAGGTTCCGTTTCCAAACATTTGAAAGAAAAATTACTCCAAACAGAGCTTCCTTGAAAATAAAAAAAATTCGTATTTGCCGCTTATTTCTTTTTTCAGGGTCAGCAGCTCAATTAAAGATTGTTAGAGGTCTTCAAACCTATCAGGAATTCTTGATACATATTTCAGAGCTTACCGTCCCTTGAAGGAACATCTTTTTCATTTCTAACAACCATATAAGAACATTTTTCGGTGCCGGGTCATGGTCACTGGGGCTTTATTTATGTTTTCTAAGACCATATTTTTTGAAGCCACGTTTCTTAGCGAACGTTCTTATCATTCAGACATAAATATTGTTCTCTCCTACTGTTTCGGTCTTCTCTCTTAGTACATTTTAAAACATTGCTACTTACTTCTGAATTTTTGCTTTTGCCTGCTTGCGCATTTTTTATGAAGGCTAGTGTCCATGATTTGAGGTTGTTTTCGTCGTATCCAATGGTTTAAAAGTCAGCTTTAAGCACTGAGATACAGAAAGAGGATCGACGGAATTCATCACGTAGATGAGTGTAGTCTTATCTCTTACAAGGTTGAGATTAGCTACCGTCTTGGGAAACTTTATAATAAGTGTGATGGAAATTAATTTCTGCTGATATTTATTTTTTAATTTAATCGACACACAAATACGTGTCTTTAAAGAAACATTTAGTTCACTTGCAAACTCCTCCCGCTCTCCCGTTTCATGTTTTACTCATTTCTGACTTAATGTTTTATAATTTACTAGTGGCACCCGCACGGCTTTGCCCGTAGTAGAAAATTAAAAGGTCTTTTGGTTCGCCTGTATATTTACAAATAATGTGTGATGAATTTCTCGCCAATTGGTTTGCCTGTGTTACGGTTCCGCGTTATGATAACTTGGTAATTTACTCGTCCATCTTATGATAATTTTGCTCGGGAAAATGTTCTTAAAATCGGAATAGAAAAAAAAAACAAAATCGAATTTTCGAAAAATTGCTTCGAGGTGCACATTTCTATGCTACAGACTAATTTTGTGCCAAATTTCATGAAAATTGGCGGAACGGTCTAGCCGCTATGCGCGTCAGAGATCCTGACAGAGAGAGATCCAGCCAGAGAGACTTTCAGCTTTATTATTAGTAAAGAAGATTTATTATGTTTTGATGTATGTTAAGAATTTTTCAAATTAATGTTTTGGTGTCCTTCCTACAAATATGCTGAAGAAAAAGTTCGAGTTGTCTAAAATATGTACTAAAACAGTACCTTAGTTTAATTCACAAGTGTTTTTATTTAGTTTCCAGCAAAGTCGATATTTTCTTCTAGGTTCATTTCTTTCTGTTTTTAATTTTACTTATTTATTTTTTATTATTTTTTTTTTAAATCATCAGCAACAATATTATGAAAAGTCCTTAAATTAACGTTGCATTTCGTAACTTTCTCCAAAAATAAACTGTAACATGGAAAAAAGAGAGAAAGATATTAGTTCCAATGAACGAAAAAATAACACATTTCGTGAAAATGAGGACTTATTTTTCAATTTTAATAATCAATGGTTTGAATTATTTGAATGCAGTCGGATCCCGACTTACGCGAGGGATGCGTTCGAAGATTCCTCGCGTAAGTTGAAATTTCGCGTTGCGGAAAAGGTGTTTGTATGTGATTTTTTTATTTGGCATACCCAGTTACTTTAGACATTTTTAAACACCTTTTAAACTGTTTCAGACTATTTTTAACTATATATTACCGGTTTTTTTTTTACATGAAGGGCTGAACTTTTACCTTATTTTTAAAAAGAGCTGCATTATTGAACGTAAAATACTGTTACAATGCACAAAATCAATGATCAACGGGAGAGAGAGAGACATAAAATAAAACAGTATACAATTATAGTCGCATTTATAACTTAAAAATTGAAGATGATGTTTTATGCTGTGCATTCTGAATTAAAAATCTGATCGTTATTCTAATATATTTTTAAATACAATAGCTTCGCATTTACTTTTATAACGTTTCCACCTATGCTAACACCCCTCTTTCAGGGCTCTATAATCCACATTGCAAGAGCAGATTCCAATTTCATACTGTTCGTATTTTAGTTATGCACTACTCTGCGAGCTTCATATTAAAACTTAAGTCCTGGAATTATATAATGAATGCCTTCTCTTGACTTTTAATTGTACGTATGAAAATTTCCCTCATGATTAATTGTCGTGCTACCTTCGACCCATTTTCCTGTTGTCCAAGCGTATCAAGAAACTTTACCTTTTCTTATATTATCACAAACTTAAGAATGAAACAGCGTGCCTAGCTGCTACAATATTTCATCACCTTTAATACTTAGAATAAATAGATGAAAAATGAGGAATAGTTATATATACACATTAACAGCGCGATGTTTAGACTACTGCGGTGTGTTTGAAGCAGACACTTAGTATCACGATTCCTGCCCAAATATTTTCGTGTGTCGAGTAAGAAATTCGCTTTAATTCAAAACTTCGTTGCTTGCGAAAAACTCGCGTTATAGCCATTTCGCGTAAGTCGAATCGCGTTGTAGCGGGAGTCGCCTGGATACATATATTGCAATTAAATGCACTGCTTATATATTTTTCACATAAAATCGCTTTTCGCACATTGTGTAAACCTAAATTTAAGTTATAACACTGACTGTAGATAGCAGAAATTGTTATTGAGAAGATTAATCTCTGTGTGATTTTTTTTTCTCCAGATATTCATCATTGATGTTTTTATCTTCGAGATTTTCTTTTGCTACTACCACAATCTATGGTTTGGAGCAGCAATTCTCAACATCTGGTCGGTTGAGAATTTCTGCTCAAAATATAAAATACATTAAATTGAATATTTGATTTAATTCCCTCGCAAACGTCATGTCAGCAGAAAATCCTAAATGAATCAGTTATGTGTAAAAGAACTGTTCATAAGTAATTTTTTTTATTTAATCTTTTTTTTTTTGGTAAATATTGAACGTTCAGTTACTTTGGCTGCTGCATTTTTTGTTTCAGTTTCATATTTTGTACAATAACTACAAAAAATATTCATTTCGTTCATGCATTGAATTTAGTGATTTTATTTAGTATTCTTTGTTTTTATTTATTTCCTTATTTCGATGTGCGTAACTGTTTTCTGAAGCTGGTATTAGTAATCAGTTCGACGTTAAGAATGGCTAAGTTCAAGATTTTTTTTTTAAATCTTCATAATAACTATATTGGGACTTTTAATTATATTTAAAGATTTCGTTGAAATAAAAAATAAAATTTGTAGAACCTTTTGCTTTGCAATGATACAAAACTACGAATGAAATTAAAAACACAGTAAGAGAGAAAGAAAAAAAACTTACAGTGAACCTTCTAATACTGTCAAACTTATGAATGTGATCACTATAGCAAATCTTGTCCCTTGTATACTCAAAACTTGTAAAATAAATACAAATCTGTCGTTTTAAGACAGTAGATCAGTTTTCATTACAAGAGGCGTCATTAAGATTACATTTTAAATCTCGCTAACTAGTAGCGAAAGTAGTCCATAAAATACCTTGTTCTAAAGCTCATTGTATATTTAAAAAAAAAATGAGATGGATATAGTGCAGGATACCTGAAGCTTTACGTTCTGAATGGTTTAGGGAAAATTTACCCGAAATAAACTGAAAACTTGCGAATTTAAACAAAATTAAGCCTTGAAGCAACATGCGGTCAGAACTTTTAACAACCACGCAAACTTTTAATCACATGCTTTAACTTGGACATGTTTTGAACTTGCAAGAGTTGTTGCAACGTGCTCGGTTATATCTACAACTCAGAAGGAAATGATGATGAATGCTGATGAGCTTTTCTGCTGTGAGTAAAGCAGACTTTCTCCTTAATCATATAGCTAAGATTTAGTGTCTAGTCACTTGCAAAAATGCACATAAATCTACTACCGAGTTTTTTGTTTTATTTCTTTACAGTGATTAGTTAGTAATGTCAGCTGTAAATTGCTCATTCCATTGTTGTGGATGTAACATTTTTGCGTTAATATTTGGACTTCCCAAGAATCCCAGGAATTTTAAACTTTCTGTCGTAATCTTTATAGTTTTGAACTAGCTGTACCGCACGACTCTGCTCGTGCTATAAAAGTGTACAAAAAGCTGTTGGAGCAAATGTAAATTTCTCTTCCTACTCTGACATAAAAATAGAGATTCTTTTTTTTAGTTTCCTATTAGCACCCCCCCCCCATCCCTCTAAGGCATTTTCCCTATTATAACGTTACCTATTATAACGTAACCTATATTAACGTAGCAGGGCAGTGGATTGCTACAAAATAAAATTTTTAGAAATTGAAATAAGAAAGAAAGAAAGAAAGAAACGGAGAATTTGAAAGGCGTAACCATGGCAACACAAAATAAAACGGTTATAATTTGAATGGAGATTTTTTTTTAACTTCACTTAATTCGCTTGTCATTTTTTTTTTTTTTTTTCGAATTGAGATAGAAGGTCGAATCTTCGACCTCAGGTCGAGTTAGATCTGGAGTAAAAGAAGTCGCTCTTTAAAATTGTGTCACAAAGAGAATTGTGGGACAATTTATTCACTTTGATTGATAGTTTTGATAAAGAAGGTAGTGCCTGAAATGCAGGGAAGCCTTGAAGAGTTCGAGTTTATAACGCGAATAATTTCCGCCATAATTAAATTAGAAAATTGGAACAATTTTCATGGTACGCAGAAAAATCTTCCCTTTCCACTGATATATAATATTAATATGGACAGGTAAGTTTTTACTTCCATATTCGAAAACTTATGCGAAAATCGTGCCTAAATTAAAGTTAAAAAAATAGTTAAAATTCGAATTTTTTTTCGAATCGGTCCGCAAACCTTTTCCTGATTTAAAGAAGCAAACTATTAAAATGTCAGCGAAATCGGCCCAATAGTTCTCGAGTTTTACACGTTCAAACACACAGACGCTTTTTGGTAGGGGAGAGTGTTGTACCTTGGGACACTTTTCATATTTTAATTTTTAACGTCAATTATTTGAATCAAATTTAAAATCTAAAAGTTGCATTAAAATTCCCCAACATACTTCTATGCAATATATATTTTTTTAATTCAGACAGTTTAAAAATAAAATATTGTCAGCCATTTAAAGTAAAATTTCCTAGCTGTCCCAAGGTACAATATCCTATTGTACCTTGGGACACATCCTGTTGTACTATGGGAAAGTCTTCATGATTCAAGAAACAGCCATATACTTGAACCAATTTTGCACCAGAAACAAAATACATATATAATTTTTTTACATGGTAGTGAATTAAATCATGAATAATTAATTATAAATAATAAATTATTATCTAACATTAAATGTGTTTGAAAGACTACATAAGATTAGAACATTGTTCCATGTACCTAAACATATCTTATTTATTAAGAACCATGCATATATTGTACCTTGGGACGTGTCCTAAGGTGCAAACTGTTTGACTGCTCCAAGGTACAATCACCACGTTGTTTAAGAAAAGCTAAAATGATGGTCAATCAGGATGCACTATCATTATTTTCACATAAGCAAAACATTTAAAGTACTAGTTTATAACAAAATAAAACTCAAATGATTAAATTTGCTAATACAAAGACAGAAAATGAATTTAAAATGAAGAAAATGTTTACTTTGGAGTCATAAAATTTTCTTTCTCTCACGAAATCGTCAATTTTACTCATTTAAAGCTGATTTTTACTATGGCATCATTTAGTGGTGAAGGTTGCAATTAAAGATTACAAAAACATGGCTGCGAAAAGTAGATTCAAAGAAATTAGCAGCATCCCAAGGTACAACACTCTCCCCTAACTACATTTCGTACTAAGTAGACCCTCGTTTTACGCGGGTTTATTTTACGCGGTTTCGATTATACGTGGTTTAAGATTTGACACCTTTATTTTATTTCACGCGGATAAGTTTCGGTTTTACGCGGATGTTGCAATGCAAACAGATAAAATTTTCCCCTCTTTCAAAATCCGAACTCCTAAATATTGCAGAGTACGCGTAATCAACTGCGTGCTAATAATCGAGTTTGGGCCATTGGAGACATTTTATGCGATTGGTTCCAGATCTCTCTCCAGAAGTTAAGTTATTAAATTCACAAAGTTCAGAACTCACTGGAAGAAGAACTTTCAGGAGTGACAAAAGAGGCCAAAACCAACGAGGATACCGACGGTGGTGACACACAAACAAAAACGTTCACATTGTAAATTTTAAGCCATTCCTAGACAATAGAAATGATCTTTCCGATTTGTTGGTGAAGGGAGATTTTATCATAGAAATGACGCAAGCGATCAAAGAATTACAGAGAAAAGATCTTAATGACTGCCAAAAGACTA
This sequence comes from Uloborus diversus, assembly GCF_026930045.1. Classification (NCBI taxonomy): domain Eukaryota; kingdom Metazoa; phylum Arthropoda; class Arachnida; order Araneae; family Uloboridae; genus Uloborus; species Uloborus diversus. The sequence goes on from NC_072731.1 coordinate 51,053,422, forward strand.
TCATAGCCAGCTCCTCTTTATAAACAGAACACGAAATTAATTCATGTTTTCTTTATGCATATTGTGCATAGAAGTCGAAATAACACTGCACTGATCTTTTGTGTACAGGACTACCTTGTTGTAAATTTATCTGGACGAAAATAAAATTTGTTTCGTCTTTAAATTCCATCATCTTTTCCTTTAATAATGTACTGATTAGTTTGATAACCCTTAAAGTATTCTTGACATTGGTGTTAAAACTCAGTTGGATTTGAGCCGAGAAACAAATGTTGCTAGGTACGGTACTTTCGGATCATTTGGTTCGGAAAACGTAAAGCACCGATCCACTCACATGGTTCAACTACGACGCCAGAACATACGTTTTGCGGGAACCTTCCAGTACTTTACTTTGAAATATATCTCGAGACCTAAAATCGTTGCTTTCAAGAAATGAAGGCTTCAATCTCTCCCTCTACGTTTTATCTATTCTCAATTGACATATCACAGTAGGAAATTTCATTGCAAAAAGCAGAGCTGGCTTTCTTATTGTCCTTTGGCAACGGGTTAAATATTTTTTTCAGTTTTCGCTCAACAATAGATTAAAATAAATATTAATCATTTGGGAGATATAACCATCCAATGTTTAAATTTATTATTTAATTAACAAAAACGTTTCCGATTCGATTCATCACGCTTCGAAACCATGCTTGCCACAACTTAATTACATACAAAAGTTTGATCAAATTCGGACCAGCCGTTTAAAAGCCTTATGGTGATAAACGTACGCACAGAAGAGTTTTATATATTAAAATTACAGTACGTAAAGAATGAACATTCTATTTTGTGATAAAACTTGCATTGAAGCAGTACTTGTTATTTTTAGCAGTAAATTTGCGCCTTCGCCTTTTTTTTTTTCCCCCATGGGGCAAAATGAAAAACAAAATATTTTTCTGATGAAATATTTTGTATTTGATTACAAAATATTTTTGATGAAAAAAATCAGTAAATAAAAAAAATGATTGAATAATGAAAAGACTGCAAAACAATAAACGAATATTTAAAGCAATTAATATATGAAGAAAAATAAATGAGCGTGTAAAAGAATGAATGAATAAGAAAATAAGTAAATGAATGAATAAATAAGTGAATTACTAACTGAAGGAATGTAAATGAATTAATAAATGTAAACGTAAGTGCTTTATAAAAAAAATATTGAATGAGTAAATGAAACAAACTACATATTTCACTTTGCCCCATCCACTTTGCCGCATGTACTTGACTAATTGTACAATTTACTAAAAATTCAAATAAGCTTAATTTGAACCAAATTAATACTGCATTGAATATTAGGAGGCCTCATTTAATATTTAAAATGCTAATAACAAGAACTATATCATTTTATTGTAAAAAAATAATTTTTGACTTACAACAAATAATTACAAAGTGAGTCTCATTTTTTAAAAAAAAATCCTGTATTACCAAATCCTTTAATTTTGGACAATATTTTTTTCCTGACTGAAATAGACTACATCCTTTAATTTTACTTACTATATAGTTAAAATAATACCATATAGTTGGAGCTAAAACCTGCGTAAATATTTCACCGTTTCACTTTGCCCTCATGTTCCCCTTCTGTTTTTCATTGTGTTTGGGAACAATTAAAAAGCGGATTTCAAGTATTGTTTAGTTTTCTCATTGTTTTTTTTTTTTTCATTAAAATATACAATTTTATTGTAAGTGTGCCTAAATCTGGAAGAAAGAACAAGAGCGTTGCGTGAGAGAAAACAGGTGAAATGACAGTTCAGAATAAAGGAGAAGATGAAAGTTTTTCTCACTTCTATCGTGTGTCTTTACGACACTTTTTTTTTTTTTTTTTTTGCTACCTTGCACTCCGTACATCAATGGTTTTCGAAGTAAGAGACATTTAGCTTACAATTGTTTAGATTATGCAGTGACCTCCGCTTTTAAGAATCACGTTTATTCTAAACAGTGTTGATTCCATAAAGTGACGCATTCAATAAAGCGTCTAATTAAATAAAGCTGGATTTTGTTCTGTTTTTGACTATTTGATTAATTGAAACGTTTGATTCAAGCTACCACTGATTCAGTTAACCGGCTTCCACTGTAATTAGGTTCCACTTTACTAAGATGTATATCAAAGGTTCCGTGGTTAATAGTAATTATTAGTTAAAGTGGAAACGTTCGAAATTATGCACACATATTAATCCTTTTTTTTTTTTTTTTTTGTAAAAAGCAAGTAATTTTACAAGAAATTTTAGATCCTCTATCCCCTTTGTCTCTTATCATTATTCGTCATAAAACTATTTTGCTCATTCCAAAACTTTCCGATATTCTTGCTCCATCTTAAACTTATTTGCATTCTGCTTTCGAATTCAATATTTACGTTTAATATATCATGTTGTTTTAATTCCTGAGAGTTTCTACAAATAAAAGTTCCCACATTTTGAGCTTATTTAATATATCATCAAAAATGTCGTTGCCCTAAACTTAATGAGCCTTATTAACCACACAAGCAAGTTTTACTCATGCAAATTATTCATTAGAGCTTTTGTAAAATTCCTTAAATTGCCTCCGGCCCCTAGCAAATACTGCATAAATATTGAAAATCCATCGATCACTATTGAAGAGCTTATAATTGCGAACTATACTGCTGTCGTCTCCCTGATGACATCGCCTATAATTGTTCACTTTATCCACAAATGATCACCAGGCTTGTTAGAAACTCCTTAAAACAAATATAGTTTTAATGGGGGTTGATGGAAATGAAAACGATTGAACTGCATGTTCTTGGAAACGTTGACCTTCCCATCTAATTCTGAAAACTTGCGCCGTTTTCATTTGCGGAAGAACTCCTTCCTGTAAATATGAAATTCAAATGAGTTTTCAAAGTGGATGAGTTAGTTCTGTTTGCAGGTGTTTCTTTTCTTGGTTTCTCATTCGCTTGGCCGAGAATCCGATGCTTTGGTATTGCATAAAGGTCGATACCTGTTAACGTTTAAAAAACGATTAATGAGTATAGACATCGTTTCTCTTTAGAGTTTTGCTTTCGTCAAAAATAAATCCCTGAAGCAGTGAATGCTGATTCGAGGTTTGATGACATGAATATGAAATTGGAAACTCAGTAGCATGAACTATTTCCCACGGGCAAAGGGACTGTTTTGCCTGACAGATTTCAGGGTGGTCTCTAATTTTTTTGATGAAGCACTCTGTTATTTGCTTGTGATCTTACGTTGACACCGACTATCGGTTGGAGCGAAGGTTACATATTAAAGTCCCAAATTAGCATTGTAAATTTCATACACATGTTTCGGAGATCTAAGTACTTGTTTAAAACATGAAAAAGGAGTTATGTGTCAAAATTTTTGTACAGCTGTTGTTGCATTTCAATTTCTTTGAGTAAATTGCCAAGAAGAGAACCAAACAATTGTTATACAGTGAAGTCCCGGCTATCCGTATGTACAGTATGAGGTCAAAGCCCTTTCAGCGAATTGAACTAATTAAAATGCCTTAGGAATTTTTGGGTAACCGGGAAACATTCGTCTCTTGTCACGAGTAAGGAAATGTGATTTTAAAGCTTTCATCTCTTTCTCCTATTTATCGGAAAATAATGACTTTTTTTTTTGAACAGTTAATATGTTTAAAATTGAAGACTTCAGATGTTCATCAAAAAGTATTCTCTGAATTTATGTGTTCCCGGAAAATAACACTTGAAGTTGAGAGGGGTGTCCATCCGCCCCAAGGGTAAGGGCACACAGTCCCCCCAAATACGGTGAAAGTCCTTCTAATCCGTCCCGCCCCCAAAAAAAGGACAAAATGCCCCTTAAAACAGGGGCGGCAAATAAGGGGGTCAAGAGGGGGCGGTCGCACCCCCAAATTTTTTGAGCAGAATGATAGAAAATGGGTGAATTCAATTTATGTAAGTCGGAAATCAATGTTTATTAAAGAAAATCTCTCTGGTTCTCAGCAACTATTTGATGAAACTCTACACATTCTCAGACTAGAAAAAGTGTTTTTCGTTATTTGGATGATGACTTAGAAATTCATGAAGTATTTTCAGCTTTTTCAGAACATAGAAAACTGATAGAGAACCATGGTTAATTTTAACTAAGAAAAAGAAGACATTGCCTCATATAGGCTAAATATTTCACATTTGTGTGCCCAGTGTAACGATAGTATGTCCAATATGAGGGGCCCGTGAAAATTGGTGTGGCTGCATGGTCCTCACAAGAAAATTCCTTGATATTTTACATTCACTTTTACGCTCATTTTTTAAGTGTATATTTATTTAATGAGTGTTCATTGCTTTCTTTTGCTAGGAACACGTTTCAGCTGCTCAATACATTACAATGCTTTCATAGAAACTTCTTAAAAATGCATGTGATTATTGAATAAAAAAAGACATATCAACCAAATACCTTTTGTGGGGCTCTATAATTATGCAATCGTGGAGTGAACTAGATAATTTTCAAGAGTTAAAATGATAAAAACATTACTCTATAACTTCAAAGCAGTGATTTGACGACTGGAAGAATTATTGCAAAACGATTCTTTCAATGGTGAAAAAGCTCATGCCTTTTAGCATGTATGACTTCGTTTGAATTTTTATCCAATTTGTTTGCATCGAGAAAAGGTTTTTGAAAAATGCTTTACTCTATCAAAATCTATATCTTCAATCCGCTACTCGACTATTCAAACCACAGTTCAATCTCCAATTGAAACTGAAAATAGATTTTTTATAGATGTATATTTGAATCAATCGTGAAATTTTTCAAAAAAATTCTTCCTCCGATATTTGATGATAATTATTTTTCTGTATGGTTGGCTGGGATTATGGTTGTTTGGATTGGATTTTGAAAACGAAAAATAAAATGTTTCAACTGTGAGTAAAACTTTTAGCATGAGGCAAGAAAAATTACAAGCAATATACCGACAGAATGGTTTTCACATCCAGAGACTGCAGTTTCGTCCTTGTTATGGACTCATCAGTCTGGAATACACAGCTGGAGGCAAATGATATCTCATTGAAGCTGGGAGCGCCGATATGATTAGATTATTCAATAATGAAAAGTTTAAGCCCCTCACAGTTTTTGAATTAGCCTGGGTGATTTTGAAGAGCAAGATTTAAAAAGTGTTTTCATACATAACTTTATGTTACTTCAATTAATATTTTAACTATTACAATCAGCTCAGCTAGTAGAGAAAGATTTTTTTTTTATGCCTCAGGAGGTTAGAGAAATATTTTCAAAGCACAAAGGGGAAAAAGAAAAAAAAAACCTTTTCCATTTAGCTGAAGTGGCAAAACAGCACGACATTGGGCACTGATAGATTAGTAACACGATTCCCTGCTCTTCTGAATCCCAAAAACCATGCATTATAACTTTTCCAAAAGGTATAAAAACTTTAGTAGCTAGGTGTTTTGTATGATAACTTTTTAGTTAATGAATCACATTTTTAATTGTTTCTAAACACTAATTTCATTCATACTAAACCGATTTTATGACAACTTCTTGTTAGCTAATGTGTGTTTGGTTTCGCTTTGGGGTTATACATATTTAAGAATCTCGACCCCCCAAATGAAATGGTGAAATGCCGCCCCTGCCTTAAAACAACCCAGCCTAAAAATTTCATTAATGCAGTGTGTGCCATGGTGGGTACCCCTGAGGTTGAAGTCGAAACCTTGTATAGCATAAATAACAATTAGGAGAAGTAGTTTATAAAGGACATGTTGATGAAGACGAACCCTGACAGCGTGCATTCTACAGCGAGAAAAAGAAATCACTGCCTATTTTAAGAAATCACAAATATTTAGTTTTTGTGCACTTTCTTCGCATAGATTGATTACGTTATAATCTTTTCCTCGTCATAGCTAAAGTATTTTAATAAAAAGAACGACAAAGAGATAAAATTTTTGGTGGAGCCGGAATTATAATCGGAACTTTACCGTTAGTTTCTGAACATGATGGTGATGAACGCCTGGTCGATATCTCAGTCTCAGGAATTTTTCAGTTTACAAAATCTTTAAAATCGTTAACCAAAATGTTTGTCTCGTTCAAAATTACAGCACCTTATAAATTCCGAAACTCTGAGCTAAAACTCATGTGGCATGTGCAATAAATAGTCCTTCCTCTGTTGGCCTTTCACTACTGCCATGACTTAAAAATTATGGAACTCCACAGCACAGTAAAGAATTAGAAGTATGTTCTAGTGCGCACGCAATCATTTTCGACATTCCGGACAAATTGCGCACCCGAAGCAACAGATTCTTTATGCTAAAACGAACTAACGGCATGTTTTACAAACGGAACATATGCTCCCAGTGGCGGATCCAGCCGATTGTTTAGGGAGGGGCCATCCGAAATTTTTGAACAAACTCCTCAGGGCCGAATTTAGCTCCATACCACCTCTAGGGAAATTTGAAATCTGCCGCCCCCTCCCCACCCCCTAAAAGAAGCAAAATATCCTTGACTCAAAAAAAAAGTAAAAAAGGGTTCCCCAGATTCAAACTGTCAAACTTATGAAGAAATGATGGCGTTTCACATTCTGAGGCGCCCCGATGAAATGATCAGAGTGATGTCTCAAAAAAAATTTTATCCGGCAAATTTTGCTGACGATTCGGCAAATACCATGATTGAAAAACATTTGACTTTCATAAGATGTGTGAAAGTAATCATTATTAAATTACAAGAAAAAATTGTCTCTGCAGGAAATGAAAGAATGCTAATATTTTACTTTCAAGAATAACAATTTAATTCAAAAAATGTGTTTAAAATAGCAAATTTGCCGCCCCTGAAAAGTTTGCCGGCCTAGGCAGCTGTCTACTCTGCCTATTGGGAAATTGGGCCCTGATAACTCCCCAGAAATTTTATTAAAATGAAGTTTTAAAAACTCAATTTCCGGGGTATCGAGACATTAGGTGAGGGGGTGGATTTAGGAATCTCCCTCGAAAATGTTTCAAAATTTACATTTCCGAGCAATTTTTGAAAATTAGGAAGCTAAAAACGCATTTTGTCTATTTTTGATGATGTACGGAGAAAGGTCAGGTTTCGGGCGCCGGCCCCAAAATACTTTTTGGAAATAAAACTTAGAAACCAAAATATTCTGTCATTATACATTGAGAAATTAGAACGGGAGGGGTGCTCTTCCCAGCTCTTCAGCTGTCCAGCCTAAAAATGCACCTTTAGGTAATGTTTGCTTACGTTAAAGGAAGTGTGAAGGTGCTTAGAATCCTTCCTTCCTGGAAATATTTTGCCTTTGAGGCTCAAAAAATCGATTTTTAACTATATTCATACATATTTTAGAAAGGGATGGAAGATTCGTGAGCTCCTCCAAAAAATCTCCTTTTAAAGCTATCATCCCGATATAAACTAGGAAGGGAGGGGGTCCTATCAAAACTCGTTTGTAATTGAAGTTCCAAAAAAAAAAAAAAAATCATTTAAGTTGCTTTTAATCAAGTTAAGTGATAAGGGCTGGATAAGCTAGTTTCCGTTGACATTTTTTCCAAATAAAAGACTTAAGATGCAATTTTTGGCTACATATCAAGGCATTTGTGAAAGGGCATGGGAAAAGGGGTTCGCCTCCTAGTTTTGAAATTAAAGTCATAAAAACGAATATTTAGGCTCTCTTTGGTCTTGTGAACAATAGGTATACTCTGAAACCGCAACATTTAGAGATCGTCCAAGTGTCTGTAGTTTGAATCAAGAAATGATGTAAAAGACGGAGAAAAATTTTGGAAATAAAAGTTCTGTTTTGAGGATAGGAATATAATTTATCTCCCGATTAAGGCCTATACTTCTTTTTCAGTAAAATACATGTGTTAAATTTTGTTATCTTCTCATAATACTTTTTTCTTTTTTTCCTTAAAAAATGTTCTACAATCACAAGGCTTTGGGAGGGGCCATGGCCCCCATGGCCCCCCGCTAGATCCGCCTCTGTATGCTCCATTGTTTTCGCGGTTGTCTCTGCGCTCTGGATCCAGCGACAGCTTCCTCAGATGGATACACCACCACCACAGCAGCAGCCTGTCCCGTGTTCTGAAACAGACGTCGGTCGTGTTTGTTTTGTTGCTCTTTGTGGAGATGATCACTTTCACGATCTTCTTTCCATGGTGTCCGCCTCTAGTTTAAACAGTGGAGACGTGATCAACATAACCGGTTCGCCTCCACCAGACAGCGCGCTCCTTTTCGGAGGGGCACGTTTCCATCCTTTATTGTTTTTAATTCTAGGGCAGATATTGTTATTTCTCGAAACAATCATTGAGCTGAAGATTAGATTGAAATATCTTAACTCTTTGTGGACATCTGTATCGCAGAAGTCGGAAATACAGTTCGGCCCATAGGCGTTCCATCATTTTTTATTAAAAATTGAAATTTTACTTGTAGCACCACTTTTCCAGTTAGTTAAACGTGTCATATGAGACGTAGCAAATAATAATATAACGTGAGCAAAATATGGTCTAAATACACAGTTGAATTTAAAAAAAAAACAGTGTAACGACACCTGCGACGTTTTTAGCATCATACGAAGCAGTGAGGTAGAAGTCAAGGGATCCATGTGGCAAAGTTAAAAATTTGGAGATAACCAGTACAAATGAAAATTGGTTGGTCTTCCTTATAGATCCTTGTGGAAAGTAAGGGTGACAACATACATCAAATGGTGACCACGGTTTCAATGTCCTTTTCCCGTTAAGTGATTTTTGTCGTTTTTCAACTTTCGTTCTATGAACTAAAGCTGAATGAAAGGTAAGCCATAAGTGTTCTAGAACTGTCACCTGCACCTTACAATGGTAGTAACGAACTATAATGCTTGGAAACCTCCATCTGGTACGTCACATTCTGTTTCCTAGATTTTAAAAGCCAGCACAAAGGATGGTGCTGAATATATGGGTGCACATGGAACACTGGATGTGTATATTCTTTTACGATACATAATTAATATTAGTTCAGTGTAAAACTTGGAGACATACAGCAATTGTGTTTTTCGAATTTTTGGCATAACGTTACATTGTGGTCACTAAAAGCGTATAATATGATGTCGTAAGAAAACGACAAGAACTAAATGCAGTAACATCTGATAGTAAAGAATAGGAATGGCAGGAAATTAAACTGCTTTTTCAAGTGTTTGCATAACGAAATAAAAGTTAACCGTGTAAAACCTTCGAATCACCTCATGGAAGAAAAAAAACTTTTACCTATAAAATCGGTAATAATGTGATCCGTTTAATCTCCCCCCCCCCCTCTTCTTTTAAACCAAATAAATGACATACTGGACCTTTTTTTTTTCTCCATCATTATTCCTGAAGAGTAAGAACTTACCAACAAGTCGCCGGAAGTAAAGCAATATAAATTCAGTATATACATTTCGTTTTTACTCTTTTTTTACTTCCTGTGACAAAATTAGCTGATGTGTGCATCACATGACTTCCTTTTACTCCAATTTAATGTCATTTTCTCATTATTGGCAGTTTTAATGTGATTCAATAGTTTGCTCTCTAAATATCACCAACAGTGGCCAAATTAAAACCAGATTAAAAAAAAAATAATAATAAAATCGCCAAATTTGTCTCCAAGTTGGCGACAAAAATTGGCAAAAGACTGACGATATATCGCCTAGTATCCGCCAAATTATAACACCACTTGAGTTTACATCAAAATTAACAATGATTTCCCCCCAAATAGGGGCACCCCCTTTGGAGCATCCGAATGCAACCAAAAAAGAAGGTGCATAACTAGACCACACTAGGAATCTAAGTACCGAATTTCAACTTTTAGGACATTCCGTTCTTGAGTTATGCGACATACATACACACATCCGTACATACGGACGTCACGAGAAAATTAGTTGTAATTAACTCGGGGGTCGTCAAATGGATATTTCGGGTGTCTGTACGTTCCTAGGCATATATCTACGTGTGATCGGGTCGAAAAAAAACTCAACATTCATTCGGGGGTGAGAAAAAGGGAAATTAAGGCCGATTTTTGATTGAAATTTTTTTCGCGAATACAATACTTTATTTTTTGTAAAAGGAAATAAAAAGGAAGTATTGTATTCTCGAATAAATTGACCTTATCTTCCATTTTGCTCACCACCAAAAAAATTTTGAGTTTTTTTTTTTTTTCAACTCGACCACACGTGAATAAGTGCCTAAGAACGTATAGATACCCGAAATATCCACTTTGACGATCCCCGAGTTAATTACAACAATTTTTCTCGTGACGTCCGTATATACGTATGTATGTATGTGCGTATGTTCGGATGTATAACGCATAACTCAAGAACGGTATGTCCTAGAAAGTTGAAATTTGGTACGTAGACTCCTAGTGGGGTCTAATTGTGCACCTCCCTTTTTGGTTGCATTCGAATGTTCCAAAGGGGATCTTTTACCTTTTTGGGGGGGGAAATCATTGCTAATTTCAATGCAAACTCAAGTGGTGTTATAATTTGGCAAACACTTGGCGATATATCACCAAATGTTTGGTCGCCAAGTTTTTGTTGCCAACTTGGCGACAAATTTGGCGGTTTTTTTTAAATCAGGTTTTATTTTGGCCTCTATTGGCGATATTTAAAGAGGTAACTATTGAATCGCATTAAAATTGCCAATGATGGCGAAATAACATTATATTGGTAGAAAAGGAAGTCATGTGATGCACACATAAGCTCGTTTTTAATCAATTTTGCGTTTTAAGATCGTTTTGAAAACTATGTATTGTCATTAATTCGTTTGGAAAACTGGAGTTAAGGCTGTTAGTTAAAACAGAAAATAAATTTCTTCTTCAGCTTTCATTCAATAACATAATTGAGTTCGATTTTTGCTTGGAGCTTCGAAAATGAACATGTCGTCGCCTCAAAACAAGAGTAAAATGTCTTTTACTGTTATTCTTGAGATTAGATGTCTTACTGTTGCTCTTAGTGATTACGTTGTGAAAATGGTCCCCCGATGATTTTTTTAAAAACTAAATCTTTTTTAGGAAGTGAAATAATGTGTCTATAAGAATATCTTCCCTTTCCTTTATTACTCATGGGAACCAATTACTATTAACTTCTTTTATCAGTATTCTTTTTATAGAAACCAGGTTTCTGTATGAAACTTTCAACGAACGAGTTGTATATTATGAAATATCGTCAGTCTAAAACTAAATTTGGAATCGAAGTTTCTTTTATTTTCGGAACTAAGTTTTCTAAGCTGCAGATTTTTTAGGTAACCTTAGAGTTTATAATATACTAGCATGGATTTTTTTTTTTTTAATTTTATGAGGGTATAAGACACTACTAGTGTTTCATTTTAAGAGTTGACGTTTATTTGTCTCTACGTTTTTTAAGAACATACTTTTTTCTTGTTTCTTTGTTTTCATTAGTGTACAACTAACTGTACTATATTCTTCCATAGTAAAATCTTATCGATCCCATTCGAGAATAGATTTCTTTAGCAACAAAACATTGTATTGAGACCGTGACTTTTTACAGCAATGCATGGCTAGTCGAAATGGTGAGCATGCATTGCATAGTATAATTGTACTGCAGTGATGTTCCCATCAATTTTTCTGAGGGTATACTCCCAGTATAATCCACACGCACAATGTATGTATGCAATCATATACATAATATGTCATAATATGAAATTTTTTGGAGCTTGAGGGTATACGCAATGTGTCTAAAAAAGTTTGAGAGTATACGTCGTACATGGAGAGTATAGTGCACATACGCCGCTCTAAGTAAATGATAAATTTTAAGTGTTTGGATTACTGTCTTCCAATTAGCTTGCAATTCGACTAGGGTACTATCTAGAAATTGTTTTCGATTTAGTTAGTTTTTTACATTAGAGAATTATTATGTTCTCTGTATAATCACTGCATTGAAATTTTGTTACCTATCCGCAGGGTCGGATACGGAAAACCATTTTCGGGAGGGTTATGTTGAAGACCCCCCCCCCCCCGCCCAGGGAAGAACCTACGGGTTTGGGTACAAAAGTTTCTGAAACTCCTTGGAGGTCAATAAAAAGCACCAAATCTGCCAGGAATAAGGCACCTAATTGGGGATAAACGTTGCAAATTCATTTCATAAGCACTGAAACGAAATAGTAGTTCAAATTTTTACTTTCAAAAATAATTAATGAATTGAAAAGATACTGTAATCATTTACATAATATGCATAAAGTTTTTAAACACTATTTGTACAGATACTCTGTTGTGGCCGGTTTAGGGGGAGGGGGAGTGGTTCATGACTCCCATGAACCTCCCCTTGTATCCGCCACTGCCTGTCCGCTATATAGCAATAAAAATCACTATGTTTTAAAAGGCAATTTGCATCGTGTTATTTCTTAAGTTTCTGCTACGTATTTTTGCAATTTTTATAAGACTAGGGTTTTGATGAAAGGAAAATTCCATCAATTTTTCCATTTTTCTGAGTTTTTCTGTCAGAGAACTATAGCTTAAGAATTTCGTACTCTGCTAGTTGTAAACTGTTACAAACAGAAATTACAGCCTTAATGAAACCAGGAAACAGGAATACTAAAAAAGAATAATTCATTTTTTCTTGCAAAGACAATCAAGCAGTGTATCTACTACAGTTTTGATTAATATGACATTATCTTTGTTTACATTATATCTATCGCAGATTAATATAAACCTAAGATTATATCGAAATAAAATATGAAGGAATGAACTAATGCAATGGAGGACAAAATCATAGAGAAGGAATTTAACCCCCTGTATATGAATCCCTTTTGCTTCCAATTCGACTTCGCAATTTGTCATCTGGCTTCTGCAATCTTTGTGAACCATTAATCATGGGTGTCGTTATGCTTCCGCTTATTGTACGACATCATTTATCAAACACACGATAATTTAGCAGACGATCTAATGTGTGATACGTTATTGTGGTGGAACTTTTATGAAAATGATGCGCTCAGCTGCTTAATTTTCAGTTTAATTTGGATTCATAACTTTACTTTTAATTTGGAAATCAATTTGTTATTTAATTTGGCAATAAAATGATGAATCGGATTTGAAGGGAAATCCCCGCATGAAGCGGTCGCGCTAACCTAACGGTTGTCAGCTTTTTCTTTTCCTAGTATAGCTAAAATACTTTAGCTAAGATACTTCTTTGATTTTTAGAGAGAAAAGATGTTCTTTTTAAGAGAAAAAATAATTTAAAAAAAACCTACTAAGCACTCGTAACAGTTAATTAGTGTTAATTTTTTAAAAATTTGAAAAAGAATGCATATAAAATGCAACTGGGAATAATATCAATTAAGCTTTACTAAAGGCTGCCCTCTACTATAATACTGCTTTTGCTATAATCAAGTTAGTCACAAAAGTGAAAAATAACAGTAACCGAAGTAAGCATAACCATGCGATTAGTAGGTCAGTGTTAAGAAAATAATTCCTATAATTGGCAAACATTAGCCAATCTGGCTTTTTTTTAAAAAAATTTCTATTTTTATAAATTACTCTTGGCAAATTAAAATTATATCAAAGTTGCAATTATTGTGTCACCTTAAAAGTTTTGTGTTTAAAAATACCGGGAAAGTGTTATAATTATTCATACAATTGATGCTTTTAAAATTATCCAAAGATAAATAAGGTAAATAACCGAAAAGTGTGTCTCTATTGAAATCTGTGCCGTGTACAGGGAAAGAGCAGTAACTGCAAATTATGCATTTGTTTGCATTTTTTTCAATCTATTATACTTCAGCTTTATTGCACAAAGCATGCCTATTTGGTTTCCTAAAAAACACACACGAAAAGAACGCCCAATTCCAACATTTCCTTAACGTTAGTATTCAATTCAAAACACGTTTCTTCAAATATCTCGAAAACTCATTTCTGCAGATACTGCCGTTTACCTGCACACGGCAGAATAACTAGTAGTCGATGTGGTAATAATATGAATCATGAATTTTGAATTCATCAAGTTAATTCTTGAAATAAATTTATTCAATGTACGTTGCGACGAATTCGGTGATGTTCTTTTTATCTATTTACTTATTCATCTATTTTACAATAATAAGATGCATTCGTATATTTCGATCATTGTAGTCTCAAATTGACTAATTTTGACTTATTGCTGTTCTGCACATTACTTTTTCGTTTCTTTTTATTGAAACTAAAATTATTCTCCGCGAATTGAAACAAATAAATTTCTTTCATTAGTTAGAGATTTGTGCATGTCCCCCTTCTTCTGACTCTGAAATTACTTGTTCGGCAAAGGCTTTGAACAAGAGGAGAACAGAAATGAAATGCGGTTCACTGCCCCCCCCCCCCCCTCCCTCGTATGCTCATTCGAAATAGCTGAAAGAAGCGACTTGCGTCTTAAGCAATAGTATAAACCAAGACTAATTTTCTTGATAACTGTCTCTCTAATCACTCTTTATACCAATAATAAAAGTCCACATCTTCATTTTTTTCCCTTTTACCGCTTCTACGATCTTCTTTCTTTTCATTATTATTTATTTCGAAAGTCGTCTGGTGTCGTCGATTAAGGTCACTTTTGTTTCAACTCGAAAGAGAAGCATTATTATTCTTCACAATTCCTCTATAAGTGTACGGAATTTCTTCGCCCTGCGAGAATTGGTTGATGCTATTGATAAAAGTCAGCAATACTTGATGTTTAAAAAAGGCTGATCCATTTAGTATTGGCTTTGTTTAATGTCAAGAGAAGACAAATAGTTGTGACCATAGTGGGTACAATAGCTCTTCCTAATAATAATTGTTAAAAAAAAATAAATAAGAAAAAGAACCATAGCAAGAGTAATTAAAAGAAGTAATAATAATATTAACATCGACAACAGTAATGTAACAACAATTACAGTAGTAATACTAATTATAATTATAGCAAGAAAGAAATAGTAATAATAATAATGGCAGTGTTAAAATAAGATCGGCAACAAGAGTAACATAAGTAGCAATGATAGTAAAAATGATAATACAATGCAGTGAAACCTGCTAAAGAAGTTTTTATGCACAAAAAGTTATTTTCTCTGATCCCAGATTTGTTAACTTTTCTATGATATTTCGTTTCCCCTTATGTATATATATGAGGCAATGAGAAGCAAAGGAATGGAAGTGGGTTTTTTAATGTTTTGTTTGAGGTAAAACGCGTTTAAAGATAAGGTTCTAGGTAGGCTTTCATTTAAATTTGTTTTCTAAATCAGGATTTACAGCAGCACCTACCAAGGCTACTAGTGCTATCTCTTGCCCCAAGACAGAGGAGATATTCACCGGCTATTTGTTCTGGTTATCTCCAAATTTCTGATTTTGCCACTTATATCCCTTTGCTTCTCACTGCTTCCTATATTCATTGAAAAATCGAAAAAATCCGCGTAATGTTATTTTTGAACCTTTCTGACAAACAAAGCAGTTCAGTTGAATCCCTTGGCAGCAAACTTCAAGCGACCACTTTTTAACCGGAATTTTGTTGCAATGAAATTCGAGCAACTCAACAGCAGTTAAAACGGGACTAAACATTTATTTCGTTTAAACGGATGTTTCGTTGTACTAAGAAATCTCGTTACAACAAACTTCAAGGGACCGCAAATTTTGTTTGTGGAAACGAAAATTTCGTAGTAATGGAGTTCAAGTCATATTTTTGAAGATGATTCGCGACTGAAAATTTTATTTCCTTGAAGCAGATATTTCGTTGCATTAGTATTCGCTGCAGCGGATATTTCGTTGTATCGGGATATCACTGTATTGGTTTTCGCTGTTATGAGTACATTACTATTTATCAATTCTTGTTTTTCAAAGTTTCGTAAATTAATTCCTAAGTTCTACGATCAATGTTATCAAGTTCTAGGACAGGGAGAAAACAAATGCTTCTTTCGTTTTCGAAAAGCTACACATTTAACAGCAATTGCACTTACGTAGATGAGAAATTGATAAAAATAACCAAACTCATCAAGATTTGGAATTGTGTTTACCAGGTGTTATACGAGTGTAGTATTTTTATGTCTGGGGTTGCTGAACCAGGGATTGGTCGGTTTCTGGTCTGGATCAAAATATCAGAGTTGTCTTCCGGGTCCCATCAAACTGGTTAAACCACAAATAGTGGTGGGTATGGGAGACCCTGGAGGGAAAAATATTTTTATGTAGTGGCGACAAAACAAGAAAAAGTTTTTTTTTGTGTGTGTGTGTGTATTTCACTATCAAAAGCGTTAGAAGAACTCAAGGATAGCATCCATGCAGCAGTGAAAACCATTACGTAAGGACGCTGGACGCGACAGGACATAGCAAACACACTCGAAAAAACAACGCTTCTCTTGTTTTGTCGTCATTTTAAAAATACTGCACTCATATTGCGTTCACCACCTAGTGAACGCAATTCCAAATCTTGATGAATTTTTGGTTATTTTCATATACAGTGTAACTTCGATTTAAAGATACCCGATTTTACGATTTCCTCAATTTATTGATGCTGGCGGAGCCGGCTAGAGGCGTGATGGTTAGGCACTGGCCTTCTACGCCTGTGGACCCAGGTTTTGACCTGGGGTGGCCAGTCGGTGGATTTTCAAGATGCAGAAAATCATCAGCGCCCATGTCGTATGATATACGGCATGCAAAAGATCCTTTGGTCATTCGTTTGGCTTAGAATTCCCTCGGCAAAATTAATAACAATTAAAAATTATTTCCTAATGCAATTTCGCATCAAAAGAGAGCCCAGTTGCTTCCATTTGGTGGAAACTGGGCGTCCAAATTATCCGCGTCTCAATGGTGGCGCGTGAACGACTGGATGCCGTATCAGGGGATCACAGTAGGTCTACTAAAAGGCTAAATAGCCTAAAAACGAACCCCTATAAGACGAAAAAAAAAATGATGCAAGGCTCTTCCCCCTCCAAGAGCAAGGGCGCACCCCCTAAATGTCGCTAAGACCCCTCATCCCAAAAAATTAAAAACAAAAAAAAAAATACCCCAAAAACGGTAAAAAAAAAAAAAAAAAAACCCTTAAAACAACCCCCTCGAAAATCTCAATGGCGCAGGCTGACCCCCTTTCCCTATGTGAGCACCCCTGAATGATGCATTTCACTGGTCCGGATTTGGCGGCATTAAATGCCTATGTTTCTCGATTTAACAATATCCTTTATTCAACGATAACTTTTTCCAGTCTCTTGACAATCGTAAAATCGGGGTTATACCTCATCGTTGTACGCGCAATATTCTCGGATACATAGCGTTTCGAAAATGAACGAATCAAGTGTCGTTTCCTTGTCTGTGCCTCCGTCGGCAACGGCAGGGACTTGATTCTCCATTCGTTACACCGGGTTTAATGTCGCGTTTCAATCAAGTTTCGAATCTCATTTCATTTCATTACGGCATCATTCACAAAAACGAGCCCGAAACACAATCAGCACATCAAAAAGCAACTTCCTCATACTCGCCGGGCTACTAACACTTATGACATTTCGATTAGCCTTTAATGAAATGAACTCATCCACCTTTTTTGCTGCTGCCAATCTGGGAACAACAACTTCCAGCACGAGAGAGCGTGTTTCCAATGAATAGTTTAATTAAGGTGGCATGGCTGGCAACTACTGTTGGTAGCACTCGAGTTTCGCATTTTACGATCGCCAGCGCATATCATTTTTACTACGTAATAAGCCTCGAATTCAAATGATATTCGAGTCACCCTCACGCCTCGAGCAGGCGAGGATAACTAAGCAGACGATGTTAATCTCGAACAAGGCTCAAACGGCATAGTAATGAGTGGATTTGATTGGCAACCCTTCGGCACATATCATTATTGAAGGACAGTTTTCTAGAAATACACTTCGGTATGTAGTGGACGTAAAAAAACTAATTCATAAATTTAAACTTTTGAGCAATTAAATGTGGAAACATAAATACATAATGCAGGCAAAAATTACATTTCCAGTTTTAAATGCTTATTGATTGTTGTAAAACTAATAAACATGCCTTTAGTTACTGAAAAATTGCGTCGCATGTCGAGTTTTCAGTAATTGAAAGCGCCATCGCTTCGACACGAATTTTCGAGTTAACAAAAGTTATTTTCTAAGTTGGTAAGTTTTTGGCATTGAATGCTACAAAATTAACAATTAAGTAAGAAATGAAAGCAAAAGTTACCATTTTAATTTGGAGTTTCAGGTAAAGCATCATTTTGTTAAAAATTTACCTATGACTTTTGAAGAACGTGACATCATTTTGTTAAAATTTTACCTATGACTTTTTTTTAAGCTCTTTTATTATACTTGACCTGATTGTCACGGAGAAATCTGAGGCCTGGTTTTGCTTATATCTCTGTAACGAGACCACTTAGAGACTTCGGGATATCACTAAATGATATGCTTAATCTTAAGGTGCAACTTAGCGCTGAAAAATTAAAATTCTAAAATAAAATAATTATTTCAGTTAGGATAGAAAACAGCAAATTTCATGTAATTTCCCTATTAAATGTTTAAATATAAAAACCATTGTTACAAATTTTGTTGCCTTGCAAAAGTAATGTTAAAAGCAATCATAATAAAAAATTTTAATCAAGGCTTTTCTGAAGCAATCATAAATCCTAGAGAGGAACAAGGATTAAATTTTAGTACCAACTGCTTCAAGTTTTAGACACGTATATAGGTTTTTTCCCTTTTAGTACCGAGCATTTATATGAAAAAATAAGGGGAAGTTTCGTGAGGGTAAAATTATTCTAGTTCCGGAATACATTTACACTAAAAAGGATAAAATAACAGTTTTTTTTTTTTTTTTTTTTTTTTTTTTTTTCAATACTAAGCACTTTTCGTATTGTACTCAAAAGGACAAAATAACTTTTCTGGGTCAGAAAGGACAATTTAAGAATTCCTATAGTTTTCGAAAATTCCAAGAAAATGTCACCACAAACGAAGAAAAGTGCGGTTCTATACTCATTTCAAACCAAACTTTACCAATAAGGAAAATATGCATGTTTCAACACTCAAAGTTATGATTGAAAGCTAGACAATGATAAGAAATTCTCTTCATGACCTGAGCCGCACTTTTCTTCGTTTGTGGTGTCATTTTCTCGGAATTTTCGAAAACTACAGGAATTCTTAAATTGTCCTTTCTGACCCGGAAAAGTTATTTTGTCCTTTTGAGTGCATTATGAAAAGTGTTAAGTATTTTTTAAACAAATTCTATTATTATTTCAAATATTGATTCCTGTAAAAATGATTTAACAAATTATAACACAAGTTAAATTTCAAATTTAAAATGTAGCATAACAAATAAAAAGAGCTTAAACATTAATAAAATGAACAAGACAATATTAATGTATAATTATAAAACAAAAATTAAAACAGTAAGAGAATGTGGATAAAGTGAAGAAGTAAAGATAACTTTCCTTTTACATTGAAGACAACGGTACACAAAGACGACAGTACAAAGTGTTTTATTATAAGATTTGTATCGAAGCATTATTTTTCATTTTTAGCAATGTATTTGCACCTTAAAAAAAGAAGAGATTTCGAGGGGAAAAGTGAAGAATAAAATAGTTTTCCAATGAAATATTTTGTATTCGATTACTAAAATATCTTCGATCAAATTAATGAGTAAATAAAAGAATGAATAAATAATGAAGCATTAAACGAATGCATGAATTGATTAATATGAGAAAAAAAATAATGAGTGAATAAATAATAAAATAAGGTGAATGAATGAATAAATAAGTATATTAATAAATGAATTAATAATTAAACGAAATGAGCTACATGTTTCACTTTGCCCTGCTTGTACCTGGAAAATTATATCAAGCATTTAAAATCAAGACATGCCTAATATAAACTAGATATGTACTGTACTAGACATTGGTAGAATTCAATCGATGCTTAAAATGTAAATTACAAAAACTATCTGATATTTACTGTAATAAAAATTATTTCTGGTTACGGCAAAATGTTACAGTGTGGGTATCAATATTTGAAAATGATTTTTTATTATTTAATATTTTGATCTTCAGAGCTATTTATTTTTTGACTGAAATGAATTATTATGTTCAAGAACACGCATAAAATATTGCTAGATAGGTGGCAGTAACTGTGAAAGTATTAGGCCCTGCTATTTCATTTACCCCCACATTCCCGTACTTTGAAATGTAAAGTAATTAGTGATTAAACGCAATAAAACTAGTAAATAAGTGAAATAAAAATTATATGTATTTTTAAAATCTTCAACATAAAGTTTTCTGTAATATCCCAGGGTTATTACTAAATATTGCATAATTTTTTAATGCAGCTCTCATTTTGAAATCGAGCTTTTTCTGTAACTTAATTCTGCAAAACGAATTAAGTATATAGTTCCAAAGAAATAATAAAAATTTTCGAGCTTAAAATTTGCAATAAATGAATACAACTAAGTAACGCATTTATTAATGATGGGGGGGGGGAGAGGGGGAGTTAGAATGTGCAATGGGCGTTTAGTAATTAAATGCTAGAAAACTTTGAAATTAGATTGAGACATAAATAACATTTTCATTTCTATAAAGTTTCTGTAATACAACAAGGTACTAAATAGGCGAGTGAAAATGGGAATCATACTTCGAATTTTAAACTGTCATCAGTTTAAGTTAAAAATTAAGGTGTACGAGAGAAAGAACATAACTTTAAAAAAATTTAATTGTAAGCATGCTGTTAAACTAAATATTCAAACCTAGACAAATACCGAAATTCGCTGATTGCATTTCGATCCAAAAAAGGGTTTTTCAATTGAAAAAAAATTTAATTGACAGAAATAAAAATGCTAATTTGTGCAGAAAATTTTTTAAAAATGCAAAAGAGTTACAAAATTGCAATTATCGAATAAAGCAAAATTAATGCATGAATGAAAAAATAGCACTCATTTCGAGTGGACATTTTCAGTCACTAAATAATTTTAAGTACATAAATGTATTAATGCTAATCGAAAACTGATTTGCCATTCAAATGTTAATTTTGCTGTGATAAATGTATCCAAATGCATTTGTGGGTTGATAAAAAAGATTATCAAAATTTCAAGACTAATACACGAGAGCTATCAATAAAATGAACACCAATGTATTTTTTAATTTTGCTATTAGGAATTTAGGGGACAGTGGCCCAATGGCCCAAAGCGGGTAGGCCTTTGTATGCCCCAAATGGTGTGTTAGAGGCGATGCATACGTACGTCGTTTTTACAGGAATACCCCCGAATTTTAATCAGTCGCGACGAAGCAGCAGTGGATTGGCATGGCGCAATCAGGCTTAAAATTTAAAGAAATGATACATTTCTTTTAAAAAAATGAAGTTTTGTAACTTGTGACTAGTCGAAGACCAGCTAATTTTTTTTTTACTCTCAATAATATTATGTTATTCTGACACCATCTACCTAACAAACTAGGATACTCATTTCATTTGTTTCTTTTTTTTTAATTTGAGGTTATAATTATTGAAATAAAAAACTTGCCTTCGGCAAAGCGAGTACAAGATTTAATCATATATTTCTTTATAATTTCTTGACTCGTGTTTTGTCTATTAATTTAATCAGGTTTTTCTTTATGTTTCATTTTAAAAAAAATGTGCTGACTTAAATTGGATAAGTACAACATTTTTATGTATTTTTTTTATATAATGGCAGGTAGGTAGTCAATTATTTTAATCATTTTTAACTTCATATTTGATTGGCAAATGTATCAAATCATAATTAGTTAAGCTTACCCACTTTGGACTCCCTAGTAGGGAAAAGCGGGTTTTTCAAATGTTTGTAAAGTTTGATAATAAATGAATATTGGTTTGAAATAATACAAAAATCACTATTTATTTTGAAGTTCAAGAACCCTGCTAGGATATAAAACCGAAATTGTTGCGATAAAAATCCAAAAAGGACGATTTTCGAGCGTTCTTCGAAAACCAACGCGCTTTGGGTCATCCTCCCCTATGTAATGTTATCTGAAATTTGAATTGTTCGGCATTGAATGTGATTAGACAACTGGAGATAATGGGTTTTCCTCTGAAAAAAAGGACACTTTGTCCCGCACGTGACATCTAATATGCATCATTTAAATAGGAATTAGGCAACCTTTTATTGCTTGAGGTATTACAAACATGTGTGGGATTTCTTAAGCAAAAAGTTTTGTTCATTACTTTTTGAAATTATTATTTTTTTCCAAATGAAATGTATTAGCTGTCACGTACAAGATAAAATTGCGGCTTTTCCGTGGAATGACCCTGATGCAAAATACTTTCTCCCAACTTGACCCTTAAAACGCAATGCGTTCAATCGGCTCTCCATTTAATGACAGATTTGAAAGAAAAAAAATCTCGTAAACATCTTTGGCAATTGAAATGTTATGAGAAAATGTAATTTTTTGACCCATTAAATTAATATGCAATTGAATTCCACATTTCTTTGCAATTGTTAAACCGCTTCGAACTTGTAAATGGTATGCTATAATTCGATTCCCGCTATTTACACATTCAAATTAGCTTTTGCTTGAGACGTTTTCTTCGCACCATTTTCTTAACGAAATTATATTTCCTGACTATCTAAAGCAGGAAGTACGATCAGGTTTTCAAGCAACTGTAATTATTTTCACCTTTTTCATGCTTTCTTATGCTACCATGTCCATATCCTTGATTGTTTTTCCCTCAGTGACTGCATTCAAAACCGCGTAGCGTTTTTCCTATTCAGCTGTCTAATTTGAGAGTACCTACCAGCTTGCTCGATTAACCTCCTAATCACTCCTCGCACCCATTGTAAAATCTCATGTCACACCTCTGTAAGTGAAGATTCTTGAGACCATTGCCCTCCATTGTTTCAGCTGTAATTTTCCATCAAGCTTTGTCTGTGAATATTCGTGAATTTTGGTGATATATTAATTTCCTGTGCAAGCGGATTG
Organism: Uloborus diversus; assembly: GCF_026930045.1. Lineage (NCBI taxonomy): Eukaryota > Metazoa > Arthropoda > Arachnida > Araneae > Uloboridae > Uloborus > Uloborus diversus. Next base: position 51,076,240 of record NC_072731.1, read on the forward strand.
TTCTAAATTGGGTTAAACGAATGCCAGAAGTATGGAAAATTTTCTTTTTACGGCATCTGTTTAATCTGTAAATAAACTGCCTGTTATTTTTTAACTCCTGATTCAAAATCTGAGACAGTAAAGTAAGCAATCATGAAGTTTTTGAAATTTACTGGAGCAATTACTGGAGCAATCAGGACTCAACTTCAACTACGTGGGGCACGGGTTAAAACGAATTCCACCTTGCATCCGATCACTATGAAATCAGTTTTTGAACCGCGTACCTGGAACGAAATCCCTAATAGGCTCGCATATTTATGTTAATAACTTTAACAACATAATACATTTTAATAAACATTTGCAGTATCATAGGAAAATGATAAAATTATTCTATGTTGTATAATGTAAATACGGTATAATAACTGAGACGCGATGGCTTCTTTCGAGGCCTACATTTTTTTTTTAGCGAATTGTTGAAGCCACGGTGTGCCCGTTGGCTGAAAAAAAGATGCAAAAATTGGTGCATCCATAAAATTATTACTTAATGCCTATTTTAAATGTGAAGTTTGCATTTGTGTTCCAGAAACCGATTTCTGAATATTTGGCTCCAAATTCGTGACATTGTGACTGAACGTGGTTTTCGATAAAACAACCGGCCACACAGATTAGCTCTGAGACCCACATGTGATATTATAGAAAATTATACTTATAGTCCGGATGAAAAGCTTGTGATTGTTCTGAATCTGAAGGAATCAATCTTCTCGACATGCAATATTGTCGATGCTGTAGTTCAAGGCTCCTTTGATGACATCTTGCACCGCCTACTGTTTCGTCTTCCTGGTTCACCGATGAATTCGAGCGTTCGAAAAAAGAACCATCTCCAGTCTTCTGAGACCGAAACCGACAAAGAGCCGATCGGCTTCTGTAATTGTCAACCGTAGCCTTTGCCACCACCGGGCTTCTTAATGAACGTGTCACGCCTTCCGAGGATGTGTATGTTCCCTCAACGCCTCGTTACGATCTCATTGTTCTTTTTTTCGTTTTCTTTTCCATCACCTCCTCCCAGTTTTTTTCCCTTCCGTGTTCCATCGGGGGTGGAAGACAGGGGCGGTGTCCGTTCTACAGTGGTTGTTTTTTCTGCGAAGGATTAAAAAAATGCCACTAGTGCGGAAACCGGAATTTGGCAAAAAAAAAAAAAAAAAAAAAAGTGGATTCCAGTGATTCACGTAGTTGAAATTTCTGACTTTCTAAATACTGAGGGGTCTTTTTGAAATGTTCAACATTCCTACCTTTTTTCCCCTTGTCTTTCTTTTATATTTTTGCCACATTTTCAGTTTTCGGCCTCGAATATTTCTATTCTGTTTAAAAAATGTGTGCCCAACAGAAAAAAAAATCGTGGTATCTGTTTTGAATATGTTGGAAAAAAATCCTACAGTAAAAAAGAGAGACAGAGAGAGAAAAGGAAAAGAAAGGGCAAAGTCAAAAGTAAAAACCCTTTGATTTCACTTTTTTTAGGGAATTTATACTTCAGTGATAAATTAGTATTGCCCTTTTTTTAAATAGTTTATCTGGATTAAACAAATTCTTTTGTTGAAGTGTATTTTTCAACCAAGTATAAATTTCTTTCTTGCCGCCAATGAAATCACTAATTAGGAAAATTGATTGGTTTAAAAAGTCAAGGTGAATTGAAAGAGTAGTTCGAATTCGTTCCCCCTCCCCCAAAGAGAAGAAAACAAAACTTCTCCTGCAATTAGTACTTACAAAATTAAATACTGCTTTTCAGTTTTTGTATGACAGACATAAATTTGCCAATTCAGCATTTTCTTCTGACTGTTATTTATTTTCAATTCATTTTCGCTTTAATTTGTATGGATTTTCAAGAAATTGTCAGCATTTTTTTAAAAGAATTTTAGCCAAAAACATTCAAAGTAGTCTCCTTTTGTTTTCGAAGCTAACTCAAGATATGGTAATAATTCTTCGAACAGCCAGCTAGCAGATTAAACATTTGTTGTTCGACATGATTTTCAAGTGAAGTAACCATCCATTAAACGCTTTTCAAATCATCATACTGGCACTGTAATCGATAGTGGATATTGTCATTTTCCTAATCCTTTACTGTATTACTTATATTAGTAGAAAAACACTGCAGCATTTTTGCTAATAAGAAAGGGTGGAGACAAGTGCCAAAATAAATTACTTGTTAATTGATAATTGTGTTTTTGAAACTCGGGAAGAGTTTGTTTTGCTCGTCTCTGTGTTTCAAAAATTAACGTTTTGTTATCTCTCAAGCCTCTTTGAAATGATGTGGCGTAGGTGGGCCATCTCATGTTGTTGAGTTGCGCTAATTGTACTGTTTTGTGACGCTACAATTTATTTCAATTCATGTTCCTCAATTAAATGTACCGCCTAATTGTTTTTAAAAATACGTAATGATAGTTTCTTCTTATTATTTTTTTTTACATTTGTAATTTTAATTTGAACTTGATTTTTTTTTTTTTTTTTTTTTTTTTGATTGCACAATTTCTCATGTAGCATTTTTAGGAAATCAGTTTACCATCTAGAGTAGACTTAAAGACTGGTTATTTATTCCTTTACTTAGAAGGAAGAAATAGAAATTTTTTTAAAAGAACAAAAAATGACAAGTCATCAATCAGTTTTTGGATATATGTTTGTAAAAATGGACGTTGAGTGAATGAGGTGGAAAAACTTCTACCTTTTTGTACGCGTTTTGTGAGAGATCTAATACTCTTTCAGTTGGAAGACACATAAACGTAAGCCAATATTGTCAATGAAACAATCGTCTCCCTCCAAAGAGTAGTCGACTTTGAGAACTCTCCCGGCTCCATTCCTTCTTCTAAACTCAAGCGATTCATTTTCAGCAATTAACTTTCTTCCAATTAGCTTACTTTAAAACTGGCTTTATTTAATAATGTCAGGAGTTATATTCCTAACTCCAGCGATGTGCACCGATTACTGGCGAACAAGTTCATTTGCCCCACGTCCGACGCAGAACGCAACTTCCTTATCTAATAAAAGCAGCTACAAAATCTGTTAAGTTAATAGTTTAGAACTAATGTGTTTCTTAGTGCGAAACTATTTTCAGGACTTAAACAATGGAGCCCTTCTTCTAACTAAACCAAGCTATTTACTGCAGAACCGTCCTTCCCGCCCAAACTTGGGGGCCGCTTTTCATCCTTCCAAAACCCCGAGTAATTAGCTTTTCTTAAAGAAAGTCATTTAACGCTAGGGAATTCCGGGCGGACTTGTGCCGACCTAGAAGTGCCTGGGATTACCTTGTTATGCTAATGATTCCAGCGCTAAGTTCGGCTTATCAGAGGAACCAACTTTAACGAGATTTCATGCCGACGATAACGCCAGTTGACGCTTGAGATATTCGAAAAGTATTCTTGGGACTTGAATTTCGGGGAATATTAGCAGAGATCGATGGGAAATATTCAATCAAACGTTTCTGCTGCTGCTCCTTCCGTGATTTCCTGATGTTTTGAAGTATTTTGAAATGTGTAGTCCGGGTATGCAGAAAAGTAAGATGTTTTTTAAGTTTCTGATGAAAATGAACACACATTCTTTATGCTACAGCAATGATTTGCTTGCTGTCAATGAATGGTAAATATAAATGCAGGAGTTTGTTTTTAACCCTTGCATTTTTCTTCTTAGTTAGCCATCAGGGAGAGGGGAGGGGGAGTGACAAGAGAAAAAAGTGAACCTTTGAAAGTTTTAGTAAAGCGCATGCAAGTTGAAACCCTTGGTGGGATTTCATTGAAAAGCTTTTCTAAATCATCAGTTTTTCTAAATCACCAGTGCTACTGGCACTATTTCTTGCCGCATAAGAGAAGTGAGTTTCTCCAACTATTTTTCCTAGGTATCTCTAAATTTCAGTTCTTCAGTTGTGAGAACCTAGAAAAGAATAACCAAGACCATCCTAACTAACTAGTCTAACTAACTAAATCCGAACTAACAGACTAATTGTTACAAGCAATTAGTCTGCTAAATGTGTCGCAAAGAAAGGAATCTTTGTTTTTGAAGGAAAATGAAAGTTCTTACCAAGTAAAAAAAGAACGGGAGCTATATTGGACTGAAACGCGTGTCAGAAGTAACCTGCAATTTGTGCTTTTTGACGTTGATATTTCTTACTTTACTTTTCAGCCCAAAGGCATTTATTTAACTTAACTGGAAAGTCGTCCGTCATGGTATGACGGGTGAAAATTTGCTTCTACATTTGAACGCAGCCATTGCCTGTTTGGTGATATATTGGTAGTTTTAAGTTGTAACCCTAACTCCAGTGGATTAACCCTCAACTCCAGTAGATAGCGGTCATTGTTGACCATTTTTATGTTTCTTCATTCTCCTGAAATGACAGTTTTAAAAGTAAAACAGTTAAGTCTCCGAATCGAGTTCATCCTTGTCTGCATGTCAAACAATACCAAATCATATTATCAAATTATCATGAAGTGGCGCAAGTTTCATTGTTGAAACACGCTGGTTACTCTATCAGCGGCTATTATTTATATAAGGATATTGGACTGATTTGAAAATATTTAAATGTCTTTATTATATGTTAAAGCAAACCTAACTCGTTGATGACTCGTTGATGTCTATGACTTTTTAAGGACCAATAGTTGTGTTTCCTCTTGTAACGCTCACGCGCCGAGTTGAGTGTTTTTCTCCCTCGCAATGGTGTTTCATCTACAATTTTCCCAATGTTTAAAATGTCGAACTGAGTAAAATATTTTGTTTAAAAGGGTGGCTATTTTCATGTACGCACTTCAACAATTCAAGTTTATATTCTAAAGTACATTTTAATTGATGTATTTTTGTTATTAACTTCATTTATACTTACATAAACTCTAATCGATGAAGATCACCGTGTAGCTAAGGCTCGTTCGGCTCAAAAGATAAGCAGGGCAGTCTATATCACGTTTTGCCGATTCGAAAATGGCAAACGTTCAACGAATAACTAAAAAAAACTTTGAAAGAATAGTAAAATATTGAAAGATGTTGCTGCTATGAGTTATAACTTAAATTCAAATGTGTCGCAACTACAATACGATTAACCCATTCATTTTATTAAAAAAACGTACTTTCAGTTGCTAATAGCAGTAGTTTCAATTAAGTTTTCATTCATTTCTACAGTAGTCTACTTCTAGCAGTCACAACGTAGTGTTAGATCCGATTTTGAGCTAACAATACTCACCATATTTATCTCGTTTATGCTAGTGCTTCATATTTTTCATTTTAATTGAACTCCGACACAATATGACCAAAAGTATTGGGACACTTTCAAAAATTCACATTTTTGCGGATTTCTCGAGAAGTAAAAGACAAATTGCTCTGCAATGTTTTTTACATACAAAGTATACTCCAGCTGTCATTGTCCAGTAAAAATTAAGTCTACTATTCATTTAGGGGACCAGCAACAAGTTGATGAACCAAAAAACGGTTTTTGATCATTTTTCATTGTAAATAGCTGGGAATAAACTATAAATTTCAAAAATGAGTTAAAAAACTATCAAGAATTTATTTTTATATTTTCGTTAAAGTATCTCTTATACCCACGAAGATAGCATTTCTTCCCAAAGTGCAATTTTTTTTTTCTTTTTTTTTTTTTTTTTTGAAGGTTTTCGGCCTTTATCACGCAGAGTTTTCCGTCAAACGTTACGAAACTTTCAGAATATTTGACAGCATTTTAGAAAAACATAATAATAAAATTTGAAGTTGAAATATTGAAAATTTTACAAAGTATGAACGTTTAAAGCAATTAATTTTTCATTGCGCATGCGCGAAAGATAGCAATTTATAACTTTCATAATCCAAAGCTCAGATATATCCTACAACTCATTAAAAATTTCACCTCAATATCTTTAAAATTTAAAAAGTTATCAGCAATCTAATGAGCCGAACTTCTATTATTCTTGGATAGGCGACGAATGGAAAGGGGTCGTTTGCAAATTGGCAACATTTTCCTGTTGTCGTTGCAAAGCAATTCATGATAAGAACGAATTATTTGCGAACGATCCCTCAAGTTTCGTCGTTGAGTTGTTCAAATTCGAATCATTAGATCGCTGATAACTTTTTACATTTTAAAGATATCAAGGTGGAATTTCTTTATAAGTAAAGGAAATATCTAGGCTTCCGCGATTAAGAAAATTAAAAATTGCTATTTTTCGCGCATGTGCAGTGAAAAATTAAATGCTTTAAACGTTCATGTTTCAATTAACTTTTAATATTTTAACTTCAAATTATATTATTATGTTTTTCTAATATGCTGTCAAATATTCTGAAAGTTTAGTAACGTTTGACGGCAAACTGTGCGTGATAGCATCCGAAAACCTTCAAACAAAATTTGCATTTTTGAAAGAAATGCTTATATCTCATTTGGTATAAGAGATACCTTCACAAAAATAGATAAGTGAATTCTAGATAGGTTTTTAACTTCTTTCTGAAATTTATAGCTTATTCCCAGGTATTTACAATGAAAAATGATCAAAAACCGTTTTTTGTTTCCTCAATTTGTTGCTCGTCCCCTAAATGAATAGTAGACTCAACTTTTGCTGGAAACTGGCGGCTGGAGTCTACTTTTTATGTGAAAAACATTACAGAGCAATTGGTCTTCTTTTCTCAAGAAATTTGTAAAAATGTGAATTTTTGAAAGTGTCCCATTGACCATTTAGTGTATCACTGACCAACAAATACCGTTTCCCAAGCTGTTTGATGTCATTATTTTTGATGATATTTGATGGGTGTATTTGAACGATTTATAGTGCCTCATATCTGGATTTTAGTAGTATTTCTCCAAAATGTTATTAATACTTAAGTCTAAGGCTTGAAGTACGCTGGATGTACTGCGGCGTTGGAAGGGGCAAAATGGCGTTGGACAACTGTTGTAGATACTACTTTTACGACTCTTTTTCACGAAATACTTTACAATACCAAAAATGGACTTGGTTCATTTGTCCTCTTGAACTCTCGATGTAAAGCACGGTACCTTTACCATTTACTCGCTCAGTTATTTTGTAGGTGGGATTTACTCACTTCTATATATTTGTGCTCATATTTCTGCTTGCTTTTAAACAAATTTTGTTGAAGCAAAACTGCTATTTAAATTTTGAGCAATCAAAGTGAATTGATTTCAAGTGCTGCCACTCTAGTCAGAAGGGTTATAACATTTTCGCCTTTTCCGAAAGAACTTGATCTCATCTTCTCAAGACTTCAAGTAATTAGCTTTTCTTAAAGTCATTTCACGCTGGCAGATCCGGGCGCCCTTTTGTAGGCGTCCGGCCAACAGTTTTGAGAGATTAGCCTCATTATGCTAATGACTTCAGCACTAAATCTGGCTTATCAGAGCAGCCGACTTTAACGAGATTTCATGCCCCGGATGATTCTCTAGGATAATGCTATCCGGCATCAGGAATATTGGGCAAAATTGACGATGCTCGTGTTGCAAGAATTATGCAATGGCATGTTTTCATACTTGTCCGGGAGCGATTGCAATTAATTACCAGGGTCAGTGGAAGCTGTTGTCACCGCATTCTTCTTCGGTTGTTTGATGGAACAAGGGTACCTCAAAGAACAAGCGGGAAAAGTTTTGATTTTTCCTGAAAATTTTTACTCGGCAAAAGTGGATTAATAAATGCAATATGTAGAAAACATTGGAATGACAAACGAAACCACGCAATTGTTGACGACATTATTTTCTAGAGGATATTCCTTAACTTCTGGAGGATATACTTTCTCTTCCTCACCAACTTCTTAGCCAGAATAATTTGTAGCAATCAAACTGAGAAACCATGCCTTGGTATAGTAATTTAAAAAAATCCGAGTAAGTTACAATTGAATGAGCAGGATGTAACATGTTTTTGAAGCATTTATCATTTGCCCTCGAATCTCAACCTCCCGTTCAATCAAGTCGTTTGCCTCAAATCATAGAAATTCTTCAAGTTTTCTAAAATTGACATGAAAGTTGGCATAAGTAGTGGCTCTTATGGGAAATGTTTATTATTCAGATTAATAAAAATACAAAACATATTTAGGTGATCTAAAATTGAGAAAAACGTTGCAATGAAAAAAAATTGTAATGACAAATATATAGTAGTTGTGGAGTATTTTTAGTGCTGACAAGTGGGCTCGTCCCATAAGGGGCGCAGTCAGAGATGCGATAAGCACATCCACCACCTCCTCCGAAGCACTTTTCCTTGAGCAGTCTTGTCAATTCTAATACAGTAAGTAATGAACAGGCATAGATTGCTATAAACCGAAAATATAAAAATAAAAATGCGTCGCCAAAGATATATTGTGTACTTTGCAAGAGAAAAATCCAACCAAAATAATTTAAAATTTTGCTTGTGAGAGATGTAAAAATTCCTCATATAATTCTGTGTACTTAATTGTAGAAAACCGCGTACCTGTTAAGATTTTCCCGTACAACAAGCGTTTACGTGTTCCACCGATTGAGAACCGCTGCTCTAAATCGAGCTGGATTAAGCATTTGATCGAGCTTTAACTAACATTATTTCCCCCAAGACATATTAATGTTTCTCCTATCAATTTACGCTCTTTAATTCCAAGTTTCATATTTGTCAGTCACACCCCTTTGCTTCTACCACCCCACCTAGTGCGGTATGATTCAGCACGAAGCTTTACGTCTAATTGACATGGAATTGCACTTAAGCTCTTGAAAAATGTACAATGCAACCGATACAAGGTATGTATTGTGTAAGTTACAAAAGAAGCATTGTTCAGGGTATGACTAACATCATTTGTCATAAAACAATCCTATCAATTGCACTACATATTTCCCGGCTTCATTTTTGTCGGTTGCACATCTTTGCTTAAAGTTTCCATGTGATTTTCCCGCTGATTGGTGGAATTCTGAAAAATTCAATTTGCTGATTCGCGGAAAGGATTATTCCGTTTTTTTTTATTTATTTAATTTAAAACTTTTAAATGTAAAAATACGTGAATGAGAAAAAAACTTCTCTTGTTAAAAATAACTTTGTATTTTTTCCCTACAGACTTTGTATTGATCATTGTTGAGTAAATAATAAGCAAAAAAGAAAACCAATTGAAGATGTGTAGAGATGTCTACTCAGTTTCAGAAATGCTGTAAAATGGCGCAAACCTACTTTTCCACGTGCAAGCGAAAGAACGCTAACTTTGTCTCTACATCTAATGCATGAATCGGATTTTTCTTTATTTCAAAGATTTTTTAAGTCTTGTTTTGAAATAAATTTAGCAAATATCTTTTTATTTCCGTTTAAATTTTGATTTGAAAATAATGATGCAATGCAGTATGTGCCCAATTAAAAGCTTGTAAATCATTTAATTAACCAGTAATAAAATGAAACAAAGAGAAATCGGTTCCTAACAAGTAACCTTCCTAACAAGTAACCTGGTGATTAAAAAGAGGAATATTTTATATATATATATATATATATATATATATAATAATTTTAAAGCATTTTTAAAAACAATAATGTTTAATATTATTATAGATTATTATAGGAATATTAAAGCAGTTTCCCTAAAATTGAGAAATAAATGGAATAAAAGCATTTTCTACTGTGGCGGAATGGAGTTGTTTCCTTCAGTCAAAAGTAGTACTTTTCGTCACTGAAATTGATAGAATAACCAAAAAAAAAAAATTACAAGGACCCAGAAAATACTTTCATTTTTCCAACAGTTATTTTTTAATTAAATTTTTAAAATGTCCAATTCTTCAAACAAGGAGTGGTTTTGATGACGTCACAAATGATGCATTTTGGCGTATCTTACTATCGCGTTTCCACGTTATGATAATCAAGAAGCGAATTAAAATTGTGATCTACGCTTGCTATCAACCATATCGTTGCTAATACACGTGAGTAACGATGCGAATTAAATATTTTGCTCTGTGAATGGCAACACTGAATGGCATTTCATCATTTGCGATGTCATCGGCAGAAGCTAAAACAATAAAATAGCACCGATTTAAGTTTTTTTTTAAATTTTAAACTTGGTCAAATTTTTTAAAAAATGATCAGATCCCATGTTTTTAAGCATGCTCTTTCAGAAAAATAATGCTTTTAAAATTTGGAAACGACCCCATTCCTCGGTTTTAAACTTTCAGATTCGCGGAATTCTGAAATAACCTGAAACCTTTTTATCCTGAAACGAAGGTCATTTGATTATCCAAAACAATGGGTTAGTTTCCAAAAATTTAAAAAAAAAGAAAAAAAAATCTGAAAAAGCATGTTTAAAAACGTAGGATCTGACCATTTTTTAAATAATTTGCTTAAGTTTAATATTAAAAAAAAAAAAAAAATACATACTTAAAACGGTGCGTTTTCATTATTTACATTTCTTGCCGATGTCATCACAAAGGATGAAATGCCATTTTGTGTTGCCATTCACAGAGCAAAATATATAATTCGCATCTTTACTCACTTGTATTGGCAACGATGTGTTGATAGCAAGCGTAGAGCACAATTTTAATTCGCTTCTTGATTATCATAACGTGGAAACGCGATAGTAAGATGCGCCAAAATGCATCATTTGTGACGTCATCAAGACCACTCCTTGTTTGAAAAATTGAACATTTTAAAAAATTAATTAAAAAATAACTGTTGAGAAAATAAAAGTATTTTCTGGGCCATTATTATTTTTGCTTATTCTATCAATTTCAGTGACTAAAAGTAGTACTTTTGACTGAAGGAAACAACCCCATTTACTTTTTTTCCCAAGTGGACACTACACAAATATTTTACTTCCATTTAGAAAAAGGGATAAAAAACGTGAAAAAGTGTCAAATGTTTATTTATTATATACCAAGCAGCATTTTAACAAAAATGTAAATGAGTTAATCGTTCTAAGAGAAAAAAAAATAGCAAAGGCACATTTCTCGATAGGCCACTCATCAGTGCAATCTCCTAAACACGCGATAAGTTTCCGAATGGACGGAAAAAACTGCCGATAAAAAAAGTAAACTATTAAGCTGTCATGAATGCGAGCATTTTCGAGTGTTCCTTGCAGACGATTAATACGACAAGACCCCAACGGCTGTTATTCTTCAACTGGATTGCAGTTTTCCACCAGGGAGGGAGCGAGGAGTTTCGCTTTGTGTCTCTGGAACCTCTTGGTGTGCTACTTTAATGAATAATCACGTTGTAATTTGGATAATTGTTCGTAATTAATCTCGCTTTCCGCTTGTTGAGATACGCATGAGATTTTACGCTCTTTAATTTCCCGTGCAGACGACATTTCGGTGTGTTTGCTTTTTTTTTAATGGAATGCGCTGAAATATTTTAGATTCATGAAGATGCTTTTCATATATTTTATGCCTTCTTAGTTCGTATTGTTGGCTGTACAAGTTGTTCCATAGAAAAGAGGTCGATTTTGACTTTACTAAAATGTTTTTAGTATTGTTTCTTGGGTGCAATGTTTGGTTCAATTGTTTACTTAGCTAGTAAATTCTAAATATTTTTCTTTTCTTACATTGTATTGTTTCCTTTTTTTAATTAATTTTTTTCCCTTGTGCTTCGCACAGTATTACATGGCTACGGAAACAAAAGGCACAAAGGGGAGCCATTTACTAAATATTTTCCGTGAGCTCATCCGTTGAATCCGGAAAAGTTTGATAAATAAAGAGTTTAGAATAACGATGAATTTGTATCGTGATTAATTAATGTAGATATAATTGACAATAATATTGTTTTTCTGAGTGTAATTTTCATTCATAAAACTAGCGATAAAATCGTTTTGCAGAATACCACTTTAGCTAGAACTTATTGCTTCCCTGCTCTAAACTCATTTCCATTGACAAAAGTGTTCTTCCCCTGGACCCTCTAAATGAGTGCTTCCCAATCTTTTTTGGCCCGTGGATCGGTTAAACATAGTAAAACATTTCGAGGATCGAAGAGGGGTTATTAAAAAGTAAACAAAAGAAAATCTTTAAAGATTTATTTCTTATTAAAAAATCTATTAAGGGAGCTGTAACATAAGTCAATGGTAAGATTTTTAAAATTATTATTTACTTATAATTATATATAAATGCAAAAATAAGTAATTATAGTAATTTATATAAATTAGTAAAGGAACCTTTGAGAACATTTGGAAAACTTATTACAAACCTTACTAAAATGTCTTTAAAATGCTACTATTATTTTATTCATTTATTTATTTTAATGAAGAAAAAGTTTTGACGTGGACGGATGAAAGCATCTGATAAAGTTGATAAAATTAAAGGTAAAGAAATAATTTTATATTAATCAAAAATAAATTTCATAAGGAACTAAATTTTACAAAAAAAAAAAAAGGACCGGATTTTTATACTTAAATTGGGGGAGGGGTGTCCCAAAGTGGGTAGGTTAACGAAGAACGATCAAAAACTGTTGTTTTTGGCTTTTCATCGAAAAAAATATTGGTTTTATTTCCTAGTAGGGATCGTGAACTTTAAAGTAAAAAGTGATTCTCGCGTTATTTCAAACCTAATATTCAATTATTGTCAAATATTACAGACACTAGAAAAACCCGCTATGCCCTACCTGGAGGCCTTGAGCGGGTAAGCCGTTCGAGTAACGCGGGTAAGCTTAACTAATTGTGATTTCGTACAGTTTTTAGTCAAATATGAAGTAATAAATAATTGAATCAACTGACTAGCGAACTGTTCTTATAAAAATTAAAAATAATAAGTTAGATTTTCAGTTTAAACCAGATAAGTATAAGTCAGCACATTTGTTTATGAAACAAAAAGAAATAATTGGTTAAATCAAATAGACTAGTTAATTAACATCATGAAAATAACTTTTTAATGTTATATTTATTCTGTTCAAATAGAAAACCTAAGCCAGTACATTTTCTCAAAAATATAAAGAAATCGGGTGTACCTGCTTTGCTCTACCCACTTTGCCCGAAAGCATGTTTTTTATTTCATTGTTTTAATTGTAATCATAAATTAAAAAACAAAACAAGCGGAATGACCATCGTAGTTTAAAGGAGGATGGTGTCAGAGTAACGTAATATTATTGACAGTAAAAATAATAATAAAAAAAAATGCTGGTCGTCGACTAATCACAAGTTAAAAACCTTCCGTTTTTTTTAAAGAAATGTGTCATTTTTACTTCCTTTTACAAAAAAAGGATGTATTGTATTCGCGAAAAAATTTTCACTCAAAAATCGGCCATTTTTCCATATTTCTCACCCTCGAATGAATCTTGAGTTTTTTTTTTTTTTTTCGACTCGACCACACGTGGATAAGTGCCTAAGACCCCCGAAATATCCATTTTGACGATTCCCGAGTTAATTACAACGAGTTTTCTCTTGACGTCTGTATGTGCGTATGTGCATATGTATGTCGCATAACTCAAGAACGGTATGTCCTAGAAAGTTGATATTTGGTACGTAGACTCCTAGTGGAGTCTAGTTGTGCACCTTACCTTTTGGTTGCATTCAGACGTTCCTAAGGGGGTCTTTTGCCCCTTTTTGGGGGGAAATCATTGTTAATTTCGATGTAAACTGAAGTTGTGTTATAATTTGTCGGACACTTGCCGATTGACTTTTGCTTGCCAAGTTTTGTTGCCAACTTGGCGACAAATTTGGCGGATATATATATATATATATTTTAATTTGGTTTCAATTTGACCACTGTTGGTGATATTTAGAGAGTAAACAATTGAATCACATTAAAATTTCTTATAATGGGGAAATGACATTAAATTGGAGTAAAGGAAGTCATGTGATGCACACATCAGCTCGTTTAATTTTAAGCCTGGATGCGCCATGCCGCTTCACCGCTGCTTCGCTGGGACTGATTAACACTCGGTGGTATTCGTGTTAATACGACATACGTATACATCACCGCTTGCGCACTATCCGGCGGCATACGAATGCCTACCCGCTTTGGGCAACCTACCTGTTTTGGACCATTCTCCTCTATTTCATTTATGAAGTAATTATGTCTGAAAACTATTTTTATTGTTGCTGTATAGTATTGATATTAAACTACATATGAATTTATTATAATTATATTCTCTTTCTGTTTCAGGTAAGCTCAAGAATATTGAATTTTTTGTGAACAAGTTTGCGTTCAACTTTTAGACGTGAAGGTAACTAGCATTCCTATTATTGTAAATAAAAAAATTCTGTATAAAAAAAATAATGTGCTTTTGATATTATCAAGCACATCACGCAAAAAGTGAGGAAAATGAAAATTAAAAAAAAAAATGTTTTTGAAGATATATGAAGATGGAAAATGTATACACATGTTTGCAATCGTACTAGAATTCCGCTTTTCGGTACGTGAAATTGGAGCTTGATGGTAAAAATGATGACTTGATATATGAAGTAGGGAAAGAGAGTTGTCTTTTAACATAAATCTAGTTCAGTTTTATGAAGAAAGAAGTCTTCGTATAGTTGGGAAACAAATGTGCAGAATTTCTATTCTTTACTGGTGCCCTATAGCATATTCCCTATTTTGGAAATCATCATTTTTTTTATCATTATTATTGATTGATATTTTTGCATTTCCTGTTAATTACTAATATGAAGTTGAAATTGTTTCTTGCGACATTGTTTTGCAATCATTGTTTTTGCCTATAATCATTATTGGAAAAACCCCTGTTAAGTGAGTTAAAAAAATTTCATAACTTATTTTTTTAGGAAATCTTCACTAAATTCACGACGGTATTTCAGCTCACTATATCATCTTGTTTTCAAACTGAACATATACATTAAGTAGTTGAAGCGCTTCTTTAGAACGGTTCCATGAAAATGAAAGTTTTTTGACTAACGCATGAATTTTTTTTTTTTTTTTGACTGTAACTGAGGCAACGAGTATTGATATCTCAAGTATTACAAGGCAAAGAAAGATATTCGGCTACAAAAAATATTCGTACTATTCCTATTTTGAGCTATTTCTATACTGAATGATAAAGCTATAGTCTGAGTAAAATTTAAAAGCAATAATAGACGCTGTTTTTATTGCTGTTAGATGAATCTGAATTAATTATTTACAAAAATAAAAAATATGCAAAAAAAAAAAAGTTTGATCACTGAAATTGAAAATAAAAAATTTCAAAATATTTGACAGAAATTTCGAATAAATTTCGAAATAGAGGAGTTTTTTTCATTGAGCTAGAAAGATGAAGAGGGCTTATACATCAGTTTGCGGTGACAGTTGGTGACAAGGGTGAGGGAGGGGGTAGCAAGAAGTGTGACATAACGCATTTCGAATAACAATATATAAGAAACAGCGTGGCATGTGACAGGGGGAGGCGAAGTGTGACACAGGGGGGAGTGGTGGTTTTTTGATAAAAAGTGTGATATCATTTATGAATGTCGTTTTACGAAAATTTCAAACTTGAACCAAACTGGGACAAACAAATTGCAGCATCGACATCGAATATCAACGGTTTTCTTCTGTTTGTTATAGGTAAATTGCTTTTTCAATATATTAACTGAATTTGCAAGTTTTATTAGGAGCGGGTAGCCGAGTTATCGCTTCATTGAGTCGCTGGAATTTGCCAAAGTTCATTTTCGAGCTGACGTTTCTTAGAACATATTTAGAGTCATTTATACTGATTGGCAAAGAGCCTAATTTGGCCATCTATCGGTTTTTTTTTGCCTTTTGGGTATGGGAAGACAAGAGTATGTTAGGCTGGGCCACCCAATCCCTCGCCTTCTTTTTCTCAAGTCGGAAGTGACGTCAGAGGCGCGTCTAGCCTCCCGCTCAAAGTAATTGGGTGCCACTTTCATTAACGAAAAGAATGAATTATGTAAATTCCGAAATACCGCGGTTCGAATTCCGCTCCACAAAGGGATACAATTTATCAGGACTCTCTCTCTCTTCTTCTTCCATTCCCACCCTAGTGATGAGTGGCCTGGGCACGTGATATCGATCCTCAGCTTCCCTGAATTAATAAAGGGTTTCCCTCTGTCCCAAGGAGTGAGTAAAGAGGGATGTAATTTCAGAGGGGGCTAATGTACTCGTAATGCCTCAATCCTAGTTTGGAAACGGGATACCGGACGTTTTCGTGAAGAATACATATTTCAGACTTCGTTTGCAAACTGAAGAGGAAAGATTACAGTCTAGAGATAGGCACTGAGCTTGTCTGTCGGAAGGTTTACGTTTGAGTAGACGGTCCTCCGCTAGTGTACATTTTCCCTCGCAGACAACTTAATTTAGAATTTTTAAAAGATTCTAGCTGCTTGCATGTCAAAAAAAGTTAAGAAAACGCTTCCCTAGATCACAGTAATACAATGAAATTGCTTCTTTCTTACTTTTATCTCTTTTTGAAACTAACTATGGTCGACTAATGTACTTCATATCACTCCTGAAAAACCGTGGAACACTTGACATACAGTTACGATTCCTTAAGTCAGAGGTGCGCCACTGAAGGAAGAAAGGGGGGGGGGGGCAATTGGCACAGGTTGCACAACTGAAAATTGACAGGGAGATTTTTAGCTGGGCTGCGGAGTCGGAGGGAAAATGTCCGACTTCCGACTCCGGAAAGTTTAGAACATTCGACTCCGACTCCTTTAACCCAAAATTAGTGCGATTCCGACTTTGGCTCCACAAGCACTGGCAGAGTTACAGGCTTTGAAGGAAAATGACCGTCGCGGAGTCTTGTAGTTTTCAACCTTTGACTCACGACTCCGACGCATTGTTGGTGTTTAGGAATATTTTTCTCTTTTAGGGGGGAAAGTCTCTCGTTCTTGAGGTCGTAGTGGTATTTGGAGGCAATACTCTTGAAAGAGATGAGTTTCCCTACCTCAAGTACAACAATTTGGGATAACTTTGGACCATGTAGATTAAGTTTTCACTATTACATATATTTTTTTGCTCATTTGACTTCAAAAGAAACTGTAGAATGCTCAATGCTTCTCTTTGCTAGAGAGATTTTTATAATATCACTGTTCTCTACTCTCTATTTTCAAAATAAGTAGGAAATACTCTACTGTCCAACCACGGATTGTATGGAATTTTCAAACGTCCAGATGAGACGAATCTATCTGAATGAAGGGGAAAAGTAAGAATTTAATGCACATATTCCACTCATTTGAATAAGAGTCTGCTTCTGCAAAAGCTAGCATTGCTAAAAATAATATATTTGTCCATTTCCGGCAGTAAAACGGATGATTGTCTTTCCATACAATCCGTGGTCAGACAGTACCCAGCTCATTTTATAATCCATAACATTTTCTTATTTAATAACATTGTTGAAATGTCTGCACGTCAACTAAAGACGAGATAAATAGAATCAAAGCAACTTTTTGGTGAACTGAGATTTGTTACACGATTGTAAAGATATTTATTGTTCTGTCAAACACGTTCTATGTTTACTACTTAAACTACGTAAGGCCTTGATGTAACATTCATTTGGGAAGCTTTCCTTTCTTTGTAATATTTTCATTCGTGCATTTGAGAGTGCTTTAGCGTTTTTTAATTCCTTTAAGAATTAAACTTGAGATTCTTTTGCTGAGAACGCGGTTTCTTCAGGTCGTTAGATCATTGGAACAGCCGACTACGAACTACTGAAATTGCAGTCCAATTAGCTGTTTAGCTTAGTAAGATTGGTGATATATATGCATATTTTCGAGTGTATGAATGATGTATGGAGCACACAGCATGGAGTTTAAAAACTGAAAAGAAAGATTTTGGTTAACAAGTTGGTTTCTAAATTATTGTACCCCAAAAGTTAGACTAATGACTATTAAATTGTGAAAAAAAGTGCAAAAGGCAGGTTTATATGCTAAAAAGAGATCGGTTCGTTTGGAAACAATACTTAAGGATGTTTCGTAAAAAGGAATGAAAAATGAAATTCAAGCATTCAATGGAGCCGATTATGGCTCCATATTCTCAGCAATTATAAAATTTAAATTTTAAAAGAATGCAATAACGAGGCCTAAATTTTAAAAGATGGCAAATGATTTATATTCTAAAAGGGTTCGTGTTAGAACTTGAAATAGGAGACATTGATTGACTTTAAACTCTGAAAGAGTATGCATAATGATGTTAACGGGGGTACTGACTCTTGCCTCAATATGTCTTGATAGCGTGTAAAATTTTAAAGCCATCTTCAAGAAGAGTTATGTTTACTTACAAGAAAACCTTGCTTATCTTCATGTGGAGCCCACATTACCGCATGTTTCTGGGGACTTCAAGAAGTCGATAAAAGTATCTCACCACTAAAAGGTCCTCATTTACTCCTCGAAGTAAGATCGATCTCGACAAAAGCATTTTTCCAAATTTCCAAAGCTCGGTTAATCTCTGGGTCGAGCGGGAACCTCCCACCCAAAGATCTGTCATCAATTTGTCGAAAATCCCTGTCTTCCGCCCTTAAAGCAATTTAAAAGAGGGTTCTCCGAGTTTTCAAGAGGATGATGAATTTGGTCGGCCCCTCTTTTGACAAGGGAGCTAACTCATCGTCATCATCATCCTCCGATTCGTCTTTTTAATTGGGAAGAGAGTTTCTCTCCCTTTGGAGAAACGAAAGCAACAATTCCGTAATCGTTTATTGGGAGACATTTTTATCGGAAACCGATGCCTTGGGCGTTCCCGGGGCTTGCCCTCAAATGTTGAACGTCTCGGCCTCTCGAAGAAAGAACAAATTTGACTTTCGGGCTGATGCTCTAATAAAGCTGCCGCGGAATAACTTTTATATTCTCTAACTTGCGGGGTCTATATCGAGTAGAAAGGGCGTTTTTATAATTAATGTTCAGGACAATTTTTAACGTGATGTAAGCGTGTGGCTGCAAAAGTGGGTATCTCAAAAAAATAAATAAATAAATAAATAAATAAATACAAAAATCAGGCGTTACAAAAAGATACGAGTTACAATATCTTTTCCTGTTTGAACTAGTAGTGCCCACCCTATGGCCTGTAGGCCATATGTGGCCTGTGAAATTGATCCATGGGGTCCGTTGGTGTGTTCAATGTTAAAAATGTAAAAATACATTTTGTAGCTTTCCAAAACAAGCGATCATATTCATTCGGTATTACGAATGACTGTTGCAAATTTGACGTCCAAGAGTCAGAAATTCGTTTCTAAATACCTGTTGGAAACTTTACATCAATAAAATAAGCATGTTTATGACAACAACAATTCTTTGTAATTTTGTTTCCCTTTCGAACTTTTTCCGTTTTCCTATTGTTATCTAAAAAGATTGAAGTATCTTTTAATTTAGTATGTATATGTGTCCTGGCCCGCTAGATTCATTTTACTATAAGGTGTGTCCCGCGAGTAAAAAAAAAAGGTTTGGACACCACTACTTTGAATCTTTCAGGGGACCATTTTTAAACTCTCTTACTGCATCCGCTTGTTAGCCTAACTAAAGATTGCACTGAAAGAATTTGCGGAAAATTTGAAATTGTAGCCTAACCTACTTTCGTAGCTACACGTTTCAGTTATTATATTGAATTAGTACAATGTATTATTAACAAAAAAAACCCTCATTTTTAAAATATGATTCTTATTCGAGGAAGTCTAAAATAAGCAGCTGAACTAATGATTAGCTTTCTTTTTGCTTTAATAGGTAAAAATCGTACAAAAATGAATCTGTTTCACAAATGTGCTATAAATGTATGCTCTCAAATGTATTTTCTTTGCTTTTTTCGGAAATGATAAAATATTTCAATTTCCCCAAACACGAAATTACTTTTTCACATGCGTACTCTCCATCTCCATAGCGTGACCACTTTATGGCAGTGATGCATTGCCCATTTGAAACAAAAATATTACATAATGAGATTTTATTCGTTAATGTTTTAGCTGATGAAAATTTTTGGTCCGTTTTTCGTTCCCGGAATAATTCGGGTCATAAATGACCCAGTCATTAACTTAACTGCAGTTCTTATTACACTAATTCTTCAAGGCGCCGTCATAGGAATTCTAAACAAGAAAACATGTTTTAGTACGCGATTTTATTTTAGGTGGCGCTCGAAATAGCCAGTAACAAAGCAAATAAGACAGATAATATTTGTACTTTAAGCGAAGGGAAGCAACTGCAGGAGGGGGGCTGGAGATAAGTTGGAATTTAAACAAGAATCATTGGATAAAATAATAGGCTATAACTGCTTCGTGTTTCTTTTGAAGAATGTGAGCGTGGAAATGCGGTTAGTTAACTGCCTTGTAGTGATTTTTTATTAGTGAAAAGTAAAATATCTGCATTGCATTGTGCGTTTGCTTTATTTTTTAAGTGCATTCAGTTCCGTTTTTGATTATCTCGGATTTCGCACATGGAAGGATGTTTTGGATTTTGGCTGAAATTAAATTGCCTGGTAGTTTAAATATTTATAACCGGAAAGGGAGGAGGAAAGAATATTTTTACCGCGAAACGCAATTGTGTATTTCTTTAACGAGCGTTGCAAATTTTTATTTGAAACATGTATTCTAAACTCGGTTATGATCTTATTTTGTTTTCTCCCCTTTTGAACGCGTTTTTACACTTCAATGCCCAAAAACCAATGAAAACAGTTTCCCATTTTGATGGTATGAGCAGTTTTCTTTAATTAACAGCAAACATTTATTTATGTTAAAAACACTACTCCATAGGTGGCCTGCTTATTAAGCAATCGGGCAAAATTCCATAAATAATAATTCTCGTCTGGCCGTACTCTGTTTCTTTTTTTTTCTTCTTCTTCTTCTTCTTCTGAAGCAAATAAGCCATTTGCTACGTCTTTGACCATCCCATTAGATAGGCTTGCCAGACGTCCCGGTTTTCAGACAAAATCCCGTTGTCCCGGCCGGTTTACTTCATATCCCGGATTTAGATAAATTTGATTACAGATGACTAAAAAAGTCTCAAAATAATTGACTGTCAATTAATATTTAAAATGCAGTACGCTTAATGGAATAGTCTATTTTTCATGTAGAATTATTCTAATGAGCGGCATATTCCATTAACAGGGATCAAAATAATATGCATAAACCTTTTTTTTTACATAGAAAATGTATAACATTAAGCGGGATATTCTTTCAACTGATATTCCAATAAGTGGGTTTGACTGGAAAAACTTAGTCATTTCTGTACCTCAGAGCCAGATCGACGTAAATCCAAAAATTGCGAATTTCGGTTGACATCGAGTCATGCAAACGTAATTCTAAACCCACTCCACCCCCCCCCCTCTCTAAAATATCAAATTTTAGTAACTTTAACTGTATTGAAATCGGTTTCCATGGGGAAAATATCCTGCTAAAACATGGAGAAAGTATCTGAGCAACCCCCCCCCCCTCCCTTAAAATCTAGCATATTTAAGGGGGCGCCCATGATTCATAGCATTGAGAATGAACTAGCCTCTAAAACACTCTAAAAATAAACCAGGGATGTGTGCCCTGTTGAATACTCGCTATGCTGGCGGTGGGGGAGGGGAAAGTATTCGGTGTCCCGGTTGAACATTTCAGAAATCTGGCTAACCTACCATTAGAGGAACTCATGTTTGTCTGGTGTATTGCAGAAGAATTAAAAAACAGGTATAAATTTATTTTTTTAAGAATCTGAAACGTAACTGACAATTACTCATATTTATTAAACAACTAGAAAATCGCGGGTCAAGGTATGACGGGTGAAAATTGCTTCTACATTTGAACGAAGCCATTACCTGTTTGATGATATTTTGATAGCTGAAATTGGAACCCTAACTCCAGTAGATTAATTCAACTCCATTAGGTAGCGTTCATGGTGGTCCACTTTTTCGTTTCTTTATTCCCCTGAAATGACACAGTCTTACCAGTAAAACAGTTAAGTTACCGGATTGAGTTCAGCCTTGTCACAATAAAGCCTTTCCCTGCATGTTAAACATTACTAAAACATATCAAATTATCATGCCGTGACTCGAGTTTCATTGTTGAAGCACACGGGTTACTCGATGATCGGCTATTATTTAGTTGAGGATGTAAAATGTTTGATTTTTAGTGAAACTTACGACTTACGACACAGATTCGTTGAAATCAATGCAGTAATATCGATCTTGTTTTGGCTGTCGCTTACACGTAAACACTTTTAGAAAATGAAACTATCATTCTTTAAGGTGACGCCTTGGTTTTATTCTGAGGCGGAAGGGTCGTTCATTCATGTTCACCAGGAGTGGAAAAAATGTTCTGAAAAATTGGTAATGTATTGATGTCATCGTCGTCTCCTTCGTCCTGGATAAATATTTTGATTCCGTTATTGCAATTGCCCTTGCAATGCAAGCATGCGGCAGCGATGATTTTCTACAAGTGACTTTCTGGTGTCACATCCTTTCGTGCATCGTGCATCGGTCAAAATCATCTTTAAGATTCCATCAGGAGCAACATATCCAATTATGAGAGTTTCGGCACGAGTTAGTCATTCCTCGTTTCACAAACCCCAATCCGATACTTCACCATTAAGTTCCTGGCTACAGTTGTATCTAGTGGTACGGGAGAATTAGAGATCAGTTTTTATGTTTGCAGCTACTTTGATAAATGATTTGTAGCGGAACTCATTAAAGGACGTTTCTGTGGCTGGAGCACCATACCATGAAAGATACATATGACCCAACAGCCTCAATGGATTCAGGGGAAGAACTGTTGATACATACCTTAGATACATGTTGTATGATTTTAGAATTCTGGTACATTTTGACAAACCCCTTTCTCCTGAGATACGCTGCGAATCTTAAATTCCTCTTTCAGATTTTTCCAGCAGAGATTTGGCTATCAAGAGAAAACCAGGAGGATTTCCGCTTAAATATTGCTACCGAAGATTTTCTCCATCTGATGATAGTTGTCTTCGCAATATCAACGTCAATATCACCTAATGCTCGGAGCGTATTTGGCTAGTTTTTCTACAGCTTCATCATTAGCAGATTTGTCAGCTGACTGTTATGTATTATGAAAGTTGGACAAAAACCTTCTTGTTTGATCGCCGCCGCCGTTTCAATTTTCTAACTGATATTGATTTCCACACGGTCGGTTTATACAGTCGTCTCTTTTTGCGAAACAGTTTTGTAGACTATGTATCCTCAGCAACAACAAATTCAAATTTCATTAAATCAATGCCGTTATCAATGTCCTTAATTAGTGATATACAAAAGTGCTGACTTTCTGCACTCGCTCAGTCCACTAATGCATACTGCATATACGTAATTCTGCAAACCTTCGTCCAATTCCTAGATAAAGGGTGTCTATAATTGATGTCACACTTTTTTACAAAATTTTTAGTTTCCCTCCCCTTTTATCACAAAGTACGTTTTACAAGGTACTTTTCACAAACATTTTCTAATGAAAAAAATTCTTGATATCACACATCGTTTCACTCTTCCCCCTTGTCACAAAGTCACAATTTCTCCGACCCCCCCTCCCCCTGGAAGCGTGACTTCATTTTTGTTGCAGTAATCCACAAAATACTTCTTCATTGTCAATCAGGATTGTCAAATTCATTGAGGGAAGAGGAAATGCGCAATCCTTTTGAGTCACTTTGATGTTTTTGAATGGCAAGTGTTCCATTTTTCGCCATAAGGGGGCGCGTTTGAAATTCTATAATTTTTGATTGGTTGAATAAAAGCATATCAAATTGATATGCTTTTATCAAAGTAGCATATCAAATTTAAGGAAATTTAAAACGCTACAACTTTGTCACTGACAATTTTTACGATTATTCATTCTGGGAGGCACTAGGAGCAAATTTTTGACAAAAAGAGAGAATTTTTCCTAACATATACCCTGAAAATTATTGGAAATTTGACAAATATGTGTAGAAACAGTTCTATAGAAACTTTAGTTCTTTTGAATTTTTATTTTGAACACACTTTTCCCACCATTTACAAAATATATTTTAAAAAAAAAAAATTTGCTTCCCCCCTCTCCCCACCTTTAGCTCACCCCCCAGGGGCGGGGACTTTTAGTATGTTTACATACTAACTACCCCTAACAATATTCTGAAGTCAAAAACTCCATCACATACTCCATGCACGCTGCAATGTGTTCATTGACTGGACTAAAAAGTCGAATCCTCCCTAAGAAGTGAAAAGGACGACAATACAACGGGGACATGTTGTTTTTACTGCACTGACAGTTCTCTCGCCCAGAAACAACCTTTACAGAATTTACTCGTTTTTGTTGCGAATTGTTGTATTTGGAAGCACAAATCGGTCGCAAAATTTGCGAAAATTTTAGAATTAAAATACTTCAGCGCCTCTTTAAAAGACGGGAAGATTTTAAAACTTTCTGTGCTCGTGATACGTACCGTTATCTGGAATTTTTCTAATTATTACTAGAGCACGAGTAGTTTGCGTTTTGCTGTGACCTACTGAGACTGTCTAAAATACAGTAAAACCCTTCCTAACGGACACCCCTCAAATGCGGAGAACCCTCCTATGCGGACATTATTTAATTCCCCGATTCTAAGGCAAATAAAATTATTAAACCCCTGTCCTGCGGATACCCCTCTATTGCGGACAAAAAAAAAATCTTTTAGTGTCCGCATTAGAGGGATTTTACTGTATGTTCCAAGCGATCTAAATCTTTGCTTAGTTAGTACTTTTCCTGTTAAATTTCATTAGTAGTTTAGTTTAATTAATTTATTTTTTAAGATATTTTTAAACGCTGCTATCAATAGTTTTCATATTATTTAAGTATTTTAGTGATTCAAATTCGGACTATGCTCATCAGTGTTGAGACTCAGCGACTTTAAATCGAGATTTATCTTAAATCCTAAAGTATAAAGATCCAATGGAAGTAAGTTCATATGCGTATCTACGTACATGTATATTCATGTCTTCCATGAGAAGTATTCCAACATGTTAAAGTTTGGAGGTGAGAAGAAACAATAAAGCATAAAAAAGTTTCGTTTTTTTTTTTTTAAAGAAAAATTCACCCAGTGCTAATATTACTATGATTTCATTTATGAAGAAAAAAAACTGAGATCCAAGAAACCGAATTGTGCCTTTCGCACATGGGTCAATCCTTAAAAGCTAGTCCCTTATCCAGGCTTGGAGTTGATTACGAGAAAATGTAATCGATTACGATTATGATTACCAGCTCGAAAAATAGAAGATTACAATTATGATTACGATTATAATCCTCTGCCAAAACGTAATTACGATTACAGCAACGATTAGATTATGTTAAAAATGTAATCGATTACAATTACGATGTGCCGATTACGATTTTGATTACGATTACAGACTCGTGAGAGGAAAATGCATGCACACATATACTATATTATTCTCATTATTAATTTGCGGCAACAATGTCATAGTTAAAAAATTATGATTTTTGATTGTGCTTTTAAATGCTGCATAACTATTTTGACCATATATCCTGCACAGGTAATTAGGTGTCCCATATCCAAATGACTTGCCACATTATAATGCATTTTGTACATGATTTAAATTTTCATTATTATTTTTCATACAACCAATACCGTTTATAAAATTTATGCACTATATTTCTACATTCTATTCTCTACAATTTGCTATAATATTATTTAATTCAACCTATTTTTTGAAAAAAAAAAACCCTATGTATTTAATTTTGCAAAACATGCATAGTATTAAAATATATTCAAATAGTATAAATAAATGATAGGAAAATAAATGTTCAAAATAAATACTGCAATCAAGACAATTTTTTATTGCATTTTAATAATACCAATGCTTTAAATGTATCATGTTTCATCCTCATTCTCTGTGAGGTATAAAACTTTCAGGCAATACTGAATAACCGCTCAACAGGTGCAGATGATGCACAAATTGACAAGTACTTGGGAGCAATTTTGCTCAGTATACATACAGGTATACATGAATATTGGATCCCCAGTATTCTAGGGGATCAATATTATGCCCATTTGGTACGCTAGTTTCATACGCATTTATTTCGCTTTCGATTTTCTCCTGTATTAAGGAATTATTATTTTTGTAAGTGCTGGCTGGTTTTTCTAAAAATGCGAACAATTCCCCCCCCCCTTTTTTTTTTTTTGCAGGCTGTTTTGGTGACACATCTTTTGTGTCCTTATCTTCTGATTCAGTGCAAATGATATGACAGTCTTTGTTAGACATTATTTCTTCCTTGATAATTTCTTTTATTTTATTTTTTGTGCTTGAATCGTACCAGTTGCATTTGAGCCTTGGGTCTAAAAATGAAACCACTTGAAATGCTTCCGATTCTTCATAGTGTCTCATTCTAGAAGTTAGTTCTGACAACAGCTTTTTTACTGTCGTATTAGAGTATTGCAAATTTTTGGTAAGGAGGTCCTCAAGATGGTGCTTGAACACTCTTAAAGCAATATAATTGGAAAGCACTTTAAAAAGTAAAAATGAGTATAAGTTTTGCTATGATTTCCATTCATTATTTTCCCCCCACATGCATAAGCATTTTATGATATTTTTATATCTCAGTTTCAAAAACAAATGTTTTTAAAATCTTTAAATGCAAACTTTTTTCTCTTATATACCTATTAAAGAGTATCAGCATTGAAATATAAAGCATAAATTTAAGATTAAATTAGATGTGAAAATATTTTGAAAAATCACTTACCAGAATGATGTCATCACAAAAATCAAAGAACCGCTAAGATAGTGCGTGTGAATGAGCACTGAAGTGCAAATCCAAATTCGCTCTTCTTTTGACAAAATTCCTCCTCTTCCGCCAATGAAAGTAAAAAAAAAACACCAAAGGAATAAAACTTTTTTTTTTAGAACTTTGTCGAAACGAAAACATATGTTCGTACAGCACTGTTGATATTGTTCTCTTTCCGAGGCGGTAGCTCCGCTTGTTTGTCTGTCATTCACAGATGAAAATTCCCCCAATCCAACTTGGGGACGCGTTCCTGTCAATGACACCTACAGGGCAGACTAAGATGCGGCATGTTTATGACCCTTCGCCAACGAGCCCTTTTAACAGCAGGGCCTGGGGCCTAAAGGCTCTGCTGTCTAGTCCTTGGTACGTTTCTATTGAAGTCTTATCTTTTCCTCAGTCCAGATCCCATCGTCTGCATAGCATTGTAGAAACGCAACTTGAAAGTTTTCACTTTCAGCAAGTCGGGATTACACGATTATGGAACAAAATTACGATTATCTAAACTTAGATTACAATTACGATTATGCAAGAAACACTTGATTAAAATTACGATTACAAGATTACGAGTGTCCCATTGACAGATTATGATTATGATTACAATTACACAAAAATGTAATCGATTACGCAGATTACGATTACGTAATCGGCGATTACTCCAAGCCTGCCCTTATCCTATCCTATAACCATGAACACATTAATACATGCGTGCATATACATATTCAGGGCCTGATTATTGAATAGGCCAACTAGGCCATGATTTGGGCCCCCTGCTTCTTACGGGCTACTAAATGGTTAAAATTGTTTCAGCCAATTGTAAGGGTTAACTGCAGCCCCCCCCCCCAAAAAAAAATGCTTGACCTAGGGCCTTCGGACATCCTAGTCGGCCCCTGTACATATTTCATAATAACTATATACGAAATTTCGTGAATCTTAGGTAAGACAAAGAGATGAAATGTTTATCAAGATGACTTCTGGAAATACAATGAAGATGGAAGAAATGTTAAAGATGAAGATGCATTTAAACTCATACCTCGATGACTGTGATCTTTTTGTCTCTTCGATTGAAGCCCCATAGCGCTTCGAAGGCGGTATTTCAACCAGAAAATGCTTTGTCTAAGAGCTTTAAACATTTCGAAACAAAGACTTCTCAAAATCAAATATTTAAATAATTTTCTCTAATTGAATTTTGAAAAAAAAAGAAGAAAGTTTGTAGATGCTTGTTATATAAATCAGTCAAGTGTCTGAAAAGTGAAAAAAGTATTTTAACTGTATCATTTCTACTTGATTGGAAGTAATTCACTCTGCTACGATATTTTCTTGTAATTGAACAGTTGAACATCGTTTTGAAATTTATTCATTACATCGAAGCTTTAAGTCCTAAAGTCTTTTTATTTTGTAGTCCTACTTTTATTTTAAAATTTTCAAACATCTTTAGAAGATATTTAAAATATATTATGCTATTTAATATATTCAAATTTTTCTTAACAAACTTTAATTATATATAGCCCAGTAATTACATATTTCTTCTGCCACAATAATCATACTACCAAGCTTTGTCTATTTCTAAGTCGTATAAATTAGCTTATTTTTATGCCTGCTTTTTCTGTACCTTTATTTGCAGCCATAGTACGCTCGTTCTTCTTAACATGTTATTTGCGAACATCCTTCTTTGCTGTCTCTTCCCGCCAAGATCATCGATCCGCGGGAATTCGGGGATGTTTCTCCAGTCAATATTCCTCGCTCACCCCAGACTTGTGTGCGCAACTTATTCTTTTTCTGCGGTATTCCCTTACCGTTCGATTAATGGAGTAAAAGCCGAATTCTTCCGAAAGTATCCGACGCAAATTGAGCCTCAGATTGAATTTTGGAGCACTGTTGCCAAAACCGTTCTTCAAGATCTGGAAAGATACGTTTTGTTTTTCTCTTGCGCTCCATCGATGTGTTATTCTCTTATTGTTTACGCTAGTGTAAGATAACAAATCCAATAAATTGAAAATTGTGTATTAGGTTTGAAACTTTATGAGCATGAGTGCTGCTTGTTCTTTTAAAATCATTGAGTTTATTTTTTCTCATGTTTCATTTTTCAATGAGATAAATGAGAACATTTTGTTTCATATCAGTTGGATGATGATAATGTTCAGCTTGGATTGGCCGAGGGTTTTTTTTTTAATAGAATTGAGAAATTTAACACAAAAGTACCGTATTTTTAATCATAATCATATTTTTTTCATTATTTTAGACCTTAAAAAGCTCTATCTCCGAATTTAGTCAATGCTTCAATACTCCCTGAAATGTTTGGTTTATTACGGTCAAAATTATACAAATGTTATCTAAATTTATTTCAATAATTATTTTTAAAAAAAAATCTGCTTCTTAAGTAATAAGTAATCCAAACTGATCTTGTTCGGTCCTTATAAAAATCCGTCAACCATAAAAAAAGTCTCCAAAATTACCGACGGAGAACAGTCATCTTTTGATCAGTTTTCGAGGTTTAATAGTTTTCTTAAGCTAACACCATTCGTAAAACAAAAGATCCTAAATTTTCTATCATTTCTAAAAATTTTTGGTGCGTTCTACGCTCTCAACATACGCCTCTCCTTCTCTCGGACTACAGCTATCTTAGGAAACCTGAGCTCACTACATTCTACGATAATAAACTTTCGTAAACTATCCAACAAATTCAACAATATTTGTAAGAAGTAGATGCAACTGGGTAAACCTTTTTTCTAAACCTCCTACAACTTTTAATTTCTCTTCATCTTCCATAATGAAAGCTATCCAACTGAGCCCTGATGGATTGAGTATGCAATTTCTCTCTTTATCCGTTGCCGATATTTCCAGGTTTTTTTCTTGTTTTTCCTGTTTAGAGGCTTAATTTTAGCTATTCTTTACTTTTCCAAATCTGTCTAGTGGATTTTTTCAAGTTTTTATGCTGGGCCAAAGTAGATCGTAATTTTTAGGTTAAGAGATATGTTGTCATTATCAAATTTAAAAAAAAAAAACGAAACAGAAATGAGAAGTACAACTATACTACGACATAGAGTATTGAACAGTGTTCATAAATAAGTATTTAAAAAACTCTTAGCTGATGTAGAACTGCTTCTACATGAGAGGTTATGAAGGCTTGTGTTTGCACAAGGAACGCAGAACCACCGGTGTTGCTTCTTGAGCAGAGCTATAGAACTGTTTAGTATAATTGATGCTCTCAAGTGGAATCTGTCAAAATATGTTGAAAATTTTCCGCCCTGAAAGTTGACAGAGAACGTTGTATCTTTTTCTCCATTTGGGCCAAAAAAGGACCATAGAGCCAAAGTAGCCCGCGTTTACAGTACATCCAACATTACTTTCACTTAAAATACAATTATTTTTCATGAAATTTTCTTCTTTTATTTAAAAACTTCTTATTTATATCAGTGATTCCCTCCCCCTCGCTTTATTTATATAAAGCAATTGATTTGAATCCAGTTTATTTAAATTAGTGAACCTCAACAGCTGATATTAATTCAATACACTATCTTAAGTAAAAGGAGATAAGAGAAGGGGTGCAACAAACAAGGTTTCAACGCGGTGGTTCCCTTCTAAAATGTTTCAACATGCCCAACAGTAAACTGTAGTTCTTCTGTTTTTTAGCCTAGCATAAGTGTGGCAACATGAAAATGTCTTCTATGAAAAAAATAACCTGATTTTCAAGGAATATGGCAGCATAACTTCAGATCAGTTTGATATCATGCTTCAAATCTAAATCAATATTTTAAAGAATATGAAAAATTTACTTACCTTGCTTCAGATTATAAATACCTATCTGTTCGAAAATGGTATATTTATGACTCAGAGTAGTGAAAGCAACATGGATAATACTGTCGTGCTAAGCACAAAAGTTGTATCTGCACTTTCTGTCAAAATTGAGTTATAGTCACCAAATGGTTCTTTGTCACATATTTTATGCAAATACAGTGTTTTATGGTCATTTGTCGATAAGAAGTTTTTTTTTAATTTAAAAAAATTTCATTTGAATCAAATACATGGGGCCACACAACTTTAAACGGGAATTTATCATTTTGAACTCAGCTGCAGATACCACTTTTGCGCTTAGCACGGCAGAATAGCTGTACTTAAGACAGACCAGATAGATATCACCTGAATTATCTACCCTTTTTTTTATATACCTACTTAACTGTTTCAACATGCCTCACTCTACACACTACACACTATATAGATAGCACCTATTCTCTATCCTATTTTTTTAATAACTACTAACTCAACTGTTTCAACATGCCCCTCTCTCTCCAAACGTTTTCTTTGTAGCAATAGGAATTAAAAAGTATTCAGTCATGTTGCGAAAGCTGGATCCTCTTCGGGAATGGTTTTCTGAGACTTCGCGTAGTGACGAGCTTATCCTTACTCTATAGGCTTCTGATCATTAAATTTATGGTTCCATTTTTTGATATCAAAATAATTTCGATTGTGCATTGTACGGCCATTTGTCCCCTACCCCCCTCTTTTTGTGTATTTTTTGGACTTTGTAAAAATAAAACTTTTGAGTTATTAATGAATATTTTGATTAACTATGAAAAAAAATCACTTTTTCTGTCTCATATCTCACAAGATGTTAATTAACATTACAGGATAAGCTGAGATTTTGCGTGGAGTAATATATATATATATATATATATATATATATATATATATATATATATATATATATATATATATTTAAAAATGCTCTTTTTTACAAGCCTGCAAAAAAATCATGGAATTCATAAGATCAACGCCTCATTCCTTATTAGCCCACAGTAAAAATCCCAATAAGTCATCAATCCCTTTTTTTTTGAGTTGCATTAATACATTTCGTTTAAATAACTAGTTATCAAAGTTGTGATCATTAAACAAAAATCAAAAACCCATTTTGATTTATTCAAAATAGAAAGGTGTAAGCAAATGGACCACAAGATTTAAATTGCCTTTTCTTTTCTATGACAGTTACAAGTTTGTCCTCATTTCACATAACCTTCACTAACAACATTGTCTCCACATGACCCCATTCACTGTGTTTTCGTTCTGACCTTGCGACGCATTCCACTTTATTATTATTTTGTTTATTTATTTTTCATGCCGCAAATGTAGTGAAAACTAAGCGAGGGCAAGTCGCGCTATTACACATAATTTAATCTTCCGTCCGTTACTTTCTTTTCCGAAGTGCTTTCCTGGTAATTAAAGATAAAATTCAATCGGCGAGTTTGATGAAAAATTGATGGTTTCATCATCGCAAAATGTGTTTGCTCGGTATGATTTATTGTGCCTTTATTTGGTTTTATTTCAATCATAGCTTAGACGTTTCGCTAAATTACTTGAATTGAGGTCAATAATGATAATAATAAAACAAAATGTATTTTCCGTTAAAACTTTTTTCCAAACTCATGTGGAATGTTTTGTAGATAAATATTTTAATCTAGAAAATCGCCCGTCGTGGTATGACGGGGGGAAATTGTTTCTACATTTGAACGAAGCAATTGCCTGTTTGATGATATTTTAATAGTTGAAATTTTAACCCTAACTCCACTGGATTGACCCTAAACTCCAGTAGATAGCATTCATTCTTCATTGTTGACCATTTTTACGTTTCTTCATTATCCTAAAATGACAGTATTACCTGTAAAACAGTCACGTTGCAACTCAAGTTGGATCTAGTTCCGCCCTGTCAAAATAAAGCTCATTTCCCTGCGGGTCAATATTACCAAAAAATATTATAAAATTATCATGGCCGTGATACGAATTTCATTGTTGATGACGTCAGCGTTACTTGATCATTCGCTATTATATATATATGAGGATAGCTAAATTTGTTTAGCTTTTAAAAATAATGTTACTTCTTTGAGTGTAACTCTTCTTGTTCGATTTTGAAGCTGTGCTGCTGCATTCGTATTCACTTGTACATAAATGTCACATTTTCGCTGAAATATTCCACAGAGGAAAATAATTCATGTTGGTGTCTAATACCAAGCGACAATAAATATTAAAGACAAACATTCTTTCAACGCTACTCCCCCCCCCCCCCCCGAAAAAAATGAGGAACGTATTTTCATTGCGTAGAATGTCCAGGTGCTGTATAAATACACGATTCGTTCGGTCTATGAAGATCCTTAAATTTTAGTTATTTTAGCTTTTTCAGAGTACTGGAAGTTTTTTACTTTTTATGGAAGTGGATTTCAGTTCTTAATGTCGTTAAGTTTCAAGAAATGAGATTGATTGCCCAAAATAGTCTTCAACATTTGGAACGATTTAATTTATTTATTTTATTATTATTATTATTTTTTATAATTTATTATTATTATTATTAATTTTTTTTTTTTTTTTTTGTAAACTAACCTTTAAGTGCGGGATTTTTGTACGACGATTTGATTATGTCGAAGCATATCTTCTAATCTTCTATATTTATTGAGATAGCGAGATGAGAATTTTAACCAGTATAACTACACATGTCAAAAATTTAATCGCTTGAGTTAAAAATTAAAAAAACGACCTGATGTGTGTGCATCACATGCCTTCCTTTTACCCTAATTTAATCTCATTTTCCCATTACTGGCAATTTTAATGTGATTCAATAGTTTACTCTCTCAATATCACCAACAGTGGCCAAATTGAAATCAGATTTAAAAAGGAAAAATCCGCCAAATTTGTCGCCAAGTTGGCGACCTTGTTGACCTGGTTAGCACACTCAGTTTCTCATGTTTGAAAACTCTTTTTTTAAATAGTTGTTTTCGTATTTAAATTTTACTTTTTGTTGGAATAAGAAGGATTATTGACCGTTTTTATCCAAAAATGGGAACAATTTACCAATTTTTCAACGGTATGTATTTTTAACTTTTTGAACACAATGTCTCAAAATGAACACAATGTCTGGTTTCTTATTTTTAAAAGAACTGTATTTTCATTATTTTGATCTCAAATTTAAGTATATCTCAACATTTTATGTGCGTTCTGATCCCCCCAAAATCATTTTATATGAGACTAGCGTTGCCTGGGTCAGTAATAATAATGAGAAAAAATTTATACTTTCCTTTATTTATTTTTAGCTGTGCCCCGCGAAAAGAGAAACCTTGCAAGGCACATTACATGTAAAGCACATCAAGACTCATGGGATAAATACATCAGTAATATCGAAAATGATGTACATAGTAGACAGACAATGGCCTACAAGATAATCAGGAAATTGAATAAAAAGGATACAGACGACGCAAATATTAATATTATCAAAACGTTGACCACAGTGGGTTGACCATTATAAGAACCTCTGGTACAACCCAAATGCGGCTACTGGGACACAAATTGGTGATATTGATGATGATGTAGACAATGTTGATTGGTGGGAACTACAGGAGGCTTTAAATACAGCCAGAAACAGGAAAGCTGTGGGTACGGACAACCTGAACTCAGAACTCATAAAATATGGAGGACCCCTTCTACATGAAAACCTGCTCTACCATTTTAACATATGTTGGAAGAGCTGTAAAATACCCAAAGAATGGAAAACTGGCAAAATTCTATCAATTTTCAAAAAGGGAGATAGAAATGATTGCGAAAACTACAGAGGTATTATTATCCTAAATAGTACTTACAAATTATACAGCAAGATAATTAACACTAGAGTCAGAACGATTATTGACCCGTTATTATTGGAAGAACAGTCAGGCTTTAGACGAGGTAGGTCTTGCATAGACGATGTTTTTGTGGTAAAACAATTAATACAAAAACGTAGAGAATTTAACCTTGAAGCGTATACGATATTTACAGATTTTGAAAAAGCTTTTGACCGTATAGATAGAGAAAAATTATGGATTATAATGAAGAAAAGAGGCATCCCTATACACTTAATACAAGCCTGCCAATCCCTCCATCAAAGCACTGTAAAATAAAAATTGACACAATGAAAATAGAAACCAACCAGGGCGTACGTCAGAATTGTGGTCTATCACCAACCCTTTTTAACATCTATATTGACGACGTTTTACGCGCTTGGAAAGCATTAGTCCAGACTGGTATTCCACTCAACATGACAACTGTAATTAATACATTACTGTTTGCTGATGATTTGATCATTATTCAACCGAATGAAGATGACCTACAACGATCCCTTTACACGCGACGAAAAATATGTCAAGACTACAATATGAAGATCTCGATACAGAAAACTAAATCAATGGCATTCCGGGGAAAGGAGCCGGTAAGAACTAAAATCGTCCTCAACAACCAAATTATTGAACAGGTCAATAATTTTAATTACCTTGGCTGCAACATTTCATACCAACAGGATTCTGATATCCAGAACAAAGTGTATAAGTTCTAACATATTTGTGGTACGCTGATGAGAACCTTAAAAGGAACGAAAGGAAGAGAAACTCAGATGAAATTCTATAGGGTTATGGCAGTGCCAACACTGCTCTATGGCTCGGAAACTTGGACCATGAACCCCCAGACAACAAACAGAACTCAGACGGCGGAGATGCGATTTCTCCGACCGATCAAACATTTCACCATCCTAGACAAAATAAGAAGCGAATATATACGAAAAGAATTACATATCTACAGCCTCAACGGAAAAATTACTGATTATCCTATTAAATGGAGAGACCATGTACGAAGAATGCCGCGTGGAAGACTACCAAGGGCCGTCTACTACTATCAACCCAAAGGCAAACGAGACCGCGGTCGACCTATAAAGCGGTGGGCAGACCAGGAAGCCGGAACAGGCTGAAAGCCTAATCCATGAAGATGATATATATATGTATATATATATTGTAAAAAATTACACACCCTTATCCACGTCGATGTTTTCCGTTAAATTAGAAAATCGAAGAAAAAAAATCGATAAAAAATAATTGAAAACCCTTGTTTTATAAATTATTGATTTCTAAATCAGCAGGGTAATAAATGCTGAAAATCTTTCCGCTCGTAGCCGGGTTCGAACCCGGGACCCTAGGGTTGCTGGCCGACCGATTTACCGGCTCGACCAGCAAAATTCGGGCAACAAAACTCGAGCTATTGATGCAACAAAAAATTCATCATGGTTATTATTGATTTCATTTCAGTTTATTGCTGCTCTTCTACTTTTAGTCATAGCGTGATGTTATATAGCCTTCCTCAATAAAAGGACTATTCAGCACAAAAATAATTTTTCAATTCGAACCAGTAGTTCCTTAATTAGCGCGTTCAGGCAAACAAACTCTTCAGCTTTATATTATTAATACAGATACAACCGTCGGATTGAATAAGAACACCACAGTCTAAGCCGCTGAGTCAAAGAGATGTGGTTCAAAGTAGAATTATTACTATTAGCCCAAAGTTTCTGCACTTCACGGTATTTGAAATCCTTAAAATTTCTTCAAAATCCATAATTTTTTGCGTAATATTGTTGCCTTTTGAAAAATTCCTCATTCGTTTATTCTAAAATTTAATAAAATAGTTTTAGGTCCTTTAGCATAGTCAATGTCAGGTTGATAGTTATTGTCCTTGTTGACAAATAAGGTATTTTGACCTTCACAGCAATGAAAGTCAAGTTCTTAAAAGCTCTTACTTTTTGAGTAGAACTGTTGTCAAAAGTAATTCATTTTACCAAAATCCTTAATTTTTATCTAAATGTTACATTCGGAAATTCGAAATAAGGAGAAACTAAGGTTCTGTACAAGCAAAACGTTTTGGCACTGGAAATATATCAATCTCAATTACCGTCTAATCGATTTCCGATTTTAATGTATTCTACTTTTACACACGTCATTTGTCTCTTTGTTGCCTTTCCTTCGGGATCTGCGAAACGTTGAAAAATTGTAGAGCATTAATAATCAATCGATAATTTCTTCATTAAACTGTCAATTTTATATCGAAGCGTCAACTAATTTCTGTGACAGTTTAAGCATGTTAATTTAAATTTCACCGTCATGCTTCATCTACGACCGGGCAATTTTTCAATCTGAACCGAAAACAAATATATCTGTCAGAAAAAATTGGCAACTGACATGTCTTAGCGACCGCCAAACTTGACGAAACGAGGTCATTTGAAACCTCGCCCATACCGTCTTCCCCTGACAAAGTAGATACGTTTCGCGTATCAGTAATCGGTCAAACATTTATTGACGTTTGGCCGCAATCCATCAAGGGCGGACACTTGTTTTAGCGCAGTGGAGAAGTAGAAGATTCAGAACGTACAGAAAAAGGAACTCGTGTGTAATTTGTTAGGTGAAAGCGGTAAGGAGAGTGAAAGTAAAAATTGGTCCCTTCCGTTTAGAGAATATTTTTTTCGAATTTAAGAATCGGAAAGTAGATTGTCAATCACTCTCATCGGATCACGCAGATTAATAAGCACGGACGTGACTGCTTGCCTTATCTATTTGCAGAGGTGTGACATTTTCCCGCATATGTTTGCACTTAATGGGGTTGTTTCCGAAATTTTAAAAGCATTTTTTTCTAAAAGAGCATGTTTAAGAAGATTGGCTTTAACTATTTTTAAATGATTTGACAAAGTTTAATATTGTTGTTAACCATTGTTTTAATCGGTGTGCTGATTGAAATTCAATTTTTTTGCTTCTGAAATGCCATTCACTGATGCCATTAGCGCACAGCGCAAATTATCATAGCCTGGCAACGCGGTTAACAGCAAAGCGTGCAATGAAGTAGCACGCCAAAGTACATCACTTGTGACGGTGACGTCATAATGACCACGCATTATTTCCAAAATCGGACATTTAAAAAAAGCAAATAAAAAATAACTGTTGGGAAAATAAAAGATTTTCTGGCTTCATGTTATTTATTTATTCTTTTATTTTTTTTATTTTATTTTTTTTTATTTATTTATTTATTTATTTTTATTTACTTTTTTTTGGGGGGCCTTTTCTATCAATTTCACAGACTAAAAGTAGTACTTTCAACTAAAGGAAACAACCTCATTATTTTTTTTTTTTTGAAAATCAGTGATTTGTGCTCGTGACCACCCACACAGTCACGCTTGCAACACGTACAAATAATTTATTTTTTTTAGTGAACGGAAACTTTTTAAGAAGTTGGTGCTTCACATTATGATACATAATGGTTTCTTATGTTCGAATGTATGAAAATCAGAAGCCGAAGTCTGTTTTAACGAAGTAAATGTCCAGTCCCGATTTAATTGCCATTACCTAGCTTGAATTCTATTACAACGAAATTCCCGCTGCAAAGAATAAAATTTGTGGTTCCTTGACTTTCGTTGCAACGGGATTCTACTGTAATGCAGTGGACGCCGGTTAATTGAATCAACCGCTTTAATGAATCAAATTGTCAAAAACAGAACAAAATCCAGCTTTATTGAACTAGCCGCTTTATTGAATCAGCCACTTTTTGGAGTCGAAACTGTTTAGAGCAATCATGATTCATATAAGCGGCAGCCACAGTACTTATTACTGGCAAAGATCATCTCTCTTTCTCTCTCTCTTTCTCTCTTTTTAACGAAGTTTAAAAGGATTCAGTTGCTCGATGAATCAAGAAAATTGCAATGAAAGTTGAACTTGAAAATTAAAATTCAATTCCCGAAGGACAATATTCTCGCTTCTCTTGAATAATCGATATGAAATTTTCGCAGATATTATCCCCTCCCCCTCCCCTCCATTGAGGTCTTCTCACGCTCTTTAAAAAATGCAGATGTGTGTTTAATTCCCGTCTCTCTTGCCCTAAAACTAGGGTGGTCAACCCGATTAAGAAATAAAATCTCCATCCGTTTTGGAGAAATTACCGAGAGAATAAAGTTGCAGCTACAATCAGTCTGGTTGTAAAAGTTTTACTCGGTGTACTTACCACCACCCATTACATCTTTTTACAACCCCAATTACAGTAGCAATAAAAGCAGGCACGACTGCACAAAGTGAATTCAAAAAAATACTAGCAAGGCATTAACAAATACTTTCCTTCCACTCGCCAAAAAAATGGAAGCAACTGTTAAAAACTACACTGCGCAATTAAAACGAGAGGGCGCGGCTGTCAGAGGGGGGAATTGAGGGAGGGGGGAATGTCGAAAAAAAAAAAAAAAACATAAACGCAGTCGTGACAAAGCTGTAGGTCAGCTGCGCCATCTGCTGCTTTAGCAGGTAAATTAGTGGGTGAATAATTGGCGAGATTCTATTCATGTATTTATTTTTTCTGCTTTAACTGGGTAAATATTTGTAAGTGAATAAATTTCATCGACAAAACACTTCTCTCAGCTTGGTGTTCTTTTAATTTTAACGGATTTATACATTCTTGAAATTTATAAGCAGGGCAGCCAAAAGCAAGCCCTGGTCAGTTTGGTCGCCGGAAATCGGATCGGAAGTTGATAGCCAAAAAAGGTTGCTCCCTCCCCGTCGACTCCGACTCTGAACCGGACCCCTGTCAGGGCTTTGCCCTTAGCTTCCGACAAGGCTGACATGGCCTCTTGTTTGCCCTGTTTTGTAAGCAACAGGAACAAAATATAGGGCTTTGGGCAATGTGTTATTTAGGCATCATTTTCTCGATAAACGTACTGCTCTCTTTCACTGATCTGCTATGAAATCTGTCGCTGCTATAGTTAAGGTACAAAATAAATATTCGCTTTCTTGTTCTTGTTTTTAATTTGATCAAGTGGATAAGTCTCAACTGTAAAATATTTTCCCCATTATGGTGTTTTTATTTCATTTATTTGCTTTTTCAATTCATTTATATAGTAATCGAGATCGCTTATTGCTCTCACTTCGCCTGTGACCTGACGTTCATTTCAAATATATTGTCTTTGTAATTGGTAGATACGAGTCACGCACGTGATCTTTTTTAATTTCATGGAATAACTTCTACAAAAATAATCACACAACCTTGATTTATATGTTGAAATTCTTGGGAAATTCAGCCCTATTTTTTGACATAGAAAATTCAAAATTCTGTCAAGAATGTCAATGATTTTGAAAATTAACCATCGTCATCAGAATTCTTGAAAATGAAGCAAACATGTTTTTCCAGAATCATTTCTCGTGGCAGCTTTTGTGTGTAATTCAGTTGAGTTTTGGTTGGTACCCGTAGTAGTTGGTACCTATTTTCAGCTATTTATTCTACTGACTATAACTAAAGGGGGGGAATTAATATGTATCTCGGTCATTCCACACAGTATCTATCTGTGAAATGTCCCGTACATATTACCAAATATCGAAATATTTAGATTATTCTCACTAAAAGTACTAATGACAGTTAAGAACAATGGAAAATTTCGTTATCTATTTTCACAATGAAAAAATTTAAATGTTTTGAGATTTATCTCTACATACTGGATATTTCACTGTAAACAAATACCTGTTTAAACATCCCTTCCAGAGTAAGAAGCTATCTTTATCTGATAAATTAACTACGTGAATGCGTTTTGTTGTCTATATTTTGCTTATTAAAATAAACTGTTGATAAGATCTATTTATTTATTCAAGTTTTGAATGAAACTTAATTCTGTAATAAGTCAAAGTAAAAGAAATTATTTACAAGCTTATCTAAACAAAAAATGCTGTATAATCCTTTCCTCGTTTAAATTCAGCAGTTCAACCTCTCAACTTATCTTCGTTAACCGCTAACGAGAAAGCTTGATATTGACGAGAGTAAACGATATCTTCCAATAAACTAGTTCACTACAGAATATTTCATTATAATCCACGTCATACTACGCCCTTCTTATTCGATTACGTTAAATAAGTAGGGAAACGAGAGAGATTCTGTGAAGGGTGGGTTGTCAAATTCCCCCCCCCCCTTCTTCTCTAGAGATAGAATCAACCGACGATTTAGTGAATCAAGTGTGTGTATGTTTTTCTTTCTTTCGTTATTTTTAAGAATGTACAATAATGGAGGTTATGATTTTTTTTTCCCATAAAGAAATAAATATGTTGCAAGATTTGGAACCTTAGCATTTTTGTTTGGAAAATATTTTTTTTTTCTTTTCTTCAGCTTTGTTTGATTAAATTGACGCATACATTTGCAATAAGAAAACATTTGATGTCATATTATTTTTTCCAAAGCATTCTTCTTATTATTATTTTAATAACTTTTGCAGGGGTGCTCCCCCCAAATGAGAAAAATACCCCTCAAAACACCCTCCTCCTAAAAATTTCAATGGCCCAGTCAGCGCCATGACCCCCTTCAGGTGAGCAACCAGAAAATATTTTTAGGGGGGGGGGGGAGATTTTTTTTTTTTTTTTTCACAACACTCTATCAGCGTTATCTATCTCTCTCTCTCTACATCAATATATATTTATTATTATTATTAATATTATTTTGTAAAATTCCTTAAAATTGTATAAGTTTTACAATTTTTTCAAAAACTGTTGCAAAAACATTAATTGTTCTTATGTCAGAATTGAAATCATGTTAAGTATAAACTAAATAAGTACTTGAAACAACAGTATGGCGGTAAGATGTTCAAATTAATAAATGGAAACCAATGCTTGTTATTACTTCGTTTACAATATTAATGAAATAAATCAAAATGCACACGAATTTTTATCACCAAAAGCTCTAAACTATTCATATTTTTAAGATCATTCAAGGAAAGAGAGAAAAAAAAGAAACACGTTAAAATGGCATGAAATCACTTAAAAATACAACAAAATAATCAATAAAATCACTTACACTTGATGAGTCCTAAATATCCACATTGCATATGTACATTTATAAAATTGTCTTATTATCTACAATACAAAGCTTAACTGTCGCTGTTTCTTGGTTAGTTCTTCAATAACTTCATCTGGTTCTACAACTATATCTTTGTTGATACAAAGCTGTGCTAATCCATTTAAGCGTTCTTGCATCATTGTGCTTCTTGAATAGGACTTGAGACAGCGCAATGTTGAAAACGATCGCTCCGCTGTAGCGGAAGAAATAGGCAGTGGGATACGATCTTGTAATCGTTTCAAATGAGTTCCTAACTTAAGAAAAAATAAATGCCGAAAAGGAGAGAGGGGGAAGTTTTAAATGACCTCTCGTCGTCCCTGCTTACTTTGGAACCACTTCGTTTTCTCAAAGCGTGTTCATCTTCGTTCGAATAAAAAAAGGAGTATTTTTGAAAATTCTTCAAATTAGCGTTCTAGGGGGAGGGGGGGCACGAGCTCTGTGGGCCCCCTCTAGTTGCGCCCCTGACCCCCTCCCTCCCTGGTGGACACCCCTGTCTTTTGACCATTTAGGGTAACGGCAGCAGACATGCTTAAAGACATCGCTCTCAGGTTAACTCTATTTTCCGATTCTTTTAATGTATTTAGACTTTTTAAACTGTTTTTCCCTCACGCAACTATAACTCATCTAACATTTGTCTGCTTCTGAATCCTCTGAATCAGTTAATTCTACTTTTATTTGCTCAATTTCGAAAAAAGGTTCGACCCCCCAGTAACAGACACTGAAGAATCTTATGATACCCATTAACACATAGGATGAGGAAAGGATGTGTAATGGAGAAAAGTCCCTTTTGATCTTCAAAATGTACAAAAGTTTTTCATTTTTAGAACATGAGCTGACCTCGTGGTGGCCTTGTAAACCACTGCCTTGTAAATACCAACTGGCTCATAAAATTCACTCTGATAACACTAGATGGTTGTACCGTATTCATAGGCCACAGCAATATCAGTTTTATCCGCCTAACATTCTTATTATTTAAATCCAAACTTAGGACTGCCTGTTACTGGACCCTTGTCTATTACTGGTGCGTGGTGCCGTGTTACCCTATTGAAAATATGTTTCTCGGTTACATTTCTTGATCATTTTCTAAGTAGATCTCGGGCTGTTACTCCGTCTCTTCATGAATATAAAAGCTTTCTCGTGATGGAAAAAAACTGTTTTAAGTCGAGCCACTAGCGCAGCCAGAAATACCGCCTGGGTTTTTTTTTTCTTGTTAACACACTCCTTACATGTGTTATTACTACTGCAATAGAATTCACTATATAGTATTAAAGACAAGCCTCTGGGAGGGCCCCTTCCTCGGCTTTCGCTGCCTCACTGGGTCGAGCACATTATTCTCTGAATCTGAAAAAGTTCGTAAAAAACACAAAACACACTAATGTATTTAGCTCAAAAGAAAAAGTGTCTTGGCAGCTTTCAAGTGATGTCTGAGACAAGTATTTTGATCAAGACTTATATAATCAAAATTCGAACGTTTGCTCAAATGTAAAAATCAAACGAAGAGATAGAACCAGAATGGCTATTTCTTTCCTAATTCAGTTTCTGCACTCGGAATAAAATATATTGCACACCTAATACAACACCGCCACAAGTCAAAAATTGTAGATTTTGAGTTATATACATGTCCTGGTGCATTTTTATTAGTTCTATTAAAATACAAGACAGCCATATACGGGGGGGGGGGGAACCTAATTTTTTTGAGATGTGCCATTGCGTTACTATAAGAATTTAAGCTAAGACGCATTGCGTTGAAATTGGTTTTTCTCGAAAAGTAGTTTTTGCAGATGTGTCAGTGCTGTACTAAGTGTGCGATATATCTGCAATTTTCGCTATGAATTCTTAATGAAATATCTTTCATTTTAAAAATGTTTACGATAATATTTTATTTTACGAATCGTTTGTAATGGTTTCTATTTATTTTCGATCAAATTCTATGAAAAAGAAATCAGTGCAAATGTAACAAAGCAGAAGACTAAACCAAATTTATTCTTTATTTGTGGATTGATTCTTTTTGTCACTTTTCGTTTTTGTTGAACACAATGCAATTCTGTCCTCCGTTTATTGCAGAAGATTCAACAAAAGCGTCAGTGGATAATTCCATAAATTATTCCCTTCCCGATGACTGAAATATTATTTTTTATTCACTTTACAAAATTATTCCTCTGGCATAAATGAAATGCCCATCTGAATGGTGGGGAAAAGGGACATTTAGCAAAACATTAATCTCCACTCTTCTGCGACGATTATTTCAACTGCAGACGATTTTTTTTTTTTTTCCCTTGAGGAAAAAAAAAATCGCTGGAGAAATCGTCGAAGCCGTTTTCTAACCTTTCTCCGTGAAAGCGAGGGCATTAATATGCCATTCGTCTCCTGTTGGTATGACAAAATGCTATTAGCCGAGGTGACTCGTTGAGAGAAACTTTGGCAGTAATAAGTCGCAATGATTTCTGAAGTCAGGGCCATTCATTAAAATGATTTATGACGCTTAACGCTCAGTTGGCTGAAGAGTTTGATATCTTCCTGGGCTTTTGCTTCAGGATTGGAAGGCATATTCCAAATTTATTCTAATAAGGGGAGGAGCTATGCGGTTTCATGTATTGAAAGGTGCAACACTTTTCCAATTAAAACTGAATCAATACCTTTTTGTATGAAAAGTACAAAAGAAATAACAACATTATATTGCAGATTACTGCCAGCACGTGTTTCGGGGTTACTAGGAACCCTTTTTTCAAGCAAGATAAGTTCAATGCAAAATAAGTGAGCCGGATTGTACCAAAAATCAGTGTTACTACAGGTTATTGATACTAAAGCTTCAACTGAACTAAAGGAACAGTTTTGGGCTAGAGATTAGAAACAAAAAGTGGACACTTCGATGGGTATGTTAATCACCAAAATACAAAATTGTTATAAAGATTGTTC
Source organism: Uloborus diversus (assembly GCF_026930045.1). NCBI lineage: Eukaryota > Metazoa > Arthropoda > Arachnida > Araneae > Uloboridae > Uloborus > Uloborus diversus. The sequence continues at coordinate 51,120,339 of NC_072731.1, forward strand.
TGACAGTTTATAAAAAGTTTTGAAAAGTGGTATCCTACTCAGCACTTGCTTAACGAAATTTTAGGTTTCTTCATAAAAATAATTAGAAGGGCTATAAATTTATTATTTTGTTTAAAAATAAATTCGTCGCTTTGATTTGTTCTTTATTTATTGGAAACTAGTGGTACCCGCACGGATTTGCCCGTAGTAGAACATTAAAAGGTCTTTTAGTTCGCCTGTACATTTACAAATAATGTATGGTAAATTTCTCGCCAATTGGCTTGCCCATGATACGGTTCCTCGTTATGATAACTTGGTAATTTACTCGTCCATCTTATGATAATTTTGCTCGGGAAAATGTTCTTAAAATAGGAATAGAAAAAGAACAAAATCGAATTTTCGAAAAATCGCTTTGAGGTGCACTTTCTCATGCTACAAACTAACTTTGTGCCAAATTTTGTGAAAATCAGTCGAACGGTCTAGGTGCTATGCGCGTCACAGAGATCCAGACAACCTGACAGAGAGAGATCCAGACTTTCAGCTTTATTATTAGTAAATAAAAAGATATGACTATGATTGAGCAAAATTAGGTTCTCTCTCTTGTTATCCACCAGGGGCGATGTCGAAGTTTAAATTTTTACTATGAAATAATGTGTATGCCGAACCTTTTATCGTTTTCGATTTCCTAAACAGGGTGACACTGATGACTACAAAAACAACTACTGCTTCTGTTTTGAAGCAACGATGACTATGACGATTATTTTCGGCAGATTATGGCCAAAACGACTATTTTCAATAAGATGTTAAAAACGGCGGCTGTTTTAGAGAAAGGACGACTAAAATACATAAAAAGAGAAATCCTTTCTTGCAGAAAGTCTTGAATTTTCTTTCCTCTTCCATGCGCACCCTTTACTGTGAATTTTTTTTTTTTAATTTTTTTTGAAATTTTGTATATGTTCTAGCCCGCAAAAATCATTTAATGAGTACTCGACTTGGTGCATAAATGCTATTTTTTTTAAACATAGGATACTATTTTCTACATCTGGAGACTATTTTGGAGACTATTTTTCATATTTCAGACGACTGAAGCTATTACTATTTTTTGTAGCAGAACTCAGTGGCAGCCCTACCTATAGTTTCGATACACTATCGAGTTACGATAAAGTTTCCTTGTTGACCCGCCCCTGAGACGGAAACCAAAAAGCATTCCTCGTTCGAGACAAGCACGGAAAGTGCGGAAACCTGAAAGTCAGCTTTATTTAGAGCCGCCTTTCATATCAATTATTCCATCAATAAGTGATGCGGCTCGCCGCTGTGCCCTCTGACTGCTAAAATTGATGCAGTGACAATGGGATGATGAACTACTGACCGATCGGTTATTGTGACAGTGGCAAGCCTTGGAGAAGAATAGCTACAATAGAGGGAGAATTATTGCGTCCTGTTAGCTCAGAAGATGGATCTCCGGGCGTTCACTAATAAATATATTTCTCGAAGATACATTTCGCAATTTCCTGGAGCGAACCTTATTATTTTTCCGTGAAACAGTTGCATGGTGTTCATTTTCGGAGCGTTTTTGGAACAAAATTCAGAAATGGCAATAGTATTATAGTAAAAGGTTTTGCCGGTAATTTTGCACCTCATATGAGCAAGTTTCTATTTACTTGATGGATGTGATTAAAGACAACTAAAATCAAAAAGGTTTAAGAATGAAATAGGGAAGCCTTACATTTAAAATTACAATTGAAGTTGAACTCTATGACGGATTAATAACGAAAATTAAGTATTAATAACAATATTAAAGTTTTTTTTAAGGAAAAAAGTGGCAGATTTACAGGTTTTGGGGCAATGCCTTTTTTGGGCCCCCTTTGTACATCACAAAACAATACAAGGCATGATCATATACAGTCGATTCCCGCTACAACGCGATTCAACTTACGCGAAATGGCTATAACGCGAATTTTAGAGCTAACGCGAATTCCTCGTCCACAATACGAATTTTTTTGGAAAGAAGTATCGACTTCGTTATTTGCTACTAAATATTGATTTCATGACTATTATTACATCCCTTTAGCATCACTGACAACGAAAGTTCTCACATCAAACTAGTCTCATCGCATTGTTAGTGCATCAAATAACCACTCAGTATCTTTATTTTATTTATTTATTTATTTATTTATTTTTTCATTCTAAATATTAAAATTGATGAAATGTAATCGCACGTTAGTGTGCTGTTTTATCTAAAGACCAAAAAAGAAAAAATAAAGTTAAGATTCCCGATATACTTGAACAACTACAAAGCGTCTTCGGTAGCACGGCAAAAAGAGTATATGAGTGAATCTTCAATACGTACAATTAAAAGTCAAAACAAAAAGATATCTCTTCAGAACTTAGTTTCAATATTAAAGCTTACTGAATCTAAGCAAAGTAAATAGTATGAAAATGGAAGCTGCTCTTGTATTGTAGATTAAAGATATCAGGAAGGTAGGCCGTTGATGTCTCTAATAGAAAAGTTATTAAAGAAAAGGCGAAGCAACCGTATTCAAAAATGTGTTAGATAAGAATAACCGTCTGATCATGGGTCATAAACCATCATTTTGTATCTCATAAATATTATTACTATATCTACTCTACAGTGCTATAATAGTGCAGCATTTCATTATTACTACTACATACTGTGTGTACCATGTTTTATTTTGTCTTTCCCTCCCGTCGGTCATTCATTTTGTGCATCTTTAATTATTTTAAGTTGAATAAAACAGCTTTTTTTTATGTTTTAAATACAGTAAAAGTTCTGTTCTTTGTGTAAGAAACTAATGTATAGTTGAGGAGTGCTTGGAAGCAGTTTGAGGGGTGCTTACAAATGTCTAAAAAAAATTGGTATGTTCCTAAAAAATTTGAAAAACATACATTTTTCCACAACGCGAAATTTCGACTCACGCGAGGAGTCTTGGAACGCATCCCTCGCGTAAGTCGGGACTCGACTGTAGATTTTTATGTCTCCTTCGGGGTTCAATCGCAATTGCAACATTTTGAGACATAGTAAATCCGACACAGCAAAAAAGAAAAAAAAGTTCAACTTTCTTTAGTCATATGTATCATTTTATCCTCCAATAAGGGATTAAAATATAACCCACATACGGTCCCTTGATACTATACAGTGTTATCAACTATAACTATCCATGCCCTAATAATCACATAAACGCGAGAACCGACTAGGCCCCAAGGTGTCCCGGGTTTTAACACCAACAAATTTAGATTGCTTGCTTTCTTTCTTTTTTTAAAATGGAATCTTTTTTTTTTTTTTTTTTAGTTTTTTATTTCCTTTTCGGTTATATTATAGCAAAGTTTCTGGAACATTGTACTTGTAATTGCAGTGCAAAGTATCATTCAGTTGCAACTTCATTAATTTCTTAATTGCCACAAGCCAGTTGGAACGGACCTGTTTACAAACAAACCCTAGTCTACCGTCTGACAAAACAGGAACATTAGACCAATCAAATTCTTTGAAACGCGCCGCCATGCGCCATGAGAATTAATATTTGTTTTATGTTACACATGATAGAACAAAATAATAATATATGTTTTATGTTTCTTTTTCTTTGTTACTTGTGGTCTAATTTGAACACCACTCAGGATAATTGCATTACAAATTAGTGTATGATATTTTATAAAAATTATATTCGTTTGTAAAACGTAGAGTAAATATGACATTTAAATAGGAAGTTATCATTGCATTATTAAAACTGCCTACGATCCCGTATTTTGCGGAGAACTTAAATACTAATTTGAAAAAAGCATAATTGACTGCAATTTAATTAAAGCAAAAGTGGATCATAAAATGTGGGTAAAGAAAAAAAAGTCAGTATCAAAATTCGTGTCTTGCATGATTGTTGTTTCGATTGTAATGGAGTTGTTTCCATCAGTCGAAAGTACTACTTTTATTAATCACTGAAGTTGATAGAATGAGCATAAGAAATAACATGGAGCGAGGAAAATCATTTATCTTCAAACCGTTTAATTTTTAATTATTTTTTTTTAAGTGTCCGATTTTTCAAACAAGGCGTTTTCTTCATGACGTAGCAAGTGATGAATTTTGGCGCGTACTTAGCAAGGCTTGCTGCATGCTTACGCTTGCTGTGTACCACGTTTCCAGGTTTTGATAATTCAGAAGCGAATTAAATATTGCGCTCTACGCTTGCTACCAACCATATCGTTGCCAGTAAATGTGAGTAAAGGTGCAAATTAAATATTGCGCTCTGCGCCAATGGCATCAGTGAATGGCATTTTATCACTTGAGATGTCATGTGCAGAAGCGTAGAAAATGAAATTAAATCTGCACACCCATTGAAATATTTTTAAAAAAATATTAAGTTTTGTCAAATCATTTAAAAAATTATTAAATCCTATGTTTTTAAGCATGCTCTTTCAGAAAAAATATTTTTAAAATTTCGGAAAGTACTCCACTGTAAAGAGCATGTTAATCGAACGATATACTGATTTCAAATTCAAAGGAAAAAAAAACATTTATATTTTACATTTATATTTTACATTTTATTTTTAAAAAGTGGTGACTTTTGTGGTGAAAATTTAAATTACAGTTCATAAAAACGGCATTGCAATAGAAATTCAACGATGATATCTTCTTTCTTAGTTTTTAAAATGCACTAAAAATCCTTCAAAATGCTTTTCTTGCTGAGTAATCTCTTCTGAAAGAGGAAAATGATATTCCTTTGATGTCCACGGCATTTGTATTGCATTCATCACCGTCTGCTTTTCGAAAGGTTTCTTTGTCTTTCATGATGGCTTGTGAGCACATTAGTTGCCATTGTAAGCTTGTTTGTTTCGACACGTGAACACGTTTTAGTGTAGGCGGAGAAGCATTTCCGAGAAATTTAGAGATAATATGGCAAAGACCTAAAAACTCACAGTGACAGACTCGTCATTCACTGTATTTCAATTGAGTAAAGTTCGACTCAGGACAATGCACCGGATCATATCTTAAGGGGCTGTCCATAAATGATGTGTCACATTTTTGTAAAAAAAAAAAAGGTCCCCTCTTCCTCTGTGTTACCAAGTGTCACACTTCGCCTTTCCCCCTGCCCCTGAGAATTCAAAACTTTATTGATTGAGATATTGCTACGAAGTACTCGATTTGTAGTTGGAGCCAGGCCCGTCATTTGGAAGGGGGGAGGATAGGATAGGACAATTGACCCCCCCCCCCCCGGCTTTGAGAAATTTATGCTCATATTTACATATATATGTGGGTGTGGGTGTTCTTTTTTTTTTCATTTTTTTTAATTGAGTATACACCTTTTGAACCCCTCCCCCTCCTGTGTAACGTCGAAATGACGAACCTCGTTAGAGGCCTACGAAATTCGCACTATTACGAATAAATCCTCTTCGCAACTACAGCTGTACTTTTTAAAACATGAAATTACATATCTTATAGATTGAGGTTATGCCCACTAGTAGCGCTTCGCTCTTCCACTCCACAGGCCCAGGTTGGGCATGGTTGACTCAGCCGTTCATCCCTTCAATGGATCGATAAAATAAGTACCAAGCGTGCTTGGGAACCAAACATTGGAGGTTCCGTTTTAGGCTGACCACCTAGCCGGAACATCTGCCTTGCGCCTTGCACCCCAGTTTTGGTCAGGAAAACTGAGCTGGGCACAGTAGCCCTTGGCCCTCACGGGCGATCGTGTCACAAGGTTTCGTTTTAGTTGAAGAGTCAAGGAAAAAAAACTCTGGTTTGAACGTCCTATGCACAAAAAAATCAAGTTAAAAAACTTCCATTCTAATTTCACGGGTACATCAAGGTGTTGATTAAGTATTCAATAAATGTATACCTCTGATGTTAGATGGGTAATCATTCAAATTTTGAGAATTGTGAATGTCCAGAAAGATTCCAAAAAATAATCGAAGAATCGAGGTTTCAGTGTTCTCACATTTTAATGGATGTTAAATTTATATGAGGGTTTTAGTGTTCGATATGTATCAGATTCTGACATCGAGACTTCCTAGAACTATCTTTTGTCTGATATAAAAATTGCATACAAGATTCAATACGTATCGGAGCCAGAAATCGAGGTTCTATTGCACTAACTTCCGGCATGGACTTCACTTACCGAGTGCCGTTGGACACTCGGCCACCATCTTTATAATATGTGTCACATTTTTTTTTCCTTTCATACTCATTTTTCTGTTCCCGTTAATGACCATCTGATGCAGTGAACCGTACAAATACGTTGTGGGTGCGTGTCTCTAGAAAAATGATCGCTTCGGAACAAAGAAAAAAGGGCCCAATCTCCGTTCATCCACCCTTGGCGTCCTTCCAATTTCATTTCAAAATGGCTTTAGGTCGCCCAAAATGGGCAACAGCAGCAAAACTTTCATACTTGGCGTTCTTGCCTGATTAATGGCTGTTTCTCATTTTTATCAGAATTTTCTTTATGACAGTCATTGGGAGGACAGTTTATTTGATTTCAGTTTTCAGTCCACCAGGCAATTTTTTCCCCATTTTTTTGTTTAAATAAAGTTCCGCTTTTTTTTTACTTCTATTTTTTTCCCTACCCTTTCACAGAGTCAATGTAGAGGACAGCTGAGATGTCGATGTCTCGGAAATAAGTTGACGAATTGTCGATGTTGCAGAAACATTGTTTTGTCTTAGTCATTGATATATGTCTTTGGGCTTCCATTAATCTAAAAAGATTATTATTTCTCTGCCATTTGGTCATTCATTTGTAAACTTTGTAAGTTTTTGGTTCTTGTCCAAGTTTTTCTGATTAGTCTTGGTTTGAGATATTTCAGTGCCATTCGGTGTCTTTATAGCTAGGGTTACCATGATTGCACAGCATTAATGTGGGACAGTTACGTGACAAATCAAAATATGAATGAGGTAAATAGGTAATAGTTTATTTTTTACAGTGATGAAAGATAAATAAAGTTGAAGCAATCTAATGAAATAAACATAATTATAAAAAAATTATACAATGTTCAGCCCACCCGATTTTATAGAGATATCTTTTTTTAATATATATATCGTATCATTTTCTTTTTTTCATACTAAAAGCTAACCTGGTAGGAAGGCTACGCGGATCCTAATCACAGCATTATGAAGCTACCAGGTTAGGTTTTCTCCAATTATTGTAAAATTGATCGCAAATAAATGAAAAATTGTGTCAAACTTGCTTCAATTTCTCCCTTGAAAACTTATTTCAGTTGAAACTAGGAGAAATACTCTTTCAATACTTGCAATGTGGGATGGTACTGACTCACCTAGCTGAATTAGGAATGACGTCTAATCAATATGTTTTCCAAATGTGAAGAGCCAACTCTGAGTGGAGTTAAGCTAGAAAGCTATAGAAAATGAACCATAGATATGTGGCAGCCCTACTTCAAGCGAACTTCAGGTGAAACTTTGACACGGAAACTTACCGACTGAGTTCTCAATGTAGTTGGAATGATAAATATGGTTTCATACATTTAGAAAGGGGTTGCGAAACTTCTCTGACTCGCGGCATTCTTTGAGGAATTAGAATTTTCTCACGGATTTAGAATTTTCTCTATACCTCGGTCTTACTCTATAGGCGTTCGAATATTTACTAATCAGTGACGTAGCGAAGGGGCGGGGCATACCATCGGGTCTATATCCTGTCTGAAACGAGCTAGAAAGTTCAAAAATGAAGATGTCCATATTTTCACACTTGATTTTCCTGTTTGAAAACTTGAAAGTCGAATTTGATGACATGAAATTTCATTAGACCCCCCTTGAAATGAAATCTTGGCTACGCTACTTCTACTGATATCGTGGACACTTGGCAGCACCCCTCGCCTCTCCCCAGGGTGCCGCGTCATCCACTTTGGGAAGATCTTTATTTATTATTATTATTATTTTGTTGTTGGTCATTTTACAAGAGCAAGGAAACTACTTAGCTCTTCTATCGTTATACGGTTTCCGACCTAAGAAGAAGGCTGTTCTGCATCAACTTTCTACAAATGTTGATATAACTGGGAAAAATCAGAAACCCTCAAAACTATAGCTGGGAAAAGGCTAACCTGGTAGGAAGGCTGCGCAGATCCTAATCACAGCATTATAAAGCTTCCAGGTTAGGTTTCCCCCAACTATAGTTTGTTATGTGTTTCATACTATCATTCAATCTTTGCTATGTTCTCCCTATCAACTTTCCTGTGGGTGAGATTTTATTTTTAAAAACTGCTCTTGACATCATAGACTAATAATACAAATACAAGACTGGTGCAAATACATAGCCTAATAATACAAATACATATAGACAAATAATGCAAAATACAAGACTAATGCAAATACATATAGACTGCTAACATAAATACATGACTAATACAAATACATAGACTAATAATACAAGACCTTGTATTATTAGTCTATTTGCTCGACATAAACTTGCACGAGCTGCCATGCCATTTGATCACATTCGTATTTTTAATTCACTTCAGTTGAATTCCCGAGTGGCGATGACTCAATAATTACGACGGAAACGATCCCAAGCTATGATATCTTTAGAAGCTCCCTCCCTTATGCAATTTTAAATGTTTCATCGACACAACCCGATAAATTATGCAAACCGTCGTCGTATGATTCTTTTGTGACCCTCTGGATACTTTGTTCTCCCTATTTTGTGTCTCTCCGCCCACTTAATTCCTTTTTGACAAGCATACCCCGAGGTTCTGTTGCGAAGTTTAAAGTTTTAGACCGTTCCATTAAGTAGTTATAAGGAATAATTCTTGTGATAATTTCGGCTTAGAAATGTCAGGAGTACTTATCTTGGAAATTGTATTTTCTAAGAGTTATTTCATGGAAAAGAGAATCTGAGCTATAAAACATAATCTAGGGTATAAAATAAAGCATGATCTAGAGTCGCAGATGCGAACCCCTCCCTCCCTTTTTTATTGTTTAGAATAAGCAACGTTGCTTTCGTCGATTCTCGTTCAGAAATTTATACATAATATTTAAATACGTATCAACAAGTAGAATAATTTAGATTATGGATTGAAAAGTAAGAAAAAACCCTTTCAGAAGAAATATTGAAAAAAGAAAAAAATCATCCATTCTTAAATTGAAACACAGAAGGCACAAACTTTTTAATCAAGCTGCAAAAAAATGTTTTTTTTTTTTTTTTTTTTTATAAACAAAAGTGAAAATTTGTCTACTTTTGGAATGAAATGTGGTCACCATTGACCGGTGGTACCAATTTCATTACTAGTCCCTTTTTTGAATTGGAGTCCACTTCTTTTTCGACTTGTAAGTTCTGAACGATCTATTCTTTTATTTATTTATTTGAAAGTCACTGTATTTTATACTACCTTTTAGTCTCATAAATATTACGTAATAGTGAAAAAAAACTTCTAAATAGCATTAATATTTAATAATCAATACTGATCAAAAACTGACAAAAATTTCTGTTTGAATAATATTAGTATTCAGTGCTAAAAAATCTAATTTTTGGCTCACCCAAGTATTAGTACCCAGACACATCCCCGAAGAAAAGTAGCACATGTTTTTAATTTTGTTCAAATTTAAAACACTTGATTAACGGCCGTTCACCAGCTGAGTTGAACCTCAGTCAGACTCCCGAACTGCTGCTGATTGAAACCTTCTGCTTGGCTGAAGACGACGGTGTGGATGAATATGACCATAACAAGTCAATATCTGAAAAGTTAACAGATGGGACAAGTGTCAAACGAAGAACATTTTACTGACCTGAAATGGCTGACTGATGTATTAGCTTTTTAGACTTAACTCTATAAGCCCGGGCGTATGTGTATTAGGAAAAATCATACTTTATAATATTAGTCGAAAAAGTAAAAGTTGCTTTTTTTTCTTGTGTTTAAAATAGTTTTATTTTGGCCTCTTGCTCCTTTCTCTCTCTCTCTCTCAAAAAAAAAAAAAAAAATATTCGGAACAGATGTTCACTAGGGTGGAATGAAAATTTTTTTTGATTTTTCAAAATTTGTTTTCAAGCATTAGAAATGAAAAATAATAGGACAGGGGGTTAGTAAATGGCTGAAAAAAGCCTATAAAATATACAAAATATTTTTTAAACCATTTTAGATTATAGTTTTAATCTACGCATTTCGTCCAAAGTTCATCAAATTTCCAAAATCTCCTATGTTTTCAACATATTGAACCGACATGAAGTTGACATCAATCAGACAAGCATGGAATAGTGCAATATACAAATCCTATACATTGATGGGAACTTGATGACAACATGCGTTTAAACAAGACAGAAGATGGCAAAATGCACAGGACAGCGTTTAAAGAAGACCACATTTCTCTAATAAAGGGGCCTGATTACACAGTACCGTTGTCTGGGAAAGCCATTGACAACGAAAATTCTATATTAGCGTGCTTTTTAGAAAACAACCTCACAATGTCTGAAATTGTTTGCATTGGCTTTAATGGATGCAATACAAACACTGGAAAATACAAAGATGTAATTAGAAAACTGGAAGAAAAACTTGGTACACCTCTGCACAATTACATTTAAATGAACTTTCTTTACGGCATTTGTGGATAAGCTAGATGGACCTACTGGTGGACCGAAAGGATTTGCTGCTCTTGTTCGTCGAAGATTAACAGCATGCCATACTTTGAAATACGTTCAGTTTGAGCCCATAGAGTTTACCATAAATCAAATGAACAGTGCCAATAAAAATGATTTGAATACTGACCAACAATATATTTATGACATGGGCAATGCAATTTCTAGTAGGAAAACGTAAATAGAATTAGAAAACGGAAGTCCAGGAAAGCTTTCCCATGCCAGATGGTTGACTACAGCAAACAGAATCCTAAGACTGTGTGTAGCGACTACTTCTCCAACTGAATATTTAAAAGAGTTTGCTACTTTCATTGTAAAAGCGTATACTCCTGATGGCTGGTTCAGGATTAAGTGCAATCCAAAAACTACCAATGGAGCTGCAACTTGTAGGGGACAATAAAGAGTAGCATTTAGCTCTCTGGGGAAAATCAGAAAATTGTATTCAAATTCATCCAAAACAATGCACACATTTTCACCCTGAAAAGATGCTGTGATCCATGTTAGTTGATAAGAGAGATAAGATAAAGAAACTGGTTTTAAGTCGTATTATCTACGTTCGGTTTAGAACACAAACCAGCAAACAAGTGAGAATGTTTCAGATCCCAAAAAATAGATTTTGGAGCATCAGAATACAATTATATGATTTCTTGGCACGATATCAAAGTTACAGAACCACCTTTTACACCTCATTTGACAACATAGGATTTACAGAGATTACTGGAAGCTAAGAATTTAAGACTTATTTCCGAATGCACTCTTTTTGAGCTTCCATCACTCACCTAAGCTGTTGAAAGAGCTGTCAAAGAGGTCACTGCCTCTTCCAAATTGCTCTGTGACCACAAGAAAAGATGAAGTTTAGAAAAACGAAGCTGTTTGATAGAAATATCTGGCCAATCTATGACACACAAAAAAAAAAAAAAAAGATTTAACTATTGAAGACCAATCTAAGCAATGTAAATTTGTGCTCTCATCAGTTGGGAGGAAGAGAGGGCACGGGTGGGACTCGAAGTGCAACCACCTTCTCGTGGTGAGTCCTGGGTAGTTCTACGCGAGCTAATAAAGAGTTGCACATAGTGAGGAAATAACAAGATGATTAAGAAAAAATTTTGGATAAAATCTAAGCAAATTATAAAAATGTTGAAAATATCGGAAATTTGGGAAATTTGATGAACTTTGGACGAAATGCGCAGACTGAAACTATAATCTAAAATGGCTTTTAGAAAACTTTTTATTTCAGGCCTTGGCTATATTTCAGGCCTTGTTCTGCCATTTAATAGCCCACCGTCATGATTTTTTTCATTTCTAATACTTGGAAAAAAATTTAAAAATCTAAAAATATTCAAAAATTTCAAAATTTAAAGTCAAATGCGCAGACTCAAGATGAGGTCGTAAAAGTGAAATATTTCAGATTTGTTCCTTAGCCTCATACACAGTAATTGAAATGTACCCGTTTCCGAAAATCAAAAATTCATTTTTTTCACTCCACCCTAATGTTTACCCCTCATGTAAAAAAATGTTCGTTATTATTTCCCTAAATATACCATTCCAATTTTGTTTTATAATAAAAAATGCCTATTTTTTCGTTATTTTAACAAATGCCAGGAATTTTTCTTTAAAAGACAAGGTTTTAGATAAAGTTTTATTCTCTTCTTTTTTGCTATACGGACATGCTTTTGTTGTTTGATCAACAATTCCTCAAAAATTTAAGTTCCACGCCAAAATTACCTTTTGTTACACTTTCTGATTCAGCCTCATCTCCATGCGTAGCCCTCCATGTGAATCTATTCCTTCCTCGTAACTATGCATTTGATTTGCGGATAATTCCCCATGTGACCTTTGACACAATTAAACATTCGACCAATAGCATTCCGGGTAAATGCAAATAACGAACCAATTAACGGCTTCACAGCGCGAGTGAGAGTGGAAGGAGACATTATGAAAAGCGCTTCGGGCTGAGTAGCTTCAACGCCGTGAAATTAACTTGGTCTTCTTCAAATAAAACGACTTGGGAGCTGTCTTGTTGAATATGGAATTTTCTGGCTAATGAAGATGCAGAAGGATATAGTGCGATGCGATTTCTGCCTTATAAAATGGGAGACTACACCAGGAAAAATGAGTTGCGATAAAATTTGAATGCATCTTTTGAGACTCGTAGTTTAATGCTTTCTTCTAAATATCCTGTCTGTGTTATAAGCATTGTGCTAGTCATCAATAAATTGAGTTTTGCAACGTGCAATTCCTTGCATAACAATTAAGTTTTTTTTCCCTTCAACCATTTTCTTCTTTGTTGTTTTATTAATTTACTAACTGCGTCGCCCGGCTTTGCTAGGTTTTACTTTGAAAATAAAAGTTATGTCAAGCGACGCGTGTTCAACTATCAGGTTTCAATACGGGAAAAAAATGTAAAATTTCTCGTCACCGTCAAAATAATCATTCTTAAAAAAAGAAAACGGCAAATAAAAAATGCTTAAAAATGCTTGTAATTGTTCTTCTGGTGATTTTAGTCTTGGTTTTTTTTTTTTTTGAAATTCGAAGGAAGTAAATGAGTACTCCAGTGATATTTCTCGCGGGCTTTCGAATTGCGCTAAAATCGAACTAGTCTCATAATTATTTCGGGTGGAAAGAGTCATTTAATGCCATTTTCGGGCGCTAAAATTAAAATTCGAACGGTTCGGTACTTTTTGGGCATTTGAAAAAACCCTACGTTCCTTCTCGGGTGCCCAAGTACCTCCTGCCAAATTTGGTCGAAATCCTGTGGATTTGTATAGGGAACATACACATATACACTTATATATACTCTATAACAAAAAATCGACACACCAAGAAGCACTCATCCGATTGCTTTGAAATTTTGTATGCATGAGTGTTTTGACCACATATGCAAATGATTAAAATCTGGTGTCCAATCAATGAATAGTTTGATCTCCAGCGCATCGAAACTGCGCATCCAGGAGATGTATATAAAGAGCAGTTCTTCAACAGGTGTTAAAACTTTCGGTTTGATTGCGATTCAGATTACCTTTCAACAACTTAAAAATGCCTGGCCGCATGGTTCGTGCTCAATACGAGCAACTGTCAAGAGTTTAAAATAGGTCGTATCATTGGATTGAAAGAGGCCGGTTGGTAAAATCGGAGAATCGCTCGTCATTTGAGTCGAAGCGATGCGGCGATTCGAAGATGCTGGCAAGGATAGGTGGAAAATGGCAGAGTTCAGCGTCAGGATGGTAGCGGTCTACCTAGGATCACAACAGATCGTGATTGTCCGATCAGCTGTCACAGCGCTTTCTTCACCTCTATGAACCGTCAGACGTCCAACCCCAAACACCAGTGTCCATCATAACCATTTACAGACGGTTGGGACAACGAAATCTACATTTGCGTCGACCGTTACGCCACTTGTCACTGACGTCTACGTACTGCCGAGCCAGATTAGTGTGCATGGCTCGATCTAGTTGGAATGGTGCCGACTGGGGACGTATAGTCTTTAGCGAAGAATCTCGCTTCCAACTGTGTCATGATGATCATCGAAGATGTGTTTGGAGACACCCAGGGCAGGGGGGGGGGATCCTGTTTCACTTTTGCACGCTACACTGGCCCTCAGCAAGGCATTATGGTCTGGGATGCCATTTCCTTTGAAAACTGGACCCCTTTGGTCGTAATTAGAGGTACACTTACTGCACAGTGGTACGTCGACGACATCCTAAGATTTGTTTTGCTGCCGTTCCTTTTGCAGTACCCTCGGCTGGTTTTCAGCAGGACAATGCCAGATAACATACGGCATGTATTGCTATGAAGTGTCTGCAAGCTTGTCAAACTCTTCCGTGACCTGCCAGATCGCCAGATCTCTCTCCCATCGACCATCGAGCATGTCTGGGATATGATGGGATGGCGATTGCATCTGGCAAGGAATGTTGATAACCTCCTCCGACAATTGGAGCGAATTTGGCCGAAAATACCGCAGGACATCCTCCGGGAGCTTTATCGGTGTTTGCCACGCCGTGCTTCAGCTTGTATCCAGGCTAGGGGTGGGTCAATATCTTATTGAACTTGTTACTGTAACTCTGACATAAATTATTAAATTGTACTGATAATTTAATCATTTACTATTATGTGCATTGTCTTCCTATCCACCAATTTTCGTCTCAATTGGATCACTCCTTCTTGGTGCGTCGATTTTTTTTGTTATAGAGTGTATATACAAAAAGTTAAACACTTTTAAAATTTTGGAATTTAAAATTTTTTATCTCATCAATGTCATTATTTCACAAGCAATTTAACTGAAAAACGATTACGAAAATTTAATAACTTTTTCAATTCCGGTATTTGCGAACCACTCTTAAACTGAAGTCAAAAAATACGAAACATAAGGGCTGAAATGAGCTTCCGAAGTATTGTAAAACGCGGTACTTACGCGGTCACGTACTTACGCGGTTTATGCTCGTACTTACATAAAAACCCTATTTTAGCGCATGCATCGCAGAAGTTCCGTCAGTCGGAAGTTCCCAGATGTACGTAATTTTTTATCCAACCCAACGAACGTCTATTTTGGATTCTATCTGAGTATCTGAATGCAACGAGTAAATTCTCTTACGGCAACCCTGTTGGATTTAAACACGGCGCGGCGCTGCTTTCCAGATCCACAAAACGCTCCTAGCACCAAAATTGGCGAGATACTTTTTTTTGTTGTTGTTGTTCTGCAAAGCACGAAAATACTCGAAAATTTTGCTCGTGATCAGGTCAACGAAAAAAGGCTTGAAAATCCGTAAAACTTGTAGGAAATCTGGAGGAATTGGCAGACATGATCCACTCATTAAACACAAAAAATTATGAATGAATATGAATTTTTAAGTCGTTATTTCAATTAGTTCTTAATTAAGTCCGGTTCTCGATATATCAGACAGTTCGAAATCTGAATATCGTAACCGCGGTAGTAAATATATATCGATATATTACCATAGGCGGATTTAGGACTGAGTTCCTGGGGGGGGCAGGATTTTTTTATTTTTTTAGCAACATTTTTATTGCCCCCCCCCCCACTCCCATGTTTTTGTCTGTTTCCTGTGATGCATAAGTCCATGCTTTACTTTTTTGTGTGTCGTTTTCATTAATGTGTGTTTTCATGCTGTCCTTTTTGAATTGACCTTAGGAGAGGGAGCCGGTATCAAGAGAGTGACGCAGGGCCCCTTTTTAAGTGGGAAATAGAATATCTCCAATTTTAGGGGGCCGGGGGTTTCTCCCCCGGAGGAAATTTTGTAAAATGGATATAAAATTCTGCATATTGAAGCCTTATAAAGGTTAATTGGATAGACATAGAAACTGATAACTAGATTATACAGTTGTACAGTATTGTTCAAACTTTGTAAGAAACAGCCATTTTAAGTTTGAAAGAAAAAATAAACTAGATTTCTCGTTACAACAACCTTTTTTTAATTATAAGTGGTGCAGAAAACGAAAATGAATAGAGATAGTGTATCATTTTTTTTCTCGGCTAAACAGATTAACAATATGCAGTAGAAGTAATTGGAGCCTACTTTGCTTAGAATTTTCAAAGACTTATCTAATTGTTTTCAAGGACTCTGGAATAAATAAAATTATTTTACGCCCTTCATTTTTACTTTCCAGTCTCTTGTATTTTACTACTTGATTGTAAATTTTTGCAGTCCTGTTCTTACTTTGGGAGAAATAACTAGTTTAACTTTAAAAGAAAAAAGAAACCATAGATTTCTCATGACAACTTTTCTTCAGTTGCAAGTGGGGCAGAAAACGAAAAGAAATAGAAGTAGTGTGTATTTTTTTTCCGTGCTAAACAGATAGACAATATGCAGAAGTAGTAAGATAAAAGCAATCAATACAAAAGAATTTCCAAAATACTGCATTCAGGATTGAATAAATAGCAAGATATGAAACATGTGAGTCACAAAACTTAACTTCAAATAATATATTACAAACGTGAGAACCGTTATTTTTACATTTTTAATATAGGATGTAGCAAGGAGCTGAATTTGACATATGTTGGCATTCCTCCCCCTCTACCATTTGTTAGAAATTTTAAAATTTAAGGTTTGTAGCCACACGTTTTCAAGCACTTAAAAAAGAAATTAGTTTTTTCAAGCAATTTCCATTTTTTAAGGAACGAATCATGATTCTTTTTTTTTTTTTTTTTTTTTGGGAGTTAGGGACCCACTTCAAAGCAGGGGCCATAAGCAACAGCTTGTTTATCTTATAGGCAAATTCGACCCTGTTTGTAATTCACTCTTACCTGTAAATTTTTGCTTGATTTTTTGTAATTTTTACGAAAATTTGTCAGTTTTTACGGTTAAAGGATTTTTACGATTTTACCAATCTTTGTTAGGTTTTTATAGACTTTTATAAAATTTCAGTAAATTTTTCCAAAACTTTTGATGACTCAATTATTTAGATTTCAATAATGACAAGGACTGACTCACTTAGACTTAGATGATTATGACATACCTTACTTTTTAAACAGAATTTATCAAGTAAGTAAAATTGTACTCTCCCTCTAAGTTGAAAGATTCATTTAATCAAAATACTCAGATAACTGAAATTTATTCAGTTTGCGATAGTATTTAATCTAGGAAAAAAAACTTATGTTTTTTAGAATTTCTCAAAAGGTCAATTAATATACTCAGAACATAAATATTATGCACAAATAAATATTTGAAATGTGGACACAAATCATAACGAGTAGAACGTTCTGTTAGCGCGAATGGGGATGGGGGGGGGGGTTTCCCCTTTGCTTTAGGTTCTAATTTGTTAAAATAATCGTCAATTATTATAAGTGTTGCAGCATAATGTATAGCTCGTTTAGCCTATATTTTCATTCATATACTTGCCCAAATGGTTTTCAGTCCAAAATCGTGAATTTAGACACATTTTCAGCACCCCAGTGACAGCTGTACTATTTGTATTTAATGTTCGTTTTTTTTTTCCTTTTCTTTTCTCCCATCGGAAAAGGACATTTGATTTTCTCTTCATTTTCATTGAACAATTCAAAAAAGAAAAAGTCATGATTTTTTTTTGTTCTAAGATTTTGGAAGATGTGTTGTTACTACATAAAGTCCTCCCAAAACTGGGGGCATTGCCCCCTATGCCCCCCCTATAAATCCACCCATGCCCTTCTAAACTATTCAAAAAAGAAAAAAAAATTTTTTTTAATTTTTGGAAGATGTGTTGTTACTACATAAAGTCCTCCCAAAACTGGGGGCATTGCCCCCTATGCCCCCCCCTATAAATCCACCCATGCCCTTCCCTTCTGAACTATTCAAAAAAGAAAAAAAAAATTTTTCAATTTTTGGAAGATGTGTTGTTACTACATAAAATCCTCCCAAAACTAGGGGGGGAATTGCCCCCCTCTGCCCCCCCATAAATCCGCCCATGTATATTACGATACATCGGTATATCGCCCAGCCCTAGTTATCAGTATTATGTTTCTCTAATTTTTTGAAAAGATAACATTTTTCGTTTTTAATTATTATTTGAGGAAACAAAAGATTTTGAATGCGATTTTTGGCAATCATGTTTTTTTCCCTCCAAAAAATATTTTTTCTTTGTACTTTATTAGATTCGTACTCGCTTTAGAACAAAAAAAAGTTCTTCATTATTTCATTAATATAGGGCGCGTCTTGGAACATTTTGCGATTTATATTTTCAGAACAGCAGGAACAAAATCCTTTATTCGTCAACTTTATAAAAAAAATTCTTAATTCCCCGTAAAAGCCTGAGAATTGACACCGGTAAACTAACTCTGTATTTGTTTCAATCATTTTTCAAAGAAACGAAACTATTATAGCAATTGCTATAAAATTCCAACTATTGTTTCAACATTCATTGTGAAAAAGTTTTTAAATAAATAAATAGACCTTTTGCTTCTCTACTTAAGGAAAGGCAGGGATTAAAAAAAGAGAGAGAGAGAGAGAGGGAGAACATTTTTCTTTTATGTGTGTTTGCATAACGATGTAATTTCTTCGTAGAAATTTGAAAGTGCTTCAGTTTAAAGAATAATAAGCAAAGAAAAAATAAATAATGAACGGAAATGGGAGTTTTTTCGCCAGTAAAATTCCTTATTAGCTTCCCAAGAGTTTCCAAAAACTTCATTTATGCTGCTGCATTAAACAAAAATAATTTTTACTTTACCATGAAAATTGCTTTACGTTTTTCATTTGAACCGCCAAAATCGTTCTGCTGTCTAAACGTGCAATCAATGCATCCCTTTGTTTAGCATTCCAGGCCTTTTCTTTTAACAAACCAACCATTAGAGCAATTGTTGATGCATTCTCAAGAAAATCAATCTAGTGTAATGCAGCTAACTCATTGTAAACTTCGTCAAGCTTCGGTGGTTTCCGAAAATAAGAAAAAGTCCCTTCTATCCTGACTAATGCGATGGAGTATACTTTTTAAATATTGGCCTCCAACTGTGCAAAAGCGGTCAACTAGCTCTGTCCCATTTCAAGTCATTTTCAAAATTTGTTATGAATTCCAGACGTTCTTTGATTTCCAAGAAACACAATTTCAGGTTCACTGCCAATGTTGCTAACGATTGTTTGATTCAACAAAGGAGCGGTCACGGTCACATTAAATGTAAACACGGTCGGCAATCCTAAAATGTTTTTAATTCTTTTATTTTTTTAAGTAGTTTTTAAAATTTGTTATGAATTCCAGACGTTCTTCGATTTCCAAGAAACACGATTTCAGGTTCACTGCCAAAGTAGCTAACGATTTTTTGATTCAACAAGGAGCGGTCACATTAAATGTAAACACGGTCGGCAATCCAAAAATGTTGTGAATTCTTTCATTTTTTAATTTGGAATTCACCCTTTCGTGCTCATTTCACGTTTAGCCTCCATATCAAGCCCTATCGCACAAAGCATTAACCTTTCCTGGTAGTGCAAAAACTTTTAATCTCTTATGACCTGTAAGCTTTTTATTCAATATTTTGCAACCCAAAAGAATTTGTTTACTTTTCTTTATCTTCTTTACTAATAATAATGCTGAAATTCTGAATCTCTGGATATCTGTCTCTCTGGACCTCTGTCTCTCTGTATGTCTGTTACGCGCATAGCGCCTTGACCGTTCAGCCGATTTTCATAAAATTTGGCACAGAATTAGTTCGTTAGCACATCGAAGCATCATCTTCGATGAGCACATCGAAGCGATTTTTCGAAAATTAGATTTTGTTCTTTTTATATTCCAATTTTAAGAACATTAGGCTGTCGGGATTCTGTTTGTAAATCTTGGATCTGGGCTTTATCGGTAAAAACATACAATTATTTAATACTAGAAAATCACCCATCAAGATATGACGGGTGAAAATTGCTTCTACGTTTGAACGAAGCAATTGCCTGTTTGGTGATATTTTGATCGTTGAAATTGTAACTCTAACTCCAGTGGATGAACCCTAAACTCCAGTAGATAGCGCTCATTGTTGACCATTTTTTCGTTTCTTCATTCCCCTGAAATGACACAGCCTCACCAGTAAAACAGTTAAATTACCGGTTCCAGTTCAGCCTGGTAACAATAGAGCCTTTCCCTGCGGGTTAAAAATTACCAAAGCATAATATTATTAAATTATCATGCCGTGGCGCGAGTTTCATTGTTGATGACGTCAGGAGCGTTACTCGATCATTGGCTATTTTTATATAAGGATTTTAACTGTGAAACATCATTTTATTTTCCCCCCAAAACACATTTACATTTTCCATAAAATTTACTTTTTGAACTAAGCAATCCAGATTGGTAGTGTTTTTTGTCGACATGCTGTGACTATATAAACAGATTTTGTTGGGACAGAAGCAAAAAAAAAAAAAAAACTTTTTTTTCAACACTATTTTTATAACCGTTTTCTAAGAAATTATTCCAAAGACATAATTATCGATAGATTAATTTTAAAATTTACAAGCATTTGTTTCTTTTCATTTTTACGTTATTTAAGGTTAATAATTGACCAATTAAAATAGAAATTACAAAAAAAAATTAGGAATAATTAGCTACATGATTTTTTCCCCTCGAACTTGGGAATTCTATAAACTTAATCTTGGGTTTTGCGGGGAAAAAAAAAAAACATATTGACAGCCCTGATATTTGACTAAAAAAGCCCAAGCGATTTTTTCTCATCTCATGTTACTATTTGTGCTCAATCCTAGCCTTAACATTCGAAGTCGTTCATCGTTTTTTTAAGTCCGGATCCAGCTTGCGTATTAACATTTGAAGTGAAAACATTACCGGATAATTACATCCTAGAAACGAAAGCAAATACTTATCATTTCTCCCCTGTCGGCGGCGTGCTTAAACGTCATTTCGTGCGTAGAATGCTCTAAGCATTAAATACGAAATCCTACTGGCAGACTGTGGCTATTATTCCACAATTATTACACGTCATTTGTTACGTTGAGTGAGTTTTGGTTATATCTGTGTGAAAATGGTAATGTACAGAGTCCGACAAACCCCAGGCGCCATGATGCCTGGGCGACTAAAAAAATTACCGTATTACAATGAATTTTCCTATGAAGTGAGAAATACATTCGTGCCCGTTTTTGCGAGTTCATAGCCACTACTTAATGCGTGGACTCGCGCTACAACACGAAACGACTTTAACTCGAGTTTTTCTGGAGTAACAAGTTGTAGAGTATTCCTCGCGCGCAACACAATTTTTTTTTTTTTTTTGAAGTGAATCGCGGTATGTTAGTAAATGCTTCGTTATTGGCTGCTAAATATTAGTTTCGTAAATGGAATTTCATTCCTTAAACATCACTGACAGCCAAGGGCGCCCATATGCAAAATTGTAAGGGGGGGGGGGGTCGCTCAGATATTTTCCCCATGGTTTAGCAGGGTATTTTCTCCATGGAAACCGATTTCAGGACAGATTAGAGTCATTAAAATTTGTTATTTTTAATAAATGATTCATTAATAGTTGGAGAATAAATGTTTTTACATTTTTGCAAAGAAAAAGTACCAAAAGCAAGAAAGTTCTTATTTTAAAGTGGGGCGATCGAGCCCCCCCCCCCTGCCTCCCTTTATGGATGCCCTTGCTAACAGCGGAGTTTCCCACACAATACTAGTCTGAACATTACTTTGTTTATGTATAAAACTTAACACACTTTTTTTCCCCCCTCGCTCTAAAAATAATTGAATTTGATGAAATATAATGACATCCAATCGCGCTTTTTCATTTACAATTTATAGATGGAAAGAAAAAAAGAATGCTTCTGACAATCAAAGAAAAGGTAAAGATTTTCGATCTACTTGCAACTACTAAGTGCTTTGCAAAGATCACAACAACTAGGAATAAGTGAGTCCTCGTAATGTACAATTAAAAATCAAGAAAAGGAAATCCTTTGAAGTTCAGAACATAGTTTCAATATTTTAGCTAGCCGGTGTCTAAAAAAATTCGCATGCATACCTGTTTCCACAACGCGAATTTTGACTTACGCGAAGGGTCGTGGAGCGCATCCCTAGCGTAAGTCGAGACTCTACGGGTACTATAGCTTCAATTCTCCTTCGCGTTTTGTGTGTGTGTGTGTGTTGCTCATGACATTTGTTTGTTGATATGAATGAGAAATGAATCACATGCATTCATTATCCAGCCTCCGTTGCTCCGGATCTCCGTACAATTCGAATCAAATTTGTAAATTTTAAAAACCTTTTATGCTGTATTTATTATGAAATAATGAAACAGATCTACATCTAAACGTCAAGGCTTACTATATTCATAAAAATTGTTGAAAAGACATAGAAACCCTTGCGAAAAGAAATTTGTTAATTCGTAGTGAAATCAGCGAATGTAATAAAATGCAATGTGAAAAATCAAATTTTTTTTTTTTTAATAATATATTCTGAAAAAGGAATGTTTCCTGTGTGATGTAAAAGTTGAGCAAAAATTCAGTTTTATAAAACCTTATACGGTTTAGTAAAAATAAATTTTCCCGAAAGCTAATGGACTGCTATTTGTTTCGACAAGGCAGTAAAGATGCATTTCTCGGATGTATAATTGAGAATAATAGTTACGCTACTGCCAACATATGTATTCATTTTCGTTTCTTAATGTCATAAAAGTTCATTTTTTCTCAAGTTTGTTTTCTTTTTCTCTGTAATACTGATGTAAAATTTACAGAAAAATATTTTTTTTAATTATTAAAGCCTAAAAATGTAATCTTTTTTTTTTTTTTAATTTATTTAAGTTAAAGAAAAAAGCTTTAAGGCATTATTTGCTTTTTTGTTTAGTAATTGCTGTTGCCATATCTTTTCCCATCCTAATGCATTAATATGCTGAACAAAAAATGAACACGGAAAAGTTAAAAACTATACCTCTTCATTTTCAGTTAGGAGAGTTTTTCGTCGAAAAATATCTGTTAATGAGTTAAGACTTAGGAACGCTTTTAATGGAAGAGAACCTTAGGAAGTTTTAATGTATTATTTTAAAATGGCTTTATATACAAATGCTTGTTTTTAATGTAAGGTCTTCGGATGCTTTGTTTGCTATGCTATTAGTAGCTTGTTTTTTCTTTTTTAAAACTCTTGTATTGTTTATTTTCTATCTCAGTTTTTCAAAAGAGCTCATTTTCTTCCAATGGAAAATGGTTTCTGTTTATTTTCACTCTTGCGAATTGCCATGCTTCTACTTTTTTCGTTTTAATTTCTTTCTTTTTTTTATTCATTCCACAAACGATAAGTAGTGGCAACGGAAGGAAGAAAAAAAGAACAAATGTTGACTTTATTTCACACGCTTCCTCTGCTGCCATTTTTCAAATTAGAAGAGGTAGGTTGGGGGAGTGCTAAATTTATTTTTGAAGCATATCTAGTGCGAAAAGTCTTAGAATAAATCAAGGGGGTGGGGATGCAACAGAAATGCATAATCACGCGAAAATTTAAAAAATATATGAGATAGAAAGCTGTTTATACTTTAAAATTTCATTCCAACTGCTCTTTTTCTCTCCCTTCTTTTTTTGATAGAGGGTGGAAACCAGCACCTGTAATACTCACAGCACGCAAGTCATCTGCATTCTGTAATTATAGAGTGTGGGGATGAATAAGCAAAAGTGGGTCAAAAATCTTTTATGAAACTGAATGTTGGAATAGTATTGTAGAAGAAGGTTGCGTATCTTGGACCTATTTTTACACTTCGCCCTTTTAAGTTTATATTTACTAGTAATAATATACCTGAGAGCACTAGCGCAGCCAGAAAAACTTTCTGGAGGGTTTTTTTTTTTTCATCAAAAATACTGTCCAACCACGGATTGTATGGAATTTTCAAACATCCAGATAAGCCGAATCTACCTGAATAAGGGGGAAAAGTAAAAATTTGATGCCGGTATTCCGCTTATTTGAATGAGACTCTGCTTCTGCAAACCCCGCTGGAATGGCTAAAAAAATATAGATTCGTCCATTTCCGGCTGTAAAACGGATGTTTGTCTTTCCATACAATCCGTGGTCAGACAGTACTCTCTTAAAAATTCCAGCGGTTTTAACTCAGACTGAGTAAATTTTCACTCCTTTCCAGTGTCGAAAACGCACTTTCCTTATAGGAGTAAATTTCATTCCTTTTGCGGAGCGGTTATTTTCACTCCTTTTGGATAAGCTAATTTCACTCCCTTTTGATAAGTGTTTTTCACTCTTTTTAAGACTAAATTAACATCCTAAATGAGTGGTTGCTTTCCGTTTTGGAAAGCCACTATTTCACTCTTTTTTTAGAATAAAATATGTAAAATCATTTCACTCTCCTTTGGTGAAATTGTTTTTTAAACGTGTTTTCGTGTGCTTATGCTGTGTATTTGAATTTAAAACTGTTTTTAAAACTTATTTCATTTGAAAAAAAAAATTAGTTTTTTAATTTAAAAAATGAAAAAAAAATGTTTTTAGTGTTTCCGAAGAGGATGCACAAGAACTGTATGGTAAGTACGAAGAATTTTCTTTTTTATTAAAACTTTAACTGGTAATATTTCTTGAACTACTCGTATATCGTTACAAATCACCCACGTGCAATATTACGTACATTTCCGAATCTAAAGATTGAAATAAAACTAAAAAACCCACACAGTTCCAAATAAATAGATTTAAAATTTTGAAACTCTATATTGATATTCTCGGTGTGCCTTTTAACATTAATAATGTTTTAAAAGTTACATCAGTTCAAATTAATTTAAAAAGTCACTCATAAATTGTGACAAGATACGTTTGAATTCAATTTTGTTTCTTCGAGGCCATTCTTTAATTACGTAAGGACAATTTTGGTAATTTTTGACCTTCCCTTCCGCCTATGTAAGGGTATATAAGACTCCCCCCCCCCATCTTACGTAAGATTCTTTTTTTTCTTCACAATAATAAAATAACAAATATTACATCACTGGGATCGTTCTTAAATTAACTATCATTTTTTTTTTTTTTTAATTTTTTCAAAAACATTTTTGAGTAAAGAAATGTTTACTGTAAGGAATCTAAACTGAATATTTTTCGACAAATAATTTTTGTATATGATGCGATAATAATTAAAAATAAGACATGCAAAACACAGTGCGATTCTTTTATTATATTTTACACGTTTCATTCTTTGAAACACAAGTAAAAAACAGCTCATCCTATAATACATACTTTTACCTTCCTGAAGCAAATGAAATATAATATTTGTCAAACCACTTGACCGCGGATTTCTAATATAAAATATCGGCTTGGAAAATATTACGTAAGAATGGATCCACCAACCCCCCCCCCCCCCTCCAATCAAGGGTATGTAGAGAATTCCCCTTCCCCTCCCCCTCTGGACCCTGAATAATGAATGGCCCGTTACACATATGAATGAGTGTATTATACAAAGTTTATGATACTCTTTAAAGTTTATTATACAAAAAAACAATGTTTGATTAATTTAAAATGTACGCAGTGGTTGGAGCTCCGACCATCGGGAGCGGATTCGGTATCCGACCTATAGATTTGCGCATGGTCGGGTCTGTAACACCTGCCTAAAATATATATACAGTTCACACACACCAAAGATGGTAACGACTGTTTCAAATGTCATATTTTTGATTCGATGACCGAAATAAAATTGTTGATAACAGTTTCATTAATTTGGAAGAAAAAGTTACAAAACGTTCGCCGTAACATTGCACGTGGGTGATTTGTAACGATATAGCAGTTCAAGAAATATTAACAGTTACAAGTTTTAATAAAAAAGAAAATTCTTCGCACTTACCATTCAGTTTTTGTGCATTTCCTTCAGAATCCTCATTCGGCAACAAATAGTGTTTTAATTCATTAAATGAAGACATTTAGATAGCGACATCCACTTGGTATTTGCGATCAACGTTAGTTAAGCCTAACGTGGAGGTATAGAAGATTCTCTCTAAACAAAATCACGTGACAGAATCGAACCAATGAAAATGCTTTTGAGTCCTTCTTTTAAAGAATGTTTTTATTTTTCGCTCTTCAAAAGGAGTGTTTCCGAATATCACGCCAATAAGGAAAAGTTTTAGTCTTGGTTTTTTTCGTAAAGCGTCTTTTTTCGATAAAGCTAGCACTCAGAAAGAATGAATGCACCCGCAATAGATTTCACTCTTTTTAAGAGTTATTTTTTCGTTCTTTTGAATTAAGAGTGACCTTCTGGAGGGAGTTTTATGATCAAAACAGTCATTTCATATGCTTAATTATTGTATTAGAATACGCATTTATGTTAAAACCAATGCCTTTGAGGGCATTGGTTTTAACATAAAGGCAACACTTGGTTTTAACAAAGGCATTGGGGTTGAAACCAATCCTTTATACGGATCGAATTTGTAGTTAAAAAAAAGTTTCCTTCAATCATAATTTTAAATTACTGATTTAGGACAAAGGAGTTGGAGTTTTTACAAATCTGGGAGTCGGAGTCGCTCATTTTCCCTCAGAGTCCGCAACTCCGCCAGGATTGACAGTCAAAGTGGAGGATTCGGACTGATTTTGGGATAAAGGAATCTGAATCGTAGGCTTTAAATTCCAGGAGTCGGAATTGGTCATTTTCCAGCCGACTCTGCCCTGGATGTAGTAACGATTTCTATAAATACATAAATCGTTTATCCAGGTCTCCGGTTAATTCAGATCAAATTTGCAGAGCTATTAAAAAATTATATTCACTTAAATAATAATTTTAAATTATGATAGCAAGAACGGAATGAAAAATACGCTAAACGTTCGCTTATTATTTTTATTTATTCTTGCACAGATCTTACAATAAATTATAGAGTAATCTAAAAGACATCACAGAACGTCAGTCTGACACCACTACGACTGAGCAATTAATGATATACTAAAGTGAAACGGTTGTATGCAATTTTGTTGAAAAGCATTGTTTATTCTGAAAAGATACTTTGGATCGTTTTAGGGATGTTTTGCTTTTACTCACATTACCCGGATTATCCAGATTTCCTTTTATCCGAATTGTTTTGGTCCCGGTTAGTCCGAATAATCGAGGTTGTATTATCATAAATCCATTTTCCTTTAGCCTATCATGTACAACACTTTTAATTATGCTTTTTGTTTTCTTTTTAAAATTTTAAATAAAGTATATTTCAGTAAATAATTATTGAAAGTCAAAAAAAAATCAATGTAAATAGAACCAAAGTTCACCACTGGTGGTGGAGCCCCTGAAAATGAAGAGCCCAGAGTTAGGGATTGCAATACCGGACCAAAAATTCAATACCGGTATTCGGTATTTTGAAAACGTGATACCAGAATATCGATATTAATACCGATATTCGAAATTTCTCGAAAATTACTTGAAAACATATTATTTAGTTGCCACATTTCGTAATTTTGTACAAAAATTGCATTTTTACGGAAACGTATCGTGAACAAATATAAAATGAAGGAACAAATGTCATAATAAAAAATCAATACACTAGTAAAAAACATAATGCTTCTATTGAATTGTGTCTAAGCCTGGAACTCATTTTAGTACTCAACCTTCCTACAGTTTGAAACTACTCTTTCTGAGTTCACGCAGGTCAGTGGTACTGTTAACAATGCGTGATACCTCCTCTAATTTAATTACCTAAAAGTATTCTATCTCCAAAAAAAAATCGATCTGTTGCACATTATTTTTGGATAAACCCTTTTATATATGTGTGTGTGTGTGTGTGTGTCTTTCGTATTGTGTGTATTTCTATTATTTTTTTAATTTAAAGCTTGTTGAAATTTCTTTCATGAGAGACGACTTTTTTCCAATATTAACATCATTTTCTCTTGAACAGGTGGGGTTTGTGTTTTCTTTTTATTAGCCCTTTGGTTTGAAATTTACGATAAACTTGACTAAATTTGATCTTGTTGGTTTCTCTTATTCGTTTTAGCTTTCTTTTGAAAATTCTTTGCAATTATAATTATGTAAGTACCTGAAAATATCTTTGAATTCGTGGAACATATTTATGCTTTTCCCCTATGCAAAATTTCAAGGCAATACATAACTTCTAAATTTTATCTTGCCAAGTATGAAACCAAATAGCGAGACAGTACAACAAACCAATACTGGTGCCAACAAATTGCCATTTGTAATGCTAACAAAAAACAGTTTTTGTCAAAATTTAGTACAGTCGAGACAAATATTTCAGAAAAAAAATCATAAAGCATTCCTACAATTGATAATTTGAATAAATTGTTCATCGGACAAAGGAGGGGGGGGGGGGGCATTCAAAATTACACTCGAAATTGTCTTTCCCAAAAGGGAAAATGAGCGGTCTGGGAAATGCAAAAAATAAATACATGGTGCACAATATACTTTTATTTAATAATATTCTATTAGTTGATGCTTTTGAAGCTACATTTTTACATCAATAGATTGATTTCGGTTCTGCATCATGGGAAAATAAATGTACGCTTAAAATATAAGTAGATATTTGATAAGTTAAATTGAAAATTCTTGAATTAAAACTATTTATTATTTTTAGCTAATGCCAAAAATACCGGTATTTTCCTCAGCAAATACCGGTATTACGAAATTACATAATTGCTCGAAATACCGGTATTCGGTATACCGGTACTGCAATCCCTACCCAGAGTTATATCTCGAACCACGTCAAAAGGGCTCGAAATTTCTGCTATGTATTCGCAAATTTATACGAATCGTCTGCCAGTGCCGCAGGTGTGATCTGCTTATTTTCCTCACCTTCACATTCCTTACCATGTAACTCCAATTCTCCATCAATGCTCGATTTCTTTCGTTCTTTTCTGCCAAAGTGAGTTTTCTTCTGCTCGTTGTCGTTTATGACCCCACCTCCACCTTTGAGGTTGGTGTTCGACCCCGAGATTCGATTCCAATCACGTGACTTTTCGCGAGGGGTGATGAAAGAACTCAGCCTTTTGCATCCCTGCGAGAAGAAATTAAATTGAAATCGTGCTGGGTCTTCATTTGGGCTCTCTGTGGAAATGCGACTGGTCGGATGTTAGACTTATCCGCAGCTTGAGGTCAGGAGTAGGTGACGCAGCTTTTGAAAATTGTATTCTCGTGGTGGAGATTTTATCGAGAGTGAATGGGTTCAAATATTATTGTGGAATGCATTGAGCTATTTCCGTGAAAAAAATCAGCTATTTTATCAACATAATATATTATGGAATATGATTTGTAACATAAGTAAATCACTTGGCATTTTCTCTGATATGTTTTGTTAGATAACACTGTTAAAACTACAGGTTGCATTCGGCACCTTTCAGGGGTGAAACGCTTGTTCACCAGCGGCACCCAATACGGAGCCGAAATTTCACCTCTAACTAGGGTGAAAAACAGGCACCTTTCAAAAAGTAGGCAGCCGGGGTGAAAAGAATGAACCTTCGGAGAGAGAAATGGCACCCTTACTGTAGATCCCCCCCCCTCCCCCGTATTGTGTGCGTTTTTGAATACAGTTGTGTATTTTTCTTTTTTTAATAGTTTTGTTTTGATTCATGATACGTCTACGTTTTGCACACTTTTCACATTGCATAAATTCAGTACTGGAAATGATTATAACTTGTAATTACAGCATTTGACCATATTTCAGAGTTTTCAACATAGTTAAGAAGTGCTCATTGCTTTAATTCATCTGATCTTTCTCTACATCAGTGTTTCTCAACCTCTTTTGACCCACGGGTCGGTAAAAACAAATGAAAAACATTGCGAGCCTGTGAAATTTTTATCCTTTTCTTAAAAATAAATAAAATAAATAATAATAATTATAATAACTCTCGGGGCGGTAAAAAACTTGTGAAAAAATTCTGCGTACTGATGAGGTTTTTTTTTTTTTTTTTTTTTTTACAAAGTAATATTAAAGATGAATAAAACAATAAACAATAAATATCTACATATATATTTATTTGGTATCAAAGAGTTGTCACAAATATATTTAAAGTTAAAGACGAGTAATTATTTGAATAATCATAGTTAAGTTAATGATCATTTGTGAGAAATAACCGCACCGAAAGTAAAGTGTAGATGTACTTATGAATTATTTACATGAACAGCCAAAAATATTCTGGGATATTAAAGTTACGATAAAACAAAATCGTTTCTCAAACGTTCAACATTTCAATCAAAATAACAATAAAATAAAATGCGCATAAAATTTTTCGACAGTTAAAAATTTAAAGAAACTCCTAACACTATCGAATAACCGCTAACAGGAAATGATTCAAACACCTGAACGAAAAAGCAAAAGAAAAAGATAGACGGAGAGAGATTTCTTTTTTATTTTTTGCACACGCTACACGAAGCACAAGAATGATTTTTATTTCGGTTCTCACTTGTTGGTTATTGAAAATATCATTGCGGTTACTATTTCGGTGATTAAATGTTGCTTATCGAGTACTCAAGAAAATAATGAGAGATACATTTAGTAGCGTTTTGTGTGAATGATGGAATTTTCACGATAGTAACGGTAACCTGAAAATAAACAACTAACGGTACTACGGTATCGTAACGGACTAATGGTAACTGAAAAGCATTTCAACTATGTTTGAAAGCCCTAAAAGCTACAAAGTGATCAAAAGCTGTACTTACTTGTTATTTTAAAGAATTATCCTACAAAAGTTGAGATTTAATCCAATAGTGCACTTCATTCAATGTGAAAGACGTAGAAGCCACGCGTAGTGCAACCTATCATTCGTCCGCCATATTGAAGTGGTTGAATGGTGAATGTATGCCGGAAGCGCATGCGCCAGCAAGTCATTTAGCGATTGCTCGCTGTTTTGGCACCCCTGTCTACGACTGTCTGCTACTTTCGCACCTCTGCTTTACTTCCTGACCAGTATGGCACCCTTGGTCACCATGCTTTCACCTTAGGGGGAATATATTCACTCGTCTGGAACCTCTGGTTATAACAGTGAACAAGGTTATTAACCGTGGTAGCGACAGATTTTTAATAGAAAAAAGGAATAAAATATATTCCTGTATGTACTAAGTTCGATAGATCAAGAATATATAAACAGACACTAAACCAGTGCCGAATCTTCAATTTTTTCGAACATGGCCAAAAACTTGTTACTACCGCCCAAACCCATCTCCTTTTAAGTTTTTACATCGATTACATTTCAGCGAAAAAACACAGAAATAGGGTAAATTTGTGGCACCAATGAAATTCCCGCCAGGGACAGGATTCCGGCTTTCCTCCCATAGATCCGACACTGGTCTAAAATGATGAAGCGGGCTAGTAATAAAAGTGTAATAAAATACTTATCTATTTCTTAACAAATTCTCTAAATTATTTATGTTCTTCAAGAGCTTATTCTCTTGTTTTGATTTAAATATAGTCCAGTCATCTCTCTCTCTCGCTCTCTCTGTGTGTGTGTTTAACGTTTCAGATCTTTGTTAAACTTCTGTAATTATTGATTACTTTTTGGTTTGTTAATTTGTGTTGGTCCATTCTATAGCGAAAATAAAATTTGAGGTTATTTAAAAATGGGATTTTTTTTGCATGAACAATATTTTTTTTTTTTTTTTTTTAAATTGAGAACGAAAAAAATTCTGACTGCGTATATTTGTTATGTGTAACATACCATTTTCAATCAGCTCAGTCAGTTTTAAATATTTTCTTTGACATTATTGTTACATATTTTAGTAACAGAAAACATGTGAGGCATTTCTTTTTTCAGAAATTAGCAACGAAAACTATCGGTGTTTTTTTAGTGAGAAAATATTACTTCTTGTAGCTTTCTGAGCGGTGAATATTTTCTAACATCCCCTTCTCACACACAGAATGGTGGGCTTTTTTTTTTTTTTTTTGGAAAAGTATTGAACATTTTTGTATCATAATTTTACATGTAATCGGAAATTTAATGTGTTAGATTTTAAAACTATTTTTTTAAAAACACGAATACAGGATTTGTAAAAGCTTAGTTTATGGCGCCCCTTCATATCGTGGCGCCCGGGGCGATTGCCCTGCTCGTCCTCTCTTCGGACGGCCCTGCTTGAGTTTTAATTATCTTGATCATTCCGAATGAATTTCAAATTGCATCGTTTTTTACGGAGTACGAAATTATACGAAAACTGAATGGACGAATTTTTTCGATCACATATTAACAAATATATGTTAAAATCCTGCTAAAAGCGATTATTAGAATAGAATAAAAGTGAATCTCAGGGAAAATATCGGAAGTTGCAATTTACTTTGTTTTCAAAATGTTCTTAAACTTACACGAACAAATTTAACTTTTATTTCATTATTTGTGAAGAAGATGATACAAAACGTGTTTGCTTTTCTTCTGTTTTTCTTTGTTAAAATATTTATTCATAAACTAAAATAAAACATTTGCATTATCGTATGCAAGAAAATTAAGTTGCAATTTACTTTGTTTTCAAAATGCTCTTAATTAAGCAAATTTTACTTAAAGTTTCTGGCAAATTATCATTTGCAAGACAATTGAGTTGCAACTTGCAATTTGCTTTGTTTTCAAAATATTCTCTAACTTACGAGAGCAGATGTAGTTCTTATTAAATTATTTGAAAAGAAGATAATACAAATACCAAACGTATTTGCATTTATTCCCCTGGTTCAAATGGTTATGCATAAACTTAGAGTAAAACACATACAACCCTCATATATATAATAGCCAATGATCGAGTAACGCACGAGATTCACCAATGAAACTTGCGCCACGGCATGATAATTTAATAATATGTTTTGGTAATGTTTAAAATGCAGGGAAAGGCTTTATTGTGACAAGGCTGAACTCTATCCGGTAACTTAACTGTTTTACTGGTAGAACTGTCATTTCAGGGGAATGAAGAAATGAAAAAATTGTCAACAATGAACGCTACCTACTGGAGTTTAGGGCTAATTCACTGGAGTTAGGATTACAATTTCAACTTTCAAAATATTACCAAACAGGCGATGGCTTCGTTCAAATGTAGAAGCAATTTTTACACGTTATACCTTGATGCGCGATTGTCTAGTTATAAAAGAAAGGTGATTAGGATGTAGTAAAAAAGATAAAGATTTTATGGCCCATATCCACTAGTACATTTATCCTAAAGATTATTTATAGCGTATAACGTTATGTACTTTTATTTCTTATCAATCTTAAATAATGAGAATGAGTAATCTGGAAATTTTATATAAAAATGCAGTTTTGCTGTTTAAGTTCATCTATAAATAGGTGTTTTTTCCGGAAAAAACGTAATTTTTAAAAGCTCATTTTTTTAAAATGTAAAGTCTGCTTGAGTTTAATTAGCCATTTCGGAATTGCTCAAAAATTCTTCAATTAATCATTCTCAGAAGGAGACAAATTTCATGTTCTTTGCTGCGTAACAAATGCTAGTTGTGCCAGTCAACCATCAAAATCTAAATCTTTACCAACATTTCTCTTTATGTTCTTTCACTACTCTTTGTACTAGTTTAAACATGTAAAAATAAAGACTGAAGATAATTGAAAAGTTGTAAATGTAAAATACCATGCCTTATCCCTGTAATGGTAAAACAGCTTGCTACATCTTTATGTTTATTCCGGAACATTGGTTTCTGAGTCTTCAGCTGCATTTTAGCCTTAAATATTTTCCCACGGTTGAAGTGCTGAAAACTGTCTCTTCCTATGAATGAGCTGTTCACAGATTCCTAGCCGATTCCCACGCACTTGATTTTTAGCACCATTTTATTTTTAATTATGTCATTTGGGGATAATGTTTTGAATAAGTAATCCTCTGGTTAGTTTCCATTAGAATTTAGAGAATTTTTAAAGGTTTTTATTCACATTTTTAAAGTTTCAAACTGCAAATTCATTATTTGAAAAGTCTTTTTAAAACCTATAAAATCAAAGATAATTAACTCGATAGTATATTTTATTTCTATCCATATTGGGAACTTTGTGCAAAAGAGAAAAGCAAATTCATTTACAATTAATTAATTCTATTTTGCATTAAAATTTCCTTGGAGGTAACTGTCTATCGCATGGTGTAAAAGTTCTCTCTCTCCCTTTTTCCCTCCCCAATAAATGACGCTTCCAACCTTATCAACCTGTTAGTAGTACAGAATACATGTTCTCAAAAGCAGACAGGTCAACTTTGGTTTAAGTGAGTGCGAACTGTTTCATTTTTCTTATTTTTATTCCAATTATACCTTCAGAGTAATTATTACGTTCATTATAGCTGTTCCATTAGTTCATTAGAGCTGAAATATAAATTTAATGACTTTAAAATTGTTGCATTATTTATGAAGAGCTTTGATACTGCCTTAAAAATAATTATAGCTTTCAATTGCTATAATTTAGCGCTAAATACGCTTGGCATTAGAAATGTTTTACCGAGGTGGTCATTATCATGGTGTTCAGAAAACACAGTTTTGCTGTCTAGGGACATGGTAATAAGTGTTAGTTTTGTTTTTAATTCATAATTAGATGAAATTTTCATCAGTTTATCACAGAGATGAGTTTTAGGTATTATGAATATTTCAGCCTGATTTGTTCTTATAAAGTGGAGATCATCAAAGGAAGGGGAAGAAATCTTTTTTTCTTGAGTAATTTAATTTTATTTTTTAATACTATTATAAATGACTTTACAAGATGTTATTAATGAAAATGGAGATTGAAAATTTGTAATATCCTCGCATTCATCTTCTACTAATTACATATTAACGTTCAGGAGTACCTACTGTTATACCTTATTTTCAAACACGGCTGTGAATGTTGTTTTTGCACTGTTCGATCGGTTGTAGGTTTTCACACGGATGTGATAAAATGATTGAATATTTATAGAAGCATTACTGAAAGAAAATAAATTTAACGTACTAAGAATATGATTAAATTTGTCCCATCCCCCTTTTATGCTTAATTATTGAGATGTTGGTAGTTGCATGCTTCGGTTTTCAATACCATGAAGATAAAATGGCGATCATCTTCATTGTGATCAGAGCTTTTTCAGAATTGAATGATAGATTTTTTGTGCAATTTTGTTTGTAAATATTACTGATAGAAAATAAGTTAACCTTTAACGTACTAAGAAAATAATTAAATTTCTGTGTGTGTTTTGAGCTTAATGATTCATCTGTTGGTTACTTCCATACTTCTGGTTTTCTTTACCACGAAGAAAAGTTGACAATTTATCTTCATTGTGATAAGAGCTTTGCATACAAAATTAAATGATTAATTTTGTGTGCAATTTTCTATGCGAATATTATCAATGTAAATACATTAAGCTTTAACGTACTAAGAATATAATTACATTTGTGTGTGTGTGTTTTTGAGCTTAATTATTTAGCTGTTGGTCGCTTCCATACTTCGGGTTTTCATTACCATATAAGGATAAAATGGCAATCAACTTCACGGTGAGGAGAACTTTGCATAGAAAATTAAATGTTTAATTTTGTGTGCAATTTTGTATGCGAATATTACTAGTGTAAAGAAATTAAGGTTTAACGTACTAATATATAATTAAATTTGTGTGTGTGTGTGTGTGTTTTTTTTTTTTTTTTTTTTGAGCTTAATTATTTAGCTGTTGGTCACTTCCGTGCTTCGGGTTTTCATTACCATGAAGATAAAATGGCAATCATCTTCATGGTGAGGCTGTATCTTCATGGCTTTATATAGAAAATTATGTGATTAATCTTGTATGCAAAGTAAATCATTAAATACTGCAACGTATAAAAATCAGGTGAGACATAAGCCGCTTATTGTTTTATTACTTTTTATTAATAATATGCTCAGCACGTTAAACGCCACTGTCCGGATGGTGCTTAACGTGCGAATGAAGTACATGTAATTAAGTTTGACAATTCAAAAACTCATTACTTCGGTTATTGAGGCGAAATTTAGTTCATAAATATTATTGCTAGGTTTTGTGTTTGTCATTACCATATCCAGTAAGTACAAAACTTCAACGTTTACCTTTGAGATTCCCATTCCATATCACAAAGTAATTGAGTGCATGCGCATATGAGTTATGAGCAAAATATTATGTTACTTGCAAAATTTTCGAACCTCTTTTTATATTTAAACAATCTAATTTTCACTTGTGTTTCAGTGAAGAAAAATAGTTCAATGAACGTGCTTAGTATAATTGAAGTGTGTAGCTGTAAAAATACATATCTTCAATTTTCTCACAAACGCGTTTTTCTCCCCCCGCCCCCTCCCCACGCACAGACACACTAACTTTGCAGTACTGAAGTAGACCAACAACCTGAGATAGTCAGATAGTTGAAAATGGTCTTTTAAATGATACAAACAAAACAGGAAAAAGTTATTGTAACTTATGTATCTGTTTTTAGCGACAGACATGTGAATTTTTCTATAAAAAAATATTTTGACATACCTATTTTTTCAGCTATAAGTTTCAATTATTTTCGTTGTTTGTATTTATTTATTATTTTTATTTGTAGTTTTAGTGCTTTTTTTTTTTTTACTGCAACTAATTTTCTCTCTTTTTTTCAGGTAAATGTCTTTTATCTTATGGTTAATAAAAGGAAATGTTACATTAGTCATCAAATTTTATGTAAGTAACTTTTCACAATTTGAAACCTGAACGTCTGTTTTCAACTCTTTTTAATCACGGTTAATTCAGAAAACTTTCCATATTATTTATACAAATGTATTTTTATTTATATTTAATTAAACTAAAATATGTTTCAAAATTGAATTTTATCTGTCATTTTTATACGACACTGAAATTAACATCTGAATTAATAGTAATTCTCACTGAAATTATTCTCTCAACACTGTCTGCATCAGTGTCTAATATAAATGCAAACCTAACGAAGCAATAAAAGTTTTATGAAATTTCTGAGGTATTTTGCAACATAGTAAGCACTATAAGTAATTCCGGTCGTTTGTCTAGTGGTCAGAGAAGTCTGATTGCGATGGGGAGGTCTCGGGTTGGAATCCCGTCTTGGGCATGAATTTACTTTCCCGCTTATGTCCTTCTTTCTTGTGTGAATGTGATGTTCTGCTGTGAATGGTTGCCTACCGTGTAAACCGATTCTTATGGCATGTGTGTACACTGTCGGACTTCACACCAAATTACGGTGCAGTTGAAAAGTAAAGCAGCGCACCCCTAATTGCCAGGCTAGCTTTCACAAGACAACAACAGCAGCAATACTAAAAGTAACTTTCAGGAAAAAAAAATATATTGAAACGTAATCGGATGCTTTAGCATTTATCCAAATAGGAAAATATCTTTTTTTTTCTCTTCTTTTAATAATCAATTCTATTCTCAAACCTTGACAATGTTCGAAAGAACTACACGTTTCTCAACTCCTTTTCCACGGGCTTCCTTATTTGCAATGAATGTCTTAGTTGTCCTTGCGGATTTGGTGACCGCTGATCATACCTTTCAAGAACACAATTTCCTCTTTCTCGTCGTGCCAGAAACCCCTTTCCCGAGAATTCGTGCAACACAATGATTTGCCGCTACCGCAAAGAATGTTGTCTTTCCCTAGCGGAGAACGGTTATTATCTGCTGGTTATCATCTGTGATCTTTCTCTATTTGTTGTACCACTGCAAGACAAAAAAAAAAAAAGATCTTGTTTGAGAAGGTGCCAAATTTTTAGTATGAAAGCTATATTAGTCAAATTGAATTTGCATTACAATTATATCAACTCTTGGTATTTGCTCATTTTTATGCTAGGATGATGTACAGGAAAATAGAATGATAAACTGTTAGATAAATTATATTTTTGATTTTCAAGGATGATGGCATTTTATTCCGATCGAGATATCTCTGTATGTATTTACTTGTATGAAAGACATCTTGCGAAGGTCACCTAAAACTGATTTTTTTCCTTGTGTTTGTGTGGCAGGGGGGGGGGGATTCCCAATAGAAACTAAACCCCGAATGGAACTAAAAATTTTGCCGAATCCATAAAATACGGGTATGTTATGCACAAACAAGTACAAAAAGGAAAGGTGACATTCGGGCATTTACAAATTGCAGTGCTGCAATTTCTCGGATTTTGCCTCATCGCCAGACAAAATTTGCCGAATAAAGGAATTTTTGTGCAGGTCACAGTGACCTCCCATCGAGGCGTCCCTGATCTTGCGCCATCAAACTTTATTCTGGTTTCCGAAAAGAAAAATGGCAATAAAGAGTTTCCTCAGTTGTTGCTAATTTGATGAAAAGAAATTTTGATTTTTAAATGTATTACATGAAATTTAGCTCAACCGAAAATAATATTTGTTCGTTTGTTTCCCCCTGTGTTTAAAAATTGTTAGTTCAAAGAAAAAAAATGATTTTTTTTTTCATTGATCAAAGAATTGACGGTAGATGAATACAAAAAAAAAAAGTCAGTTTTAATTATGATTCGAGAAAGGAATTCCAGGGTGGCGACAGATCAGGGAAAAGTCAGGGAACTTTATTAATCAGGGAAAAATCAGGGAAATATCAGGGAATTTTGAAAAAATAACAAAAAATCAGGGGAAATTGATTTTATGAAGAGAAAAAAATTTTATTAAGTACTCCAATTCCCTACGCATTTTCCGCCAATTATCTGTTCAAAAAAAAAAGTAAAACTAATGAGGTGCGATTATACACTGCCGCATATTTGTGCATCTTTTTTCCTCAACGTCAAAGCATTGAATCTTGCTTATTAACCACAGGATGAACTTCCTAAGATTGCTTCTGTGTCTGTTAGGTTGTTTATTTTAGCTTAGCTTGGAATTTCCTTTTGCGCTTTCAATGCTACGTAAAATAAACAACCGTACAGGCAAAGAGGAAGCCTTCATTAATGTCTTAGCTCCATTGCCTTTATTCCATTGTCTCGAAGTAATTAAGTTCTGTAATCACGATTTCAAGAAGAAATCTTTGGTTTTTAAATTAATACAATAAAAACTTAAAAGTTATTACTTCTTTGGGTTTTTAATTTAATTGCTAAAATTGAACTTTCAATTAAAAAAAACTTTGTTTTTTGCCGTTATACTGTTTGTTGTCACCGCAGATTATAAAGGTTTTCTTTTCTTCAGACTTAAATATTTTTTAAATTTTATAACCAAGTTGTATTCTTTTATATATTTTGATATTAACTAATTGCTGTTTTTCCCCTTGCATTCAAAGTTGTTTGTTACAAAAGCAATCTAAGATTTTTTTTTCCATTACATACTGAAATCATTTGAAATAGAGTTAACTTGTGAACTTAAGTAAATATCTTTATTTTTTTTATTGACAAAATGCTGTATTCATTCATTAAAACCTATATTCTTGATTAGAGAAAAGCTCCCTACGAATAGATGTCAAATGATTTCATCTGTTTTGCATAAATATGTCAATTAGTTATATAAGAATAACTACATTACTTCTATTCTTTCACTATTACTTGTTATTCTTGCAACAATTATTATACTGTTTGAAAACTTAGTTCAAAATAATTTCAATTATTTTTTAGTCCTATCATAAATACACATATGTTTTTAAGAGTAATTTTAATAGTTTCTTAAAATTCTTATGCTAAGTGGTTTCTGGAAGTAAAGTATTTTTTTTTTTTAATTTTCTATAATCTTTCCATTTATAAAAATTTAATGTACTGTTTTGTAGGTTTTTGTTTCCTTCCAAAAAAATTGTCTTTTTTTTAAAACCATTTTATTAAAAAAGTAGCATCTTTTTAAAACATATCTTGAGTTCAACAACTTTACACAACTTAAAACGTTTAAAATACAGCATTTAATACAAACATACAATGGATTTCAAGTAGAGCAAAGAAAGAAAACCATTATCATACGTAACGTAAATCAGGGAAATTTGGTGAACTTAATCAGGGAAATCAGGGAAAAGTCAGGGAACTTTTTTTCACCAGTTCCTGTCGCCACCCTGAATTCTCTTACATTCGCAATGCAAAACGGCTGCAGAAATTATAAGAAGTAGAAGGATTAGTTTCTAAGCAAGTGTTTTTTTTCCAAATTCCAAACAAGTGTCACCATTATTTTTCATCGGATAACTAAGCATCTCTATATCGTCATAAAGGAAAAAGTTCAAAAACGCTATTTGACTTTTTTAAGTAGTCAAGAATGTATCATTGCGTTGACTTACAACTTTCATAACTCATGAAACGCTTAAACTTTTATTTATTGATCTTTGTGGGATCCCCTCTCAACCGCAGAAATATACATCTTAGAATAATAGGAGAGACTAGATGACTTAAAAGTTCATCAATATGTTTCAAGTACTTTATTTAATGACAGTTAAGAAAAAAGCATTTTGTTTTGTATTCAAATTTTTAACCTTAAGTTTCATAGTAGAATAGCATTAGAGGGTGTGCCATGCCCTGACTGCAGGCTACTCTTTGCATTATATATGATGAATGGGGTGGGCTGGCATTTTTTAATACAAACTGTCGAGCTGAAACTTATAGATGTTATCTGCAGTCATATTTCATATTCGTTTTTCTTTTCTTTTTTTTTTTATTAGTAGTTCTAGTAAACTATAGTTGAATCAAACCCAAACCTAACCTGGCAGCATTGTGAAGGCTATGCAGATCCTAATCACAGTATTACGACGCTAACAGGTTAGGTTTGCCCCAACTATAGTGTGAATGTTTTATCCTTTTCTCGCTTTTTTTTTTTTTTTTTTTTTTTTCTGTATTATAGACCAGCCACGAGGCCTCAAGGTTCCGCACAAAGTAATACGAAAACTAAATTTTAGACGTGCAGAACAATAAATAAAAATCATAATTCAGTGATTCAAAGTCTCGTATATCAATTTACCACAGGAAACATTATTATAATAATCCTTTTAGTGTGATTCTAGTAACTGGGTATTTGTGCTTCGTATTCACCTAGAAGTTAGTCTCAGATTAAGCGCCATTTTGTTTCTGGCCCTGATCTACGCGAGATCATTATTTCCCCATCACTTCTAATGATCTCGCTTTTGTTGAACTTTATATCAAGGAATGGAATTTGCTGCATATGGCTTTTACCTTAACTGCTTTGTGGCTCATTTAGTTTTAAAATAGCTCAAGCTCTTGCTGAAATATCTTGACCTCTATCGTTAATGCCACTTTCATTTTGTTGTAATTCTTTTCTCATTCAGAAATGTTTGGTTTTCTGAAATCTTGTTAAAGAAATGTTCATAATGTATCGTTGCATTTGAACTTTAACAAGCTTTGTTCTTATTTCTAAATAAGTTTGTTGTGAGGAATTTAATTTTAACAAGTAATCCGTCAAGTTTGCTGCTTGTGTGGAAACCATATTGATCTGGCTTTAAAAATTAGAGATACATTTTAGTGAAAAGTTTACCCCACTCCGATCACAGGAAGGGAGCGTAAATTGCGTTGCAATATTTGAATGACATACATACCGAAAGTGTGAGCTAATAGTAGGAATAGAAAAAGTCGAGCGTTGGAGAGAGATGTACACTATGTGTTATGTTCTTTAAACCTAGATGTTTTCCCTAGCCCCCCCATAGAGGCAGGGGTGCCCATCCCCCCCCCCCAAGTTCAATGGCGCTAATTCCCCTCTCCCAATTTTGCTCAACTCTCCCCCCCCCCCCTTTTTTTTGTTTTTAGCTCTTTTTTTATTTTATTTATTACTGTATTTAATTATTTTTAATTATTATTATTTTATTAGAAAACTTCTGTGCTACGCCAGTGACACACACACACACACACACACAAACTAAATAAATGAAATAAAAAATAAACAGAATAAAATAAAATAAATATTAATTTAAATTAAAAATAAATCAATAAATACATAAATAAAAAGCAATTTTAAAAATCCCCCCTCCCAATTTTGATGGCGCAACTTGCGCCATAATCCCCCCCCCCCCCTTGTGGGCACCCCTGCATAGAAGATACTAACTCGGGAGTGCCGCAGGTAATAGAGCCTGGCCGGAGAAGAATCCCGGGATGAAAAATATGGGTAAAACTTTTTATAACTATTCGCAAAAATTGGAGGATTCTGTGGCACCATTTGGCAGGGAACCTAGTTATTGGACAAAATATTAAATATTGAAATGGTGTCATGTTTTTATTTGGCAAAAATTTAAATGATGAATGGGTTAAACGTATTAGCTGTTTTCGGAAGTTTATTAATTTATCACGATAAAATTTTGATTTGTTAAACTTTTTCTTTTATTCCAGAAGTGAAGTTGAATGTTAATCCTTTTTAATTCTCCACTTTGAAATGTTTTCGTTTAGCGGATTTTAGTATATCTTCGAAATAAAAATAGGAGAATTCACGAAGAACTTTTTTCATTAATAATAACTCAAATGATTTTCAGAACTTCTATATACAAAGTTTGTACTAATGGGAAAGATATCTCTTTTTAAAAGAATGAAGAAAGAATGTCAAGAAAAAGAGTAGAGGAAAACTAACTCGAGGTGTTTATTATTTACAAGAATCACAACTCAAATAATTTTATAACTTGTGAAACACTAACCGTCTGCTGATAGCGAAAAACGCATTTAAAAATCAAACACCGTACAAATGATTTAACGATTATTTTGTGCAGAAGAAAGAGCCATTTAAAAAAAAAGTAATATTGTCAGATTTAAGAAGCATGATTTTACTTTCGATTTCCTTCTTATTTATTTACCTTTTTATTTTGCTAAGTTAAAAGATATATGAATAAAAATATTTATTGCTTATTCAATGCATAGCAGTTCAAAACTACTCATAATTGTTATTCATAAATAATAGCACATCGATTAAAAGAAACTATTTACTTATCGCATCGTATTTATTTATTCATTCAGTGTGTTTCAACAGCGCACGTCTTCGAATTAGTCCAACCCCATCCATTGAGTTTGTTTGTTTTCATCACGCGGAACCTACTTTTACTTAATAGAGTTTTCAAGCGAAGTCAATTTGTTAACATCCCAGCTACGTAGCCTCAATCAAAACTAATAATTAAATGAGCAAATAGACTCGGGCATTTCCATTATGAGGGCCATTTTCTTCTTCTGACGTCATAATTACGGGGTGGGTTCGCCATTTTTCCCGGGGGGGGTTCGGATTGTGCCCTTTTCAACGGGCCGTTCCATCAAGCGATTTAACCATTTTTGCGAAAAACATTGCCAACTCCAGATTAAC
The DNA here is from genome assembly GCF_026930045.1 of Uloborus diversus. Classification (NCBI taxonomy): domain Eukaryota; kingdom Metazoa; phylum Arthropoda; class Arachnida; order Araneae; family Uloboridae; genus Uloborus; species Uloborus diversus. Next base: position 51,163,341 of record NC_072731.1, read on the forward strand.
CCAGAAATGCAGAGGAGGCAACAGACAGACGGGTTCTTCCCACCACTGCCAGTACAAAAACTCATCTATCATATTAACCCTAAACCGACGACGGACCATTTTCCTTTACAGCATTGCCTAGTCGACCCACATTTGTTCAAAACTGAAGAAACCATTATCTGCATTTACAAATCGAGTTAGCAGATATTGTCCACTGAGACTTTCTCCTTTTGTTGATGTAAATCCATCGGTAATCAGCTTGTTCCGCTATTTTTATATTAACGTCTATTTTGACCTCTGATCTTCGATGCAGTTATGTTTTCCGCTATGTAGAACGATAAACCTGCTGGAATGGTGTTGGATAATCATTATTGTCTAACAATCTGTTTAATAGAAAGTGCAGCACATTTTGTGCGGACTAGTTTTCTTGAATGCTGCTATGATTCGAAAGATAGGAAAAATCGTTGTAAGCGTTTATGTGAAATATGTGTAAGAGCGAATATCAGGGGGGTGGATTCAGGGGAGGGTCAAAGGGTCAGCTGATTCCCCTGTGACAAGAATTTTACTATGATTCTTATTAAACTTCAATTTTTTTAGAACCGGAAAATAGTACATAGAATCAATGTCAACTTTACTTTGCTTGGTTATGCAAAGTATTTCTTCTCAGTGCCTCATGTTTCAAAAGATTGACTTGGTTGGTTTGCTAGGCTATTGCTATTTTCAGTTTTTTGTTAATTTTCAAAAGGACAATCATCTTTAATGAGTTTAACGTTTTTTTAGAATTCTCTTCCACATCAAACCGCATGTCGTTTATGCTTTTTTTCATCTATTTTACAGCTGTAATCTTATATAGTCAAAGCTTACGGTAATGTGATCAGCCTGTTTGCCTGAAGAAACATGAATTTTGATGAACATTTAAGGGAATGAGGGGAGGTACAGGCAGTGCCATTAAAAAATTTAGGGGAGGCTGTAAATTGAAAGGGTTTTGATCTCATTTGGGGGACGGTGCTCTGAAGCATATGAGGGGATGCACCGAATTCCTTGGTGGGTTGTCACACCTGCTTGACTGATACCTTTTTACGTTGGAGGAAAACACTGGCGATTGAAACTTGATCCCCGTTACAAAATTTTCTGGATCCGCCCCAGGCGAATATGCCTTTATACATATGTGAAACTTTACCAGAACCTGTTTAACAGTATTGAATAACTATTTCTTAATTACTTTTGTTGAAGGAAAAAATGTGTATTGTTTGGCGTCAGGTTCGAATTTAGGCATCATCATAGAAAAGTTGGGCATCATTGGCACCTAGCCTTTTTTTTTTCTTAGTTGGCAAAATATTTTGCCTCTGCTTAGATGAGATGTAATTTCGCTGTGAAAGAAGTGCTTGCTTTTACTCCGATAATGAACAAAAGCCCTTATATCCGAGTTGGGTCTCTACTTGCAACATGTGATTACTTCCAGTTAAAAGCCATTTGGTTAAAATGTGTCATGTATTTGGAAAAGCTCGAGGGTGTTGAAATGTCAGAAAAAAAAAATTCCACGAACGGTTAAAGATTGACTTCATTGTCCGAAGCTTGGCAGAGAAAGACATGTAATCGATTTGAAAAAGAGAGTTTGAATCTCACAAGCAAAAACTGCATAATATATTTATAAAAAAATATTAAAAAGGACGTCTGATCATAAAATGAGAATCGTCATTTTTTTAATAAAAAAGCTATTAGCTTCAAAAATAGTGACTGGATGTAAACTCGTAGTCGTCAGTTTTTAATTAAAAAATACAACTAACGACCATTTATTTCAAACCCTGCTGGGTATATCAATTCGCTTGTCTTGCAATGAACGCATTAGACCCTCTTGAAAACTTGCCGCAAATTATTTTCGAAAATCATTACTAATTGATGGCTCCGTTTTTAATGGTGTATTACATTTATTGACTCTCTTTGAAATATGTGATCGACAAATATGTGGCAAGATGTGAGAAAACATATAGATTCATGACACACGTATCCATTTTTTTTTGCGAAAAGTCCGAAGTTATAGAAGTCAAACCAAAATGCACTGTAAGTTAACGATATATTTCGCCGATTAATCTTATCATCGCTTGGTTTTTCTAGAGGTATTATAAACAGGGATGCTGCAAACAAATATTTTATTTTTTATTACCTTTCTGCACTCAAATGTTATTTATTTCGTTAAAAAAAATAAATAAAACTAGAAAGGGACTTAAAACAAATAAAACTCATTAACCTCTTCCAGTGAGAGCATATACCGACCTACACGCTCGAGCACAAAAATAACACAAAATCCACGACTCTCAGCGTTTTGACTCATAGCAATTCTGAGAGCTGTCGTCCTCCAATTGAACTCATGTTGGGGGCAAGGGCGCCCATATAGAGGGGCAAGGGGGGACTCAAGCTCCCCCCTTAGAAATGAGAACTTCCTTGCTTTTTTCTTTGCAAAAATGTATAAAAATTTCTTTTCCAGCCATTAATTAATAAGTTATTAAAAATGTCAAATTTTAATATCTCAAATCTGTACTGAAATCGGTTTCTAAGAGTAAAATATTCTGCTAAAGCATGAAATTTTTTAACCCCCCTTAAAATTTTGCAAATAGGCGCCCTTGGTTAAGGGTTCTATGCTCTCTTTTTTTTTTTTTTTTTTTTTGTAGCCGATGAGATTTATTTTTAATATTTTGTCCCATTAAACCATAAATTAAAGAAATAAATAAATTCAATTAAAAAAGAAAATTCTTTCTTCAGTATATTTTGGTGTAGTGCAAATTGTCCTTTAGATTAAAAGGTAACTGCAAGTTGCCCTGGCTAATGTCCTATTGCATTATGAGTTCAAATTTCATAATTTACTTGAATACTTGAGCAATACAGCATCGCAAATTAGCCTGGAGTACAAATTAAACGAAACAATATTCTTTTTAAATAATCCCCCATCCCTTTTTTTTTCTACGTTCGCGATACTACTTTGTTTCTCCTAACTTTGGTAAAATAATTTATCATTCTTCGGAGGGGGGAAAAAAGATTCCATTTCGTTCGAACTATACACCGTACCAACCCACATATGACCTAAAAATAAAAATCTATTATCTTCACTTACGAAACGAGTTTCCAATTATCGTTAGACCTCCTATAAAAGCATCGTTCCATTGTTTGCTTCTTCAGTTAATGGAACTGGAAGAATGTAATAAATTGACTTCACTCCTACTTTTGGTACCTTTCTGTTCTTCAATTTGTTGAAATACCAATCATACTGCCCACCTACACAGCATATGCTTTTATTCCAACGAAATGGCAAAAACAGATTGACTATTTCTGGAAAACTGATACTGTTTACCTGATAATGGCTTCCCGTATTTACTAGAAAATGGCGAATAATGTTTTTTCGATATCGCTTATCTATCTACTCACGAACGAGGCAAGGTTTGTCAATATACTTAGTCTTTCAATTAATGCGGTTGATTGGGTTCCAGAAAATTCTATGAAAATGGAAATCATGACGTTTGAAATGTACTGTTAATGAATGGGGTTGTTTCCAACAGTCAAATGTACTACTTATAGTCACTGAAGTTGATAGAATGAGCAAAAATAATAATAATAATAATAATATAAAATAACATAGCACGAGAAAAAACTTTTATTCTCAAAACGTTTGATTTTTAATTATTTTTTTAAATGTCGAATTTAAAAAAAAGCCGTGGTTTTTATGACGTCACAAACTTTGGCACGTACTCCACTGGCGCGCTGAATGTTTACGCTAGCTTTCTACCGCGTTTCCAGATTATGATAATTCGGAAGCGAATTAAATATTGCTCTCTACGCTTGCTATAAACTATATCGTTGCCAGCACATATGTGTAAAGAAGTGAATTAAATATTGCGCTCTAATACTAATGGCATTTCTTGTGGTATCATGTACAGAAGCGTAAAAGATGAAACATAATCTGCGCACCGATTGCAATAATTGTTTAAAAATATTAAACTTTGTCAAATTATTTTTAAATCGGTCAGATCCTATGTTTTTTAGCATTCTCTTTCAGAAAAAAATACTTTTAAAATTTTGGAAACGACCCCATTGATGATCTATCCCACTAATACTAAGTCAAATAAAACGGAAGTTCGCAAATGCACTTTCTCAAATTTTTAAAGTTATTATACTTTTAATATGTTAAATACGCCGCTGAGCAGATTGTGTAAACATTTTTTGGCCAACTCTATAAAGTGTGCAGGTTTAGTACAGTTGATGATGAAAGGGCAGAAAGTCCGAAGTACCCAAAGTATATGAAATGAAGAAATGTAATATGTCGTTGAAAGCCAAAAGTTAAGTAGAGCATTTTTATCGAAATAGATCCAAATATTTCATGATAAACATTTAAGAAGATAAACAATTCGTGTGGTAAAGCTTTATCACACTTCTCTTCTTTTTTATCTTAAGACTTCAGATTTTTTAATTTTGAGAATGATTCAAACCCAGAAAGTCTCTCGAAAATAAAGTTTTAGGTTTAAATTCCTTGCTTTTATTTGATGGTGCGAGTGACATCATGTAATCATCATCAATATATGTAAAAATATTTCCTTGTTTTTGTTTTTCTTTGTGAAAAATCCTGACTATTGCTAATTAGGACGCATGTAAACTAATATTATATAGTGCTAATACTTTATTTTAAATTTATTTTCCAAATTCATTTCTCAGAGGAACGGTGGGATTTGACTTAAAAACCCCCAATCGAAATCTATCTCAATTTTTATTCGTTTCAATTTAGTTTTTTCGGAATAAGTTTAAGTAATTAATGCCTTTTTTTCATTCGCATTTACTGCTTTATACAGGGTGACTCAAAAGTTAACGAATGGATTTCAAACTTTTATGATTAGCTTTAATTTGATCACATACTAAATGTATATTTTTCACTGCAATCGGTAATGGATCCAATTTATAAATTTTCACGCTCTTACATTCTTAACGTCACTCTGATGGCGGTCCTCGTGAATACACATTGAAAGGCTTACTTCGAAATTCGCCATCACATTCGTCGACGTGAACGTGTCATGTAATTTTTCACACATTGCAGATGATTGAGTGTACGATATTTGTTGCAGAAAACAGTACTTTTCAAAATTATAATTCAATCAAATTTTTTTAATACGTTATTAGATGGATATCAGCTCGTATCTGATACGTTTTCTGCTTTTCCCGTATAATTTACATTATTAATTTTATATCGTACTATTTTTTTTTTTTTTCGTTATTTATTGAAATTACTCTGTCAAGATATCTGATCAAATTAGTTAAATTTTTAGAAACTGTACGATTATTATTAACTGATGTACTTGGAAGAAAAATTATGATAGCAACAGTTGTAGTAGAAGTAGATGTAAGTAATTAGTAACTCCCTTCTATTCATCAAATTTACAGTATTTAGTTGTGCTGTAGGATCTCGTTAGTTGGATATGTGCATTCAATTAAGAGAATTGTGGATGAATTGTATCCTCTAAACAGGTATAAGGAACACAATAAAAATGTTTTAATACTTTGAGTAGTTTCTAAATATGAATTGCCCTTTAGTAACAAAGAAATCTCTATTCTATGTATTGACAAAATTCTTTTGGGAATATGTATTCTTGATTTTTCTATCAGTTGCCATTATCTATCTGTTCTAAATCAATGAATGTACGTGTTTTTATCAGTCAAACTAATCGAATACAAGCGGCAAAGAAACAAAAAAGTACGTCCCAAAGGGGTTTCCATCACAAACGAACTTCCGCATACGCACTTCGATGCACACCCCCATAAATTATTCAATAGCCCGACCTTTTCGCCATCCCCCTTGCCACCCCTGTTAGGTGGAAGGGCGGGAAAAAATGCAATTAAAACGCCGAAGCAGGTCCATCAAACAGTATCCTCTATTTCCGCCACACTCCAGAAGACTTGGAACCGAAGGGGGGTCGGGGGAGGACAATAATCGATGGACTTATTGGTGGAATAAGTAGCATAGCGTCGGGGGTTTTTTCATTGGAAATTAATGATCCATTCCAAACATAAACGAATCGCTTCTCTGAAAGCGAAACGGCCGAAGGGAGAAAATATCTACCCAATGGACTATTTTATACTTTCCGCTTCCAGGCTTGCTGTTTCCTTCCAGTGAGGTTATAAATTCCTAGCCGCGCAGCAGAAATACTTATCCATCTCTCTACCTTTCTGCCTTTTATTCCTGCGATGGCTATTATTTTTATTTAAAGCCCGAAGGCTGCGACGTAAAATTAACTGAAACGTCGCTTTGGTAGTTTTCCACTAGATAACGGAACGAGGCTGAAGCCTCTGCTGGTGATTATTTTTGACGTTGGCTGTTGAAGGTAGCGAGAGAAAGAGGACACTCTTCGCCCCGATTTTATATGCACAGATACGGACAGGCTGCGAGCCTGACTCGTAAAATTCAAATGAAAATTAATCCCCCAAAAATATTTCGCTCCGAAAGTTCTGCCACTTTCGATATCAGCGTGGAATGTGAAGACGGGGGGTTTATGTGAACGAAAGCGAAGAACAATATTCTTGATGTAATTTATTTGCGGCGAAGTTGTTTGAACAGAGAGGAGCTACAATGCAGTTTCCGTGGGATTACCTTGCTGTAGAAGGAAGGGTTTAGGTTGGTAGAAAGATGCTGAAACTCTAGGGGGAGATTTCTTTTGGCGCGACATTTCAGCTAATAACTGTGCGAATATGTCCATATTCCACATGTTTCACTTAGCTATTTGTACCAAACACTATTTACGATTTCTGTTTGTAATTTTAATGCATCTTATGTCTTATCTTAGCCGAACGATGAATTCGAAGCTGTATTGAGTTGGCAGATGTTTTCCGAAGTTTTAGTTGGAATGTTGAAGAAGTGTACATGATCTGTGTTAGTTACATTGAATGCTTAGGCATTTTAGAACCTTTGCAAAAAAGAAAAATGTGAAAGCAGAAACAAACTTAAACACTTATTGGTTTAGTGATTGTAAGACATAGCAAAGAGTATAAAGAAAGCGAGGAATATTACGGAATGTTCCACCTTTTGATGTTGAAATTGCTGCTAGACTTTCCAACTCTAGAGCAGTTTGAAGTAGAAATTTTAAAAAATCATTTTTTGTGTTGCGAATTTTCGACCAGTGATCAGAAAGTAAACTTTCTAGGAATTCCTCAGATGCAAACTTTTTTTATTAACAATGTTAAACGTGGAAATATAATTGGTAGTGGCGAACAGTCAATATATTTTTAATGAAAAACCATGAAAATAAAGGAATGTGAAACAGCATTAGCTATACATCAACAGAAACTACCGTTGCAAGGGAAATAGGACAGCTGTCTTCATTACCTGTTTTCAGAAAACTTCCCAATGCACCTGCGAGTAATCTCCTCTAAGACCATTAAGCACAACGATGTTCCCAAAAAATTTCATTATAAAAAAGAGCTTATTAAAATAAACTTTCAATTTAAAAACCTCGTTAGTACTATTGTATAAATATAAAACCTTTTTTAATGCCCTATTAATCACTCGCTGTTAATTATTTTATGTTTATTTTCAAAAAATCAATCAACATCTTAGGAATAAAATCCAGTCATATTTGTTTCTCGAACGATAATAGATTTACAGTATCAGGTTTAACGGTACAAGTGCAAAAGAAAGAAAAAAGAATTCACACTTATCATATATCTCTACAGCAGAAATATTAGTCGAACATAGTTTAAATGAAATTATGTAGATTCAGTCAGACATAATTTACGTGTTAAACTGTTGAGGAAATGCAGAGTTAAATTCAACTGATGTTCCAAATTCGAAATGAGTGTAAGCTTGATACACCTTTGGTTTGATGGGGTCGGTTTATTTTAGTGTTACTGGTTTTAGAAATGAAATCGCTCATAACCCATTAAAAGTATCTGATATTTGGCGACTTATCTTTAGTTAAATATCATCAGTACTTGCTTTGAAAAACTTGGCCTGTTAGGAAGTCTACCTTTTTGGAAGTTAAATTTCGCCATTGCCCATTTGAAGAATTTTGTTTCCACTTCTCTAGGAGTTAAATGCCGGCTTTGTGCTTATCTAAGTGTTGATTACCAAGAATTTTGCTCTTGAGTGCTTTTAGAAAACCTTGTCGCCACCTTTTTTAAAAAGCTCAGCTTTATTAAATTTATTCTTAGAAGTTAAATTTCATCATTCCTGTTTCTTCACCTCCTCCTTTTTAAAAAATTTAATTTTGTTTACATTTTCAAAATTTGATTTTGCCATTTCCTTACTTGCCTTTTTTTTTTGTTAAAAAGCTAAGCCTCATCGCCATCCTCAAAAATCTAAATTATGTTGTTAGTCTCTTAATAGAATTATCAGATCTAGATATTCGATTTTATTCTCATCCCCTTATTGTTTCACGCTACCCCCACGATCAGGGGCGGATCCAGGTTCCGGTTTTGCAAGGGGTCACTATCGGTAAGAGAAGGCTCAAAGTGCAATTTTGTACTCAAATAAAGGGTTTGGGGCGGGAATGCGCGCCTGCCTGAGCGATATTAAACTGCATTTTCTGAATGTCTGGTGCAGACGGAAAACTCACCAAATTTTCTCCAGCAGTCTCCATACAGAAGATGCTTAAACCATTACATAGTTTAAGCATCTTCCCTTTACACCTGTCAGCAGAAAGTCACACTAAGATTGTCACTTGCACCTGTGATGAGATATATTATCAGTTTCGTCCACGCTTTGCAGGTGAAACGTAATATTTCTTGATGTAATTAATTATTAAATAGCTGTTGTGTGAAAAAAAATTGCCACAGAAATAATTAATAAAAATGACAAATGGGTTTAGTATGAAGAAGTCTCCAAGTTATTGATTATGTGGAACGCCTACGGCTTTTGAATTTTGAAGAAATATGTCACGTTTTTTTTTCCTGAAACGTTATAAGTGTCGTTTTTCAACGTTTTCTACATTTTTGATGTTTGTTGTCTTCGTTTCGAAACATTTGAACATTTTTAACTGACCACATACGTAATCTAATTTTACCACATGAATCCTAATTCTGTTTACTTTTTTTGGGGGGGGGGGGGGGGATAGTTTTTGAGGTAGAATGAATGCATCATATCTGCCCATTTTCATTCTTATTTATTCTTTTTTGTTTTGTTTTTTCGAAGATGTTGAAATTTGTAACTGAGTGTTTAATTTAGCAGTGTCGAGTTATCGCATATGTTCAAAAAATTTGATTTTTAAAAATTTTTTAATGTACCTTGTATTTGCTAGTTTTTTTTTTTTAAATCTTCAAAAGAGTTTAATAAACACTTAAATATATTTCAGTCAAATTTAACTTGATCCATGCGCTATCTCTAATTGCGGTCCTCCAACCATGTGCATTTGGTAGCAAACATTAATTGATTGATGTGTTTGTTTCATTTGCTTACTGCTAATTTTCACTATATTTACATGGTACACGTCTTGGTCGTAGTAATGAAATACAAATGAGGTTAAAATATCAGCTTTGCGTTATGAATTCATGCCAAAATCAATTTCCTATGCTTAGGCGATGGACTTCATGAAAAATCTGTCGAAATGGTGGTATCTTTCCAAATCTGTATTCCAGAATGAGATATACTAAAACTAGTGTCCTCTTGACGATATTGCCAATATTTGACAGGGTTTCCATTAACTCAAAGTTGACCCATCGGCGAATTTTGGTTCCGTTCCACTTGCCAATCTCTGTAAAACTTTTCCCTGCTCCTCTTAGCAGCACGGCAGGAATCGCAGTCCTAAGACTTTTTCTTCACAAATTTCTGCTCCTTTTTACATACATTTAAAGAACTTGAAAATTAAATTACGAAACATTTACATGAAAAGTTTACTTTAATGAAAACTTTAACTTTTTGATATTGACTATACTAACCAGTTCTGATTACAGGAACCTTAATCTTTGCTATTCTCATAGCTCATAATGACTGGTTACTATAATTTCTGAACCACCATGCATTGGGTGAACTGAAATTTCCAGTTCTTGTTGAAGAAAGTTCTATCTCAGTTTTAAAAATAATGACTTACCATTATAGATACCAGTCAAGTAGTCTTCCTCCATTTATTAGGTTATGTTTTTATTAATTTTATTATTATTTTTTTTTTCATAAATATTTTCTATAGCCTTCTCATGTCCATCAATTCTTAACCTGTAAAATGTCTCAGTATTCAATTTAGAAATGCTTACCGTTCGTTATTTTTTTGTAGGAAATACATGACTACAATTTTTTTTTTTTTTCTGCTTCTAACAGAACCAGAGGTTTGAACTTTTCAGTGTACTGAAACTTACAGCAAAAAATATTTCAACATTCTACGAGTAGGCATCATTCATGTGAAAATCACATTTTATAATATTCTAACCCAATGGTTCCTAAACTTCAGACCTCCGCTGACCCCACCTGGAAAAATTACGAATTTCGCGGACCTCCCCTCCCTCGTCACCCGAAAAAAAATAAATAAATAAAATATATATATATATATATATATATATATATATATATATATATATATATATATATATATATATATATATATATATATATATTTGACACAGTTAAATCTTTTTTTTTCTAATATATTTTTACCCTTTTTTTCTTTTAAATTTATTTATTTATTGTTCTGTATATTTTTTCATAGCTCTTGTCTGGTTTTCATTTCTTACATTATTATTTTGAGTTATGGAAATAAAATTATCCATATTTCAAATTCTATCAGGAATAAAAATGTTATCACCAAATTTCTACAGCAAATTTACTAATAAAAATGAACTTTTGAAGTTAGTAAACAAAACACTAGGAACCTAAAGTAAGAAATAAAAACGTCAAAAAGCACAAACTGCTGCGTTAATTTTCCATATGAGTTGTATTTTTGGCGTATTAGGATTTAAGTCATTAATTATTGATGTAAATGGATGACTCTTAAAAATTTTGATGGGGGTGCCGCGTCCATCATGTACGTCAGCAAAAACATTTTTATTCCTCATAAATGTACTTTCTTTTTGAATTAAAATGTCGTTACTCGTCCTTCAATCTAAATTATATTAAACGTTTTAGCCGGGTAGTAGCGCGGGCCCCTGGCACGGACACACAGTTTGGGAAACTCTGTTCGAACATAATAAACATCATCTGACGTCACTTTCGAAAAACACGCCTCATTTTTAACGTGCGAAATATCTCAGCTGAGTTCGCGTGTCTTTGTTATTACGCATGGTGGTCATATGTCTTCCACCACTGTAATAAAAGAAAAACTACCCTCCACAAGTGTCATGCGCCTGTCTCTTGCAACTGTCAACGTCGGATGACGCGACAGTTACGATCTGACAACCCCCAAGTGCACTTGAGCTGAGCTACCAAGGTCTGACCTACGACTTTGGTTTCGATAACTCCCACACCGTGTTACGAGGTGCTGGGATTTTTGAACCTGATAAACGACCTTGTTGTTTACTGGTATTCGTGGCATTGTCCTCATGTGCAATCCTGAGGTTATCTAAAACGCAGACGATTTGATAAGTAGGAATTTAAATTTTTTGTCGCTTTGAGCTGAAATATTTTCATTAACAGCAACACATTTCTTATGTTGTTCAGAGTTCTTAATGCCCTGAATGTTTATTTATGTTTTATCAGTCATGCAATCTTTGGTTTAGGTTAATGTTTTGAATATTCACTGTATTTTCTTTTTTATCAAAAATATTATTGCGTGTAGTGATTGCGATGCCGAATGCCGGTATTTTGAGCTATTTTGCAATTTTATAATACCGGTATTTGCTGAGGTAAAATACCAGTGTTTTCGGTATTAGCTGAAAATAATAAATAATTTTAAAAAAAAAGAATTTTCGGTTTATTTACTAGGTATCTACTGCTGATTTAGAATGCATTTCTTTTTTGAACAAAATCAATCAGTACCAAACTCAATCTGTTGATCTAAAAGTTTGGTTTCAAAGCACGAATTCATCGAATGTCTGTAAACAAACGTAGCGGAAAACGTACAAAATGATGATATTTTTATCTACAGATGGTGTGGTGAATCGCATTTTTGTGCGTTTATGTTCACCACTTTTTTATGTTTACCACTTCCTCGATCATTCACTTGCCCTTTATCCAAAAGTTAGTTTATCTACAAATGTATACGTGCTGTGAATATATTATTTAATATTTGTCTCAATTGTACTGAATTTAGAGAAAAACCTTTTCTTGTTTGTAAAACAAATGGTTATTTGTTGTTCCCTGTGTTAGCGTGCTATAGTGTCTCGTTATTGAACTGTATAAAATCTTGGCGGGATGATATTTAGCAAATACAAAGTGCCTTCAAAATTTGCATAGAGGCTTAGTGAACTGGAAAATATTTACAGAGATTTACATATTGTAAAGACATTTGAAAAGAAAACAAAAACGAATAAAAAAAACTTACAAAAGAAACAAATTTAGTTAAATTCCTAATAAATTTCCTGCTAAAAGATAATACATTGCAAACGTAAATCTATCCTAATCAATAGTAAATATCTGAAGATAATGTTAAGATTTGAAAAGAACCGTCTCTGGAAGAGAAGTTGCAACTAGATATAAATTTTTAAAAAGGGAAATTATAATAAACAGTAAAAAAGAAGAAATCATGCATCCAAAACCAGCAGGCAAGAGACCGAATTTTTTGAAAATGAAGAACTTCGACGCAATGAGAGGTGTGTGTCACACATTATTAACAATATCACCGACCAGCTGGAATTCAGGAAACATTTTCAGCTGCTGGAAATTCGTAAGCTTAGTGAACTTTAGGCTTAGTGACAACTCAAAAAGAAACATTGCCTTTTACTAATATTGAATTTTTATTATAATAGTTGTTCCTGCATTTTATAATTATTTCTTCTTAATAAATTTTCGTAATAAATGTACTTTTTGCACAAAAGTATGACACGTAGTGATCAAAAACAATATGTTTTTGATCTTTTTTTGAGAAAATTTCTAATACCGGTATTAATACCGGTATTTCGGTATCACGTTATAAAAATACCGAATACCGGTATCGCATTTTTGGTCCAGTATTGCATACCTGAATTACGTGTTATTCTTTTGCACGTATAGTACAAGTAGTAAAAAGTTGTGTTTTAGGTGGAACAACTTGCAGCCACAAAAACGGTCGTGAAACAAACATATAAAAGAATTATTATTCGAGTTATAATTAAGGAAAAATTGATGCCAGATTTAAATTATAAAAGTAAATTAATTAGAGTTGAAATAGTTAAGGAAGCACTGTAAATGAGCAAAATACATATTAATTTAGTGTAAATTTGGTGCTTAATTAAGTAAATATATTTCAAATATATCTTGTTAGATACAACCGAAAATCTGGTGCGTTACCCCTTAATCTCAAAACCTCTTCCTTCCACTAGTAAATTATTAGTCACTGCGCTATTCCACCCTTTCCCCTAATATATATTCTTGATTTTGATTTTGTACAATTTAATGGAAAACGTATTTTAACCAGTAAAAAATACTTCATTTTCAAAATTAAAAAAATAATAAGTTTTTTTTTTTTAAATGATGATTTAAATGTGCAAAATTCCACTTTTTTTTGAATGAAACTGTTTTCACTTAATGAATTATTTCGAACCCGAGTATCAAGCCGCAGGTTGAAACTTCTCACACAACAGTCTTGTCGATTATCGTCCGGTAACACTTCGTAAAACTGAGCTGAGATTCAATTTTTAATGCCTGTTGATCCGTAAATAATATTACAATGGATTTTTTTTCACTCCATTTGTCGTATTGCTGTGAATAATGCAGCATTCCATTATTAGACATTAGATATTACATTTTGTTCCATTATTTCGAAGAAAACACTTATCTTTAAACTAATTTATTCATTGACAACTTCGAACTCATTTAAAATGCTTTAACACCTTTAAGTATTCTAACATTGGCATGTTCTCATATCTTGGGTACGAACTATGCATTAAAAAATAGATTTCTCTTCTCATTTTTTAGCAAAAATCTGTCGCTTAATAAAATGATTTTAAATCCTTTTCTTGAGGAAGATGATTCTTTTTTACCCCCTCGTCTTAATCTCTTTTACATTGTCAGTTAATGGCGTGTTGCTAATGCTTTGGGAGAGAAATGAGCGAGCGCTTCCTATCCGTGTCGTCTTCTCACACTTTCATCGAAAACGCATTAGAAAGTCAATGTCTACAGAGCGAAGCAGAGAAACGGAAGCAGTTGTTTTTCGCGTACCTGAATCGCGCGATTTATTTATACATAGCTGCATCCTCCTCCCCTCCCCCTCTTTTTCGAGCTTTAAAGTTTTTTTTTTTTCCCCTTATTTTTTCTTTTCTTTTTTTTTCTTCAAGATGTGAGGAAAAATATCTGAGTCGAGCCTGAACAAAGCAATTTTTTAGCTCCTTTTGGAAATTCAGAATAATCTTTTATTTATTTATTTTTAACCTGTAGTTATACCGTGAAAGAATATTAATGATTATTAGCGCCGATTGTGGATTTGGTAAAGAGTAATAAGTTAGCTCTTCGCTTGTCATAAACGTATATTATTAGAATCTATTCCGACCAACTGTGAAGATAGAATCAGTTTTATGATATTTTGCATTAAATGCTCAAATCTGCGATGTCTCATCCAGACTAATGTTTCATCCATGAGCACTTTGAAAAGAAAAAGGTATTCATTCTAGAAGAGAAAACGGAAAAGAGGTTTATGTACTCTTTTTGAAATTCTGTACCGTGCTTCTTCATACGAAAAAGAAATGTAAATAAAACTTTTTGAAAATACCTTTAAGTATCAAGTAAAAGTGAGTACTTATCTGAATTAAGTTGTTACTCATTATTTCATCATTTACTAACTAGCTCGAAAACATCTTGCAATGAGCACCTATTACAATTTTTGGCTCTACTGGTCATAGTTGTAGAAAAACGACATCATTTGTCACAAAAAACTAAGATTGCGCTTGAATCGTAGCTATTGGTTTTTCCTCTTTTTTTTTTTTTTTTTTTTTCAAATCTAAGTTAGGCCTATACTTTACATGCTTTTCGGATTATCTGGAATTTCGGATCTCTGGGGTTCGGATTTTTGTGGTTCCAATGAATAAATATTCATTTCAAAATAAAGCTCTACAAAACATACAAAAAAAAAATGTCTTTGTACATTTAACGTTTAGCAAAATAAAATCTTATTGTGCCGCAAAAGTGCTTCTCATTTAACCCATTTCATAATTTCAGCAAATATTTTCCCCTCCGCATAAACGGGTTATGCTCCCAAACTTTATTCATCACTAAAACATCCGAGTTCATTTTATCTTGACTGTTATCTGGAACTGAAAGGGACCGATTTTTTCCCTCCGTAATTGCCAGCGTCTTCTTTGCAAAGAGTCAATTCCTTTTCCTCTCCCGTGCCTTCGTGACATTTTCCCTGATTCACCCCCAGGGTTAATGAGACCCGGGTTCCTGGACGTCTTGAGAACAGTTTTTTTTTTTTTTTTTTTTTGTCCTTTTTCCCTTTCTTTCATATAAATGCTTTTTTTGCAATCCTCTTTTTGAAGCGAAGCTCTCTAGAAAAATTAGCATAATTATCCCATGCTTTCAGATGTGCAACTTTTTGAGTTTCGTTTCAATGTTTTTTTTTTTATGGCTTTTTTTCCCACCAAAGTGCGTATTTTTTTTAGAATTGTTTGCTTTTTTTTTTTTTTTTGGAAGAAACGGAATATTTTTTACGACAGAAGTTTTTCCTTCAAATACATTAAAAAGCTTTTTTCAGTCCCTGACGTTTTACCATTCTCGTATAATTGAGAAAAATAATATGAATGTTTATCAAGAGCTCAGACATTTTGCTTCAATGGCTCCTTTGACTGAAAGTCCTTTTCAACTTTGGAATGTTTCATTTCCCAATCGATCTTGACATTCGAAGGAGCCATTTTTCTTCTCATTTATAAGATGCATTACACAGACTTAGAAATATATTTCATATCAGAAAGCCAATTTAAAGATTATTGTATTTTAGTTCCAGAGATGTTCCAAGAACTCACTGGTTTTCTGAAAGCATGCTGCTGTTGCTGTTATCATTATATGCAATTCATATACAAATACTTGTATAATCACGAAAACGGATTTAGGTTTTAGCGCCTTTTCATATTGCCAGAGACTGAATATTTAGAATTTAAATGGAACTCGATCAGTACTGTTGGATTTCTCAGTAGGCGATAACTAACCGAGCTTTCTTACTTATCTCTTTATTTACAATCAGATCAATCAAAGGCTTAAGAATTATTGCCTCAACATAAAAAAAAAAATCATTTTTGTTTTCGTAGAAGAGCAGTATATTGCTCAATAAAAAATAAAGTACAAGTATTAGTTTCAATTGCTGAAAAAAAAGGAGAGAAAGCAGCAATGATGCGGGTCAAAATTATCTCCAAACTTTTTCTTTAAAAGCACAACATGTTCCACGCTAAATTTACGATACGCCGGAAAAAGCTGTCATATGTCCCAAATGGAAAAAAAAAAAATATGTTGTCGTAGAGCGCGTAGAGGAAAAAAAAATCTTAAGAATGTTTTTGTCCAATAAGTCAGCCGGTTACTTTGAAGTAGGGCACCGGCGACACAGTCCCTTTTCGGAAGGGGGTGAAAAAAGGGGTGTCGACGACAATCGAAGCCACACACGTTGGATTTTTATAATTGAAGAGCCCCAAAAATAACTCTTGTGCGGAAACAGTGAGACAGGGCTTGGCAGCATCAGAGAACCGCTGCTCTTCATAAAACAACAACACTTCTTCATAGCGGGAAAATGAAGAACAATGCTTTTTTGGAGGGAGAAAAAATATTCTGAAAGCTCTTTGCTTCTTTGTTTATCTATTATAGCGCGTGATCGCGCTAACAAGCGCTTGTCTTGATGTTTGGAAATGTTGCTCTTAACGAAGATGGATGTTGCCCAGGCTTACCCTCGTTATGGTACATCTGTTTAAGTAAGTACGAAAATGTAGAAAATACTGACTAATTGGAATGCCGAGGTTAATGGTAAAAGTACTTATTGGGATGAAAGCATTGTTGGAACAGGAATAATTTGGAAAAATGAAAAGCAAAAGGGTTCAGGAAAGCAAGTAATGTCATGGAACAGTAATTGAATTAATCTCCTTAGGTTTAGAAGTTTAGAATCTTAACAATATGCATAATCCATCAGTGCTTGCGTTTACTAGTTTCCTCAATGTGTTTAAATAAATTTTCCAAACACCAGTCGCAGGTAAATGTGAAGTCCTGAATTGTGGAATAAGTGGCAACACGTCCGCCATCTTGGGGCTAAACGATGCTCTCTTCCTATGTCTGCTATGGTAAAGTGGCGTGTTTTTCTTTTTGATTGTGGTGCTTCTTGATTGTGGATTAACATGGAGTTAATAAGAAAAACCACAGTCAAGAAACAAAACACGCTACTTCCTCACAGCAGATATAGAAGAGAGCATAGTTTAGCCTCAAGATGGCGGACGTGTCCCCACTTATTCTACGATTCAGGGCTTTAGGTAAATGAATTGGTTGTTCGAAAAGTGGGAATATTTATTTGTTTTAGCTCGGGGTTTGGTTCAGAATCGAAATTAAACGTATTTATGTCAATTGTAATACGTATGCTATTAGTCGTGTTTCAAAATTAAAACTATTCAAGTCTCTTTCTACTGAGTTGAAAATGTAAAAAAATGTAGTTGTTCATTTTTTAATGCTTAACGAATTGAAGCAAATAAGGATGCTTTAATATTTGAACAATAATGAAATATGTTTTGTAATCTTGCGGTCTTAAAACTTTTCTGAAAATGCATAGAATAAACACTTTATTAGGTAGTAAAGGTGTCGAATGAGTTCATTTAGTACGAAACAACTTTCTTTTCTAATTAATATAAAGTGCACTGATGATTTATTTGATGCTATTTTGTAAGCTGAAAAAATTAAACTAGTTCAAGAAATTAAGTAATCACCCAAACGGTAGCGTGTCCCTTCCGGGAGAGGAGTGTCTGCACCTGCTGTCACTTGTCTGGAAGGTGTCACCCAAAATGGATTAACGAGTTATCAAAAATGTCAATTCTGAAAATTTTTAAATTATATTTATCTTACCAAACGCAGTAACATCAAAGAAGAACGATAAAGAAATTTGATATCTACAAAAGTATGTAATTATATTTAGGTCTTGAAATAAGCAGAAGAGTAAAATTTAGTTTCGGATACAATGCGAAAATCAAGTTAAGCTTCTTAAACAGTTAATGCTCTCTAATGGAGAGGCAGTAACAATGTACTTGCCAAAATGAGGAGATGACATAGCTTTTAAATTGGCTGCGGTTTCTAAAAGGATAATGATGTTGAAATTGAATTTCTAATTGAGGTGGTCGCAATATTTAACTTTTTAGACGAGCAATAATTTCTAACAGGAATATACTGCTAGAATTAAAAGTAATGACTATAATTAGATCCCTGATTTTTACGCAGGAAAGATAATAATGTCTATTTTCTTACTGGAATTATAATTTGTAAATGTCTGTAATAATAATAAGCTTTAGAGTTAAACGAGTAATGATGGTAATTCAGTCAATTAAGAACTTTGTTGAAAACGTTTTTGTTTCCTTGATATTGTTCTCCAAATTGTAAAAAGTGTCTTCTTTTTTTATATTTCATTTATTTATCTATCTTTTTCAAAGCCTTGGTTTACATCATAGTGCTAATACTTAGTTCCTAAAATAGGACGATGTCGAAATTTAGTTCCAAATACGTGACAAAACGAAGTTTAGTTCTAAAGAAATTGACATTTTAAGAACAGCAGTAACTACTCTGAAAGCAATTTAAAAAGTATAAGCAGTAAGCAGTTTTAAAGCGATCACCGTGTCATTTTTTATTTAAATTTATCGCTAATTTCGTTTTAAATTTTTTGAATCTTAACAAAACTTTAAAAACATATGCAAAATAGATAAACATCTCAATTCTAGATTTCTAGAAAAAAAGTTTCTGTGTTACGTTTTCAGAATCTGTTTAGGTTTATTTTTTATTACTATTATTATTGTTTTTTTGGAGAGAGGGGGGGGGCGAAGGTTCCTAGAGAAATTTACCTTTTAAGATTAGCAATGACTACTCTAAATGCAATTAAAAAAAGTAAGCAATTTTGAAAAGATCACTGCACCATTTTTTATCTAAATTTATCATTAAGGTTTGTAATTATGAATCTTTTTCATCGTTAAAAAAACAATATATGTATTACGGGAAAGTATCATAACTCTAGATAAGCTTCAAAAAAAGGGGAGAAAACATGTTTTTATGTAACGTTTTCAGGATCTATTTAGCTTTATTATTATTTTGGGGGAAGAGGAGGTTCCTAGAAAGGAACCTTTGCAAAAATAAACCTTTTAAAATAGTATGTAATTGCAAAAATGAACGTTCTTGGAAATCTGCGACCGCAAAAATAAATAAATAAATAAAAGCTCTTCTCAATATTATTATTGCTAATCATTCTTCTACAGGAAAAATTGTCTTTAAATGCAAAAATTCCTTTGTTACAACGTTTTTGTGTATCTTCGTGTTAAATGAATTTTTTTTTTTTTTTTTTTGAAATTTCTTATTTTATGTTATCAATGTTCCGGTGGAACATTGACGCAACTACAAAAAGTGTAATTTTACAGGAGAACCAAATATACGTGAAACAACTTCATTCAGTGAAACATAGTTGAGTTGCTGCCCTGGTGGCTAAAAGTGTAAAAACAAATCTGTCAGCGTTCCTCTGTATGGGGGTGACCACGTTCGGACCCAGTGACGACAATAACTCATTTTCAATTAATTTTACAGTTACGTCAGTGTTCCACAGGAACAGCGATATAATTTTTCACCAAAAAAATCTGGTAAATATCTCAAAATTGGTAATTTTTTTATAATTTAATTTTTTGATAACTATCAGAAATTCACCACAAAAGAACTTTGGCTAAAACTTCTCGCCATATCCCCTGATGCTCAAAACTAAGAATGAATAAATATATCTCCAGCAACAAATAACTCGAATAAAGCTTCTGGAGAATTTTCAATTTCAAAGAGCTTGTGAAAGAGTATGTTAGACTGGTGAATGCTACTTAATTCTTTTCAATAACATTTTGGCTCTTGAAAGAAATGTGTCAAATCTTCCTCTCTTCATGTTCACCGAGTGAGACTTTAAACCTCTGCATAAATTTATCCCCCAAGACACGCGTGGTAATCAATAATTTATTTACTTCTCTCTTGGGAGGCCCAATGACATTGTCAGGCACGTCCGGGAGAAGTAAAAAAAGGTAGGGAAGGAGCTTCAACTTCATTCGCCGGACTTCCATCTTACTAGATAGTTCTGCTGTTTTATGGCTGATCAAAAAAAAAAAGCTTCCTCAAGCTTTCAAATTTCCCCACTATTCTTTTTATTTCGCAATTTATTTATTCGGCTCCTTTTTATTCGTGAGTTGTTATTTCGGGAAATAAAAACATAAAAAAAGGAAAGAAAATGAAGAAATCGCAAGTGTATATATAAACCGAAATAAAAGGCCTTACCCCCTTCAGTTTCATCTTATATTCAGTGAGAAGTCATCTTCAGTGATAAAAACCAAACATTTGGAGTTTTTATGTCGTGGAAAAAAGAGTCCTTTGGTTTGGGGTTTTCTTTGCCTTTGGAGTAAACCAAGAGAGGGAGTGATAAAATTTATTTCAGAACAGGAATGTCTCATAAAACAGTGGGAAACTGTTGAGAAGCCTCGGATAACATGTATATTTGTTATTCTTTTGTCTCAATTTTACTCTAACTTTCGCGTTTTGATTTCTTTTTCATTGGTATCAATCAGAGGTTTTATGTTTTGGAAACAAAACGAGCATTTTGGCTTTCTACAAGAATACTGACGGTTGTTTCTTCAACTGAAAAAATATCTTTTGTTCCGTTAGCCGTTCAGCTCATCGTATTGCATTACTAAACAAAGGTCGTTTAACACCAACACCAGGTTGATGAACTTTGATTTTGCACAGATTTACACTCTACAGTGCTGTGCCCCCATTGCACTTCTAGCATCTTTATCGTCTTAACGAATCATGCTTTTGCAGCAAAATATTTCATTGGAATTTTCTCTTCACTAATGAAGTAAAGAGTTTTGTGTGTTTTTCCTCTGAGAACCAAGGGATATAACCTTAAAGTTCGGAATTTTGCTTGAAGACGTTTCTAGAGTTGAAGTTTAGGATGAGTAATCACATTTCATAAGCATGTGCAACTTTTAACATTAATAGCAAAAAGTAATTAAATTGAAATAACATTTTTGCACTCTTTAATTAAAATATATGTTCTGAAAATGTTGATAAATCACGTCTTCTTGCTAAATAGTAAACAGATCGACAATATCAGCCATCGGTTCTTGAAAACATGTCAATAACATTTGTCCACTGAAGATGAGCACTATCAACATGAAGAATGGCAAGACTAACTGCAATAGAACCTCGTTCATCCGGACTAACTACAGTAATTTCTGGAAGAAACATCGCGGCGTTCACGTGTTTAAAAGTTACATTTTTAGAAGTGCGGTATTTCTGCCGATGCGGCGTTCACGATCGACTTTTCTTTTTCTCGCCATGATTTTATTCCAGCCATTTTAACGAAACAATAAAAAAAATAAATACAGACACATTTTGATGGAATTATATATTATCTACCCGTTTATTAAAAGCTTTAAATACAGTAAACTATTGACTTCAAAAAGTGCGGGAATAACCGAATTCCTTATTCGCGTTATTTTTGTTTAGTTGATTACTTGTAAAATGGAGCCGCTTGCTTGTCTAAAGGTCAGAGTAGTCTGCTTACGACAAGGAGGTCCCGGGTTCGAATCCCGGCTCGGGCATGCTTGTACTTTCTCTCTCTTGTCCTTTCTTTGAGTGAATGTGTTGTTGTGCTATGAATGATTGCCTACCTTATAAACGGGTCCTTATGGCATGTGCGTTGTACTGTGGAAGTCGGACTTCACACCAAACTACGGTACAATTGGAGAAGTGAAAGCAGCGCACTTCAAATTGCCAGCTTAGCTGGCATTTTACAACAACAAGTATAATACCTCAATTAAAAGTAATTAAATTTGGAGTCAGAGTGTACATTTCTGCATTACATCTTATCCTTTCTCAGTTAAAAAGAATTAAACTGGAGAAGTTCAATGATGAAAAACTTGTTGAAGACCAGATTGATCTGCAAAACTAAACGTCTTAATACTTTTATTTCTTGTGAAAGGAGATTTTGGATGAATCTTGTCTTGTGGTACAAGCAACGATAAAATTAAAAATTTTAAAAAACCCCGACTGAGTCGCAAATGTTGAATCAAGAGGGAAAATTGAAAAGCCTTTTAAAAGGCTTATATTTTTAAAAATCAAATGTCAATTATTTTATTTGCTATTAAATAGAAACTGGCAACAAATGAAATTTTTTAAATCATTGCTTTTAATTTTATTGTCGGCCAACAATGATCAATCGCGGTTATCAATCGCGTGAATAAAGGCTTAGCCGTTATTAAAATCTGCTTTAAAAAACGTTATAATTCGAATTCTATGAAACATGGAAGTTCCAAACGCATTCTGTCAGACGCAGAAAAAAAATTCTCTTTATTTTGGTACATAATTTTAAAATTTTTAACTATGTTTTCACTGCAAAAATCGTGAACAAACTTTGAGAGGTTTTTAATTAATATCGTCTTTAATTAATGCCATCCAAAGATGCAACCAAGCTAAGAACACTCTCGATTAACTCTCCTTTCGAACAAAAAAATTTTTTTTTCAAAATAGGTCCATCCGTTTAGGCACTAGAGTACCACAGACAGACACACAGATACACAGATGCACTGACACACAGACACATCAAACTTATAACCCCCTTCCTTTATGTGTTGTGGGTTAAAAATTGAGATCGTTTTTTAAACAAAATGTTAATGTAATACATTAAAAGGAACGTACAATCTTAATTCAAAAGAACGAAAAAATAACTCTTAAAAAGAGTGAAATCTATTGCGGGTGCATTCATTCTTTCTGAGTGCTAGCTTTATCGAAAAAAGACGCTTTACGAAAAAACCAAGACTAAAACTTTTCCTTTATTGGCGTGAAATTCGGAAACACTCCCTTTGATGAGCGAAAAATAAAAACATTCTTTAAAAGAAGGACTCGAAAACATTTTCATTGGTTCGATTCTGTCACGTGATTTTGTTTAGGGAGAATCTTCTATACCTTCACGTTCGGCTTAACTAACGTTGGTGGCGAATACCAAGTGGATGTTGCTATCTAAATGTCTTCATTTAATGAATTATAACAATATTCGTTGCCGAATGAGGTTTCTGAAGGAAATGCACGAAAACTGCATGGTAAGTGCGAAGAATTTTCTTTTTTATTAAAACTTGTAACTGTTAATATTTCTTGAACCGCTCGTATATCGTTACAAATCACCCACGTGCAATGTTACGGCGAACATTTTGTAACTTTTTCTTCCAAATTAATTTTTTTTTCAACAATTTTGTTTCGGTCATCGAATCAAAAATATGACATTTGAAACAGTCGTTACCATCTTTGGTGTGTGTGTGTACTGTATATATATTTTAGGCAGGTGTTACAGACCCGACCATGCGCAAATCTATAGGTCGGATACCGAATCCGCTCCCGATGGTCGGAGCTCCAACCACTGCGTATATTTTAAATTAATCAAATATTGTAAGATAAATAAATACCTTTGTGCTGAATAGTAAAGTCAGACCAAACAACGTAAGTAGAAGCACAAATTTGTCCTTCTACTTACGTTGTTTGGTCTGACTTTACTAATCAAATATTGTTTTTGTGTATAATAAACTTCAAACAGTATCATAAACTTTGTATAATACACTCATTCATAAGTGTAACGGGCCATTCATTAATAAAGTAAGGGTCCTGAGGGGAAGGGGGTGGAAAATTCTCTACATACCCTTGCTTGGAGGGGGGGGGGAGATCCATTCTTACGTAATATTTTCTAAGCCGATATTTTATATTAGAAATCCGCGGTCAAGTGATTTGGCAAATATTATATTTCATTTGCTTCAGGAAGTAAAAGTATGTATTATAGGATGAGCTGTTTTTTACTTGTGTTTCAAAGAATGAAACGTGTAAAATGTAATAAAAGATTCGCACTGTGTTTTGCATGTCTTATTTTTAATTATTATCGCATCATATACAAAAATTATTTGTCGGAAAAACATTCGGTCTAGAATCCTTACAGTAAACATTTCTTTACTCAAAAATGTTTAAAAAAAAATAATATTGATAGTTAATTTAAGAACGATCCCAGTGATGTAATATATGTTATTTTATTATTGTGAAGAAAAAAGGAATCTTACGTTAGGAGGGGGGGGGGAGTCTTACATACCCTTACATAGGGGGAAGGGAAGGTCAAAATTTGCCAAAATTGTCCTTACGTAATTAATGAATGGCCCCTAAGAAACAAAATTGAATTCAAACGTATCTTGTCACACTTTATGAGTGACTTTTTAAATTAATTTGGACTGATGTAACTTTTAAAACATTATTAATGTTAAAAGGCACACCGAGAATATCAATATAGAGTTTCAAAATTTTTAATCTATTTATTTGGAACTGTGTGGGTTTTTTAATTTTATTTCAATCTTTAGATTCGGAAATGTACGTAATATTGCACGTGGGTGATTTGTAACGATACACTAGTAGTTCAAGAAATATTACCAGTTAAAGTTTTAATAAAACAAAGTTCTTCGTACTACTTAAAATACAGTTTTTGTGCATCCTCTTCGGAAACACTAAAAACAGTTTTTTTTTTTTTTTTTTCATTTTTTAACTTAAAAACTATTTTTTTTTTTTCAAATGAAATAACAGTTTCGAAAACAGTTTTAAATTCAAATACACAGCATAAGCACATGAGAACACATTTAAAAAACAATTTCACCAAATGAGAGGTAAATGATTTTACCTATTTTATTTTAAAAAAGAGTGAAATAACGGCTTTCTAAAACGGAAAGCAGCCACTCATTTAGGATATTAATTTAGTCTTAAAAAAGAGTGAAAATATCTTATCAAAAGGGAGTGAAATTAACTTATCCAAAAGGAGTCAAAATAACCGCTCCGCAAAAGGAATGAAATTCACTCCTATAAGGAAAGTGCGTTTTCGACACTGTAAAGGAGTGAAAATTTACTCAGTCTGAGTCAAATCGCTGGAATTTTTTAAGAGAGTAAGCAATCTATCTGGAAGTTCATATTATATTTTCCTTTATGTTTATTTTAGAGACACATTTTGTTTTTCTCTCGTTCCGAAAAAAAAAATATTTTTCAAATTTGTTCTTTTTATTAAAAACTTTTAAAATTTTCAAATTTTTCGTTGTAAAACTTACTAATATTTTGCTCTGAAAACCATCGCATTCGACAATAAAAAATCACTTAAGCAACCAACGTAGCTGTGTCAGGTTTCTAAACGCTGCGTTCACGTTCTTCCATGTATATTCTAACATCAGTCATTTACTAAATGATGCTGCTGTGTCAGTTTGACAAAAAGACCACACACACAGTCGTAAGAGACTGAATGCCCGTGCACGTAGCTCAATATCAACCTAGTTTATGGTCAAACGCTTTCGTCTGCAGTCAAGAAAACGGAAAGATCTTTGCACAATGCAATGAAAGTTCTGACAGCACTTCGTAAGAAGGCAGAGCAGACATCCAACATGACACGACTTCAAAGAGATAGAATCGTGTTTGGAATTTATTAGACGCTGTGAAAACATCCACGCAGTCTGAGTCATTGGAATTCGTGAAGTACGCTCGAATGTCAACACGGGTTGGCTGGTGGAGAACACATATCCAAAGAACCAACAGCGTCTAAGGTGGCCGAATTCGTCTTTGGTTCTTTACTCTGCTGTAGCATTCTTCCAACGTTTTCCAGCACCAGTCTCTATCAGGAATTTAAAAATTGATCCATTTCAGGAAATAAAAGTCTTCATTGTTTTATTGTAGAAACAAAAAATTTTCACTGTCCCATTTCATGCCAAGTTTATTCATTGTCCCTATTTAAAACCAAAATTTTGATCGCTTCATTTTCGTGTTTGATACTTATTCTTCTAGAAGGAACCATTTTTATTGGCTTCTTAAAAATTTAAATTTGTTGGAGTCGCTATAAAAACAAGCTTTATCCATTTAATGTTACAGAATTTTTTTCCTTTTAGAAAGCATCATTAGCATTCCTATGAAATAAATAAATAAATTCATTCATTTTGCTCGATTACTTTGTACTTATTTTGGGAATTATTTATTTATTTATTTTATTTATTTATTTTATTTATTTATTTATTTTATTTATTTATTTATTTTATTTTATTTATTTTATTTTATTTATTTTATTTTATTTTCATTTATTTATTTATTTAATTTCTTATTAAAAGAATTAAAGTTTATCATTGTTTAATTTTAGAGTTTTAATCTGAAGCTTTTTTAGAAGTTCATTTTCTTCCGTATCTCATTTAGGAACGAATATTTTTTTTCTTAGTTGCTCTGTATATAAACTAAGCTTTCTTACTGTTACTTTTTAAATCAAAATTTTGTCAACGTTATGCTTTCAAGAAGAGATCCTGCGATTATTTTCTTGTTCATAGGAAAATACGAAATAGTTCTCACTTATGGAATTATGTGAGCTAATACATGCCGCGCGTACTACTAGCTGTAGCATCTTAACCTTATAGACCAAGCGACGGCTACATAAAAATGCTGATTAGATAAGGTGCAAAGAAAATTTTGCCTGAGACGAGAGCCCTCAAGTATCCGATCGGTTTACGAAGAAGCAAAGAAACATAAGGAGATTAATAAGAGAACGAACGGGCAGACAAAGATGACAAATTTTCTGCAGAAATTCTGCACATTTTTAAAGAAACTGCAGATTTGCTATAAATATCTTAAAATTAAAGAAATAACTTTGCACAAGTTCTGCAATATATCTCCTTTTTTTTTTTCCTTCTTTTTAATTAAAAGTTCCGACTAATGGTGCTTATTCGGTTGAAAACTCAGTATATTTTCGCACAGAAAAAATTATGTGATGGTTACTCGAACTCAATCACAGTTCAAGTGTTGCCAAAACTTGAAATTTTGGCAATTTTTCATAAGCATCACGTAATAATTTGCGTGCGAAAATTTCGAGTTTTTAGCCGAATAAGCGTCATTTGCTTCTAATTTTTAGAAATCTACAGAAAGTTTGAAGAAATTCTGCAAAATTACCTGAAATAAGGTATTTGCAAAAAATCTGCAGAACTTTTGTAGAAATTCTGTCATTGATTGGCCGCCCTTGATGTCCCTTACGCAATCCGGGTGGCAACCGCATACTGACTGACTCTTCTCAGGCAAAAGTTTTTCTTGTACCATGTGATCAACATTTGTGTGTAGCCAGCTCTTGGTCAATTAATGTGTTTCTCTCACAATACATTTATTTATTTATGTTATTTGTTCCTCTAACTTATTTATGGAACGCCTTGGGTTCAGGGGCTGACTATTCCCCCGAGAGGGTTCCAACCTTGACTCCCAAAGGGCGCACAGGTTCGAGGGCTGAAAGAAAGGGGGACAAAACGAAGGCGCACATTTTCGGGGGGAAAAAAATTCGAGGATGCAGGTTAAAAAAAACGAAGGAGCACAAGAGAAAGGACCATGGGCCAGTCCGCCCCTGCCTAGGGTATCACTGGAGTCAATTCATAACTTTGTCTAACAACACAGCATGGTAATAATTTTGTGTGCATTATTTTAGTTTTGCATATGATGAAATATATGCAAGGTTGCTTTAACAACACAACCTTAGTCGAGCTAACAAAATCACAAGCGAGTAAAGGCCCACAGCAATAATAAAAGCGGCAAAATTGCACACAATAAACAAAGCAAAAGAAGGAAGTATGGCGGCGAACAAATAAAAGGTAAAAGAGATCCCCTTAAAACAGAGCCCTTTGGAGATCGAAGATTTCCGTGGAGAATGCTTCTTCGCTAATGATATGCCATATAGCGAGTGATTAATGATTGAGATTGAAGTAGTTTGGGATTGAAAGAAAAAAAAGAGGCCCCCGAGAAACCGGTGCACGGTCACGATTCCTCTTTTCTCTTTTTTATGTTTTTTATCGCGGAATCTCGGGGCTTTCGTGGCGCTCGAAATGAAAGGATTTTTTGCCGGGGCTCCTCTTTTAAGTGGGCGGGATTTGTATGTGTTGCGTTTTGTTCTCGGTATAAACTCGGGAAGTGGTTCTTTTTTCCTTTGCCGCCAGGGGCTTTCACCAAACATTGTTTCTTTATGTTTTTAAACATGCACGTGCGCTTGATTGAGCTTAATTTTGTTAAAAACCGATCTAAGTTATGTATATATTTATGCTTGTACATATTTCTTTTTTTTTAGTTGTTAGTTGTTCTAGTTTCAAAAACGGTATGATTTTTCTTTTTTGGCAAAATAAGAGAAAGAGAATATCAGAAAACCTTTCTGTTGTTTCTTTTGATACCTTTAACTAGTGTCTCCTTTGACTGCTGACTTTCCTCTTGATAATAAATGTTTTTCTAAATACAATTTCTATGCAAACGCTAAACTCAGTGTATACAGAATGTTCGTTGTGACGAATGGTTTGAAAAGCAGTTTCAAGCTAGTGAAATGTGCTGTATTTGATACACATTTGCTTTTTCTTTTCTTTTTTTTTTTTTTTTTTGTTCCTGTGAGGACTTTTACTTAGGTTTTTGTGTGTGACAATCTTTGCGTTGACTATCGTAAAATTAAATACAAATTTAGGAGCATCATCAATTCATCTAATTGTCAATGTTTTACATTTATAACCGTTACACAAAAGGTTGAAATATTGAATGTGTACTGTCTAGAATGTGCACTTATTTTCGTACGGATTGTTCAACATTTCCCTTATCGATAATCACCGAAAAACAGGGCCGTAACCAGAAAATAATTTCAGGGAGGGTTTAAAAACTTTCATGCGGAGCTTTGCGGAAAGAAGTACGTTATTGAAAACTACCTCGACTCACTAAAATTAGTAATAATGAACAATATCTACGTAATACAAATTTCACTGCAAAATCAGTATAAGAAACACATTAGCTTATACATTTTAATGAAATTTCCCTTCTACTGAATATTAAAAATAAAACCATTTAAATAAATATTACATTTTTCATATAAATTTTATCAACGTATATGAATTTTTCTGCTTACTTTAATTTATATGTTAATAAATAAATCAAGTTTAAGCCTACCTTAATTTATTAAAAAAGGTTCTAATAGAAAGTTGCCGCTTCATTTTGATGTTTCATACACAAGAATATTTAAATTAAATTTAGCTAACTCAAGTTTTAGAGAAATAGTTCTGTAAATATACTGACTGATCCCTGTTTTAGACTGATCGTACCTCGAAATTGAGAACAAGAAAAATACATCTACTAGAAAAAAAAAAAGTTTTGCCTCAGATAGCCTCGACAAAAGACTTTATTTCAGATGGAAATTCTTTAACAAATTTATTTGTTTTTGTTCTCAGTGGTTTAGAAGCAATTTAGGCACAAGAACACTTCAAAAATGCTTCAATTATTTTCCGCTGCCTAGATTGAAACCCTGATACGAGCGTAGTCTGTATCAGAAATACGAATGCCAGACATTTGACCAAGAATCCATCATTATATATTCATGGCGTCATCGTAATATCGACGCCAGTTATCTGCAGTCGGGGCTGACTTCTCTTTTCTCTAACTTATTTTGAATGGCTTCATATTGAACTAACTTTCGATAAATTGTGCGAACTATAAAGAAATTCGTGCCAATGTTCAAGTCGTCGGGTTATCTATTACGAAAGCGTTTTATGCAATTAATATACATGTGAAAGACATTAAAGTTTTGGAAAAATATTTTTTGGAACTAGAGTAAAATGTCTAATATCGGAAGAGAGTATTTTAGTTCTACATTTTGAGCAGTTCTTGCCTGTCAACTGAGATAATGCCTAACGTAGTTTTTCACCCTTTTTTCCTTGATTTGGGTTGCATAATTTGGGGATTAATATCATTTTGACAATTGTGGATGCATAAAATGGTTTTACTTCTAACGGACGTTTCTCATTTTTTTCCCTCAAAATATTTTCCCCACCAATAAAATCTATTACCGCATTTATTTCTTTAATTAATTAGAGTATGATTAACTTGTATATGGTGATTATTGCAAAGACTTTTGCGACAATTATACTGCCCACTACTGAACATTATGTCGCTAAATGAAAGACTCAAATTTCAAACGTTTTGGCCCAAAACATGTATCTGAAGATAAGGTTTCATTCAAATTATGAGGGGGGGGGCAGAAGGATTATAATGTCCTAATTTAAACTTAATTTTTTTTCAGTGCAAAAAACGCAGTCTTTATAATGTTTTATAGTTTCTTCTTCTTTTTTTTTTTTTTTTTTTTTTTTTTTTTTTTTGTCTTGTTGTCATTCAAGCACGTTACTTGAAGAAAAACGTTCCATGCAAATTAGTTTCTTCTTTTCGTATTATGATACAAACGTTATCATATTTTTAATACAAAATAATGATAATAATAATAATAATAATATGAATGAATGATAGATCAACATTTTCGACTTAATTCTTTATTCATTACCGTTAAGTAAGATTACTGGTACGTAATATAATTAAAAACTTTCACATTATTGTTGCTAACAACAATATTAAACTTTTTTCCCGTAGCTTTTGGTTGCATATATTTCTTTCAACACTGGAAGTCTTTTTATTGCCTCCTTCGAATACCTAATCACAATTTAACCGGTCACTTCACACCTCAAAATTCACAGAGGCACCTTTAAAAAGTCAAGAATCAAAAATTACATATCAAATACTGTATATGAGACTCAGTTATGAACGTGAGCGTCATGATATTCAATCCTGGAAAACTATAATGTGAACGTTGTTATAACAGAAATTGCATTTTATTTTACGGGAAAATACAACCGTTGTCAAAACGCATTACATAGTGATTTTCAAACCCCAGTTTTCACTCCACATCTTTTTTTCATCGACATGATAATTCATTTATGTATATTTTTTCATTCATTTTTTCTAATGGAAGGTCGGTCTTGAAAGAAATCATTTGTGAACAAATGTTATGAAAAATTAAATTTTGCAGAAAATACAATGTGATGTCCTTAAATTATATTTCATGATTTTATCCAAGTTTTAATGATTTAAAGACGTTCATTTTAAAATTTCAAACGATAATTTTCTTTTTTATGAAAATAGAAGTGAATTCTTCCCCATTATAAATTTTGTTTTCCACCAGAATAATTTTTCTGATAATCAGCAAATCCAAAAAGAAATTTTGAATGCGTTATTTTTATTCGGAGAAAATTATGACGTTGAAAAGAAAAAAAGATGCCATTTTAATGTGTGTATCATCTTTAATCACGGTCTGATTGATTGGGAATTCAAAACTGGCGAATTCATCATACTTATATGCAATTGATCGGAAAGCTTCCGCAGGTCCGAATGCAAATTCAATGCTAGAAAAATACCTCAAATCAATCCAATTATAGTTAGGCGTTTGAAATTTTATCCTGTCGGCTCTAGACTGTATATTTTTAAATCCTGAATTATGTATTACTGCTTTAGAAGAAAGGAAAAAAACCTTGAAACTTTCGACAAGTTAATTTATCATCGCATTTGAATGTTGTGCTGGAAGAGTCTGCCGAGTTCAATATCCTTTTTTGCATTTTGGCAATTATGCAGTGCTTGTGCATTTCCTTCGGAAAGATCATGGAGGATTTGATTGCACTGAGCTGCCCGTGTCACAGGATCTTAATTGCTTTCTCACGAGAGCTGTATGAAACTCGGTAATTCGGAGAAGCGGTTTTTCAAGAAGGTGATGCTAATTATTTGCTGATCGCCATTGTGCTGTATTTAAGAGATATGAAGAACGAGTGCGTTCGTTAGCATTTTTATTTATGACTAACGGTACCCGCACGGCTTTGCCCATAGTAGGAGATAAAAAGGTCATTTGGTTCGCCTGTATATTTACAAATAATGGATGATGAATTTCTCGCCAATTTGCTATGTTCATTTGCTCGCCCATGTTACGGTAATTTGCTCGCCCATGTTACGGTAATTTGCTCGCCCACGTTATGATAATTTGCTTGTCCTCGTTACGTTAATTTGCTCGTCCATGCTATAATAATTTGCTCGGCAAAGTGTTTTTAAAATTGGAATACAAAAAGAACAAAATCGAATTTTCGAAAAATTGCTTTGAGTGCACACTCCCATGCTACAAACCCGGCCGAACGGTCCAGGCGTTATGCGCGTCACAGACATCCAGAGATCCAGACATTTTGCTTTCTTATTAGAAAAGATGTCATTGTATGTTTGCTAATTGTTGAAAATATTTTATTTACTTCAAAAGACTATTTGATTTTATTATGTAGTTTACACACCACTATGATCTTAATTATTTTCTCAAGAGTTTAAAATGAAGTGGGGAAAATCAGTGGGGGAAAATAAAGTTCTGTTCTGAAAAGAAAAAATGAAAATTTTTTGTTCTGGCTTGGGAAAAATATTTTTATCCGTGGCAAAAAAAAAAAAAAAAAAGATTTTGAACTGATCCACGAGGTGGTATCTTTGAACATTAGAAAGAAACACATATTAACACTTATTTGGAAAAGGAAACGCTTAACGTGCCAGCATCCCTTGAAGCTATTCTACTGATGACAGAAAAGATTAATTCTGTTATTAGCATGAAAAGTATATCATAACGAACAATGGAGGAACAAATGGAAATGGTCAATTCCAAAATAATCAATCACTCGCTGGATATCAAGCGTCAGCGATCACTCGAAGCCATTCGAAATGCAAGAAATTGACCTCCTTGCTGGATAGGGCTTAACAGTTTCATTTCGGAGAGGTGCACCGTGATTGCGAATCTGAATCAGATTATCATGAATCTTGCAGCGATGGGAAATCAGACGATTGGCTGATGACAGTTTAGGGTCAATTATTCGTCTGAGAAATTAATTGCTTCGCGGAATTCATCTAAAGCCTCTGTCGGAGTTATGGAAGATGTGCTTGAAGGGTGTTCATTCATTCTTAGTTTGCTTTTAATAAATGACGATTAACACTTCATTCTCGCATGGTCTTCGGGATTGGTTTGAAAAATGCGTTACTGATGGTAAGTGATTACTTTTTGCCATCTGGGAGCATTAACAAGTGCAATGATGTTTGGACCAAATTTGAATGGAAATCGCTCGCACTTGTTTTTGGAGTTTCAAGGAAGCCCTTCTGCAGTGCAGCTGTTTTGTAAAAGATAGAATTCCTAAACCCTGTTTGCTTGTAAAAATAAATTTTGAGCTACCTTGCCTTTCACTATCTTATCAAAATGTTTTTATTGAGACATAATTAATATTCAAAAACAATTTTGAAAATTTGAGTAGAAAAATACTTGGCAGGGGTCGATACAAGCTTTAATTTTTAGGTCCGCATTGTGAAAAAAAGGAAATTTTTAGGAAAAAAGACCTAATTTTCATAGGATTTTTTTGGGGGTGCGAATCCTGTCGTACCGTATAGAGCAGTGGTTCCCAATCTAAGCCCCCGTGGACCATATGTGACCCACGAAGCTGAGTCATGTGGCCCGTTGTTATTCTCAACGTTACTAAGGAAAGAAATATGCTCTGGAACCTTTCCTGATCATCTTCGTTCTGTGTTACTAGTGACTGTTGCAAATTTTAAACCAAATTGTCAGAAATTGGTTTCAAAAAACCGGATCCAGAAAATATACATATAGTAATGATAATAGCATTCTTGAGCTGCTGTAATTTATTTTCTTTCTTTTCCGCGTTTCCAAATGTAAGATAAAATATTTAAATAGATCTTAATTTTATATGTGTTCTGGATCGTGAGATTTATCTTAGTATAAGATGCGGATCGCACGTCAAATAAGGTTGAGCACCACTGATATACAGCATGTTTAGCTATCACAAATCTAATCTGAAATCCCATTGGCTGGAACACATTTTTCAAACCGATCCTGTTTTGCAATGATGAATAACTATAACAGAAACACACCGAGTACACGAGTCAAATTGATGAAGATGTTTGTACACCTGTTGGACGTTCACCTGTTTCATGAATAAAATAGCCGGAAAGTACTTTTTGCTAAACTGAACCTCAATTCAAGTTAAATCTTGCTCCAAGAAAATAATCCTATCAAATGTACAAAAATAAGCTCATGAATAAAATAAAAATCGAAACTCTTTAGTTTTCGAGCAATTGTGTGTTCAACGTTAGTTGAAAGAAAGAAGCATTTTTCGCTGTGTACTCTTTTCACAGTGGGATTCAAAAGTTCCGAATCTATTAAATAGTATTACATCTTTTAAGAAAAAGAATATCTGTTGTTGAAAGATGCTCTTGATATTTGATCGTCCAGCAATATCTGCCACGCGTTGAAAAGCTCTCAAAATCTGTATGCATATTAAAATGTTCATAAGATGCTTTCAACGATAGCGAAAAGAGGTAGCATTTGATGGAAAGAAGTCGGGGGGGGGGGAGAGAAAAAAAAAGTCGGCGTGAAAGGTCAAAAATCGGAAATAAAATGCGTAAAGAAAAGAACGATCGTGAATATTCAGAATATGAAGGGGGCGGCGGGGAAGGATAGGGAAGTTCGAAGCAGAATGCAAGATAGACTTGTCTTTAGTGTGCTAGCCTGTCACGCCTGTGCCGAGAGAAAATCTGAATATTAAAACGTGTTCTCCAGCGTCGCCTTTTTTTTTTCCAGGAAAAAAGTCGTCTGCGCCCTCCTGCTATCTTTTCGAAAACTTACTGTGTCATGTTTTCAAACGCCGTTGACAGGAAGCGAAATATTGCCTTCGCCGAAGTTTTTTTTTTTTTCCCCCTTCTTTTTTTTTTTTTCTTCTCATCCTTGATTTTACTCCGTTTATTTTCTATCAAAAAACCTTTCATTTTGCTATTCTTTTTTAGTTTCAATTAATTTCTAGATTGAATGAATTATTCATTCTTCGCGTGATTTATATTACACAACAGCTTTTATTTATTTTTTATCCCTCTCCCTTCTCCGTGCACTTGAACTCGTCGAACTGGACTGTTTGGAAAAAAGATGCTTTGTAACATTGTTGCAACATTGCATTGCTCTTTTCTCGTTGGATGAAAGAAGACGACCCGGAAAAAATAGTCTGTGGATAATGACTAGTTAATTAAAATAACAGTAGGAAATACGTTTATTTGCAGATTCTTAACGGATGTTTTCTGGCATTTAAATGTGTCGTATTCGAATTTTTGCAAGCACGGCATTTTTATTAACCAGCAGCGTTATTGGATCTTTTTATATTATTTTTTATTTCTATCTTTTACACACACTGTAAAAAAAAATCCGTAAAATTTACAGAAAAAAACTGTCAGCCAGGACGCCAGTTTTCTTCCGTTTATTTTACAGAAATCTTCCGTATTTTTATTATTTATTCAAGCTGATTTATTATTTTACTAGTGGTACCCGCACGGCTTCGCCCGTAATAGAAAAATTAAAAGATCTTTTGGTTCGCATGTATTTACAAATAATGTATTGTGAAATTTCTCGTCAATTGGCTTGTACTCATGTTACGGTTACACGCAGGGCTGTGGAGTCGGAGTCGAAGAGTCGGAGTCGGACTGATTTTGGAATAAAGGAGTCGGAGTCGTTGGAAAACATGCCGACTCCGACTCCGACTCCGGGATTCTTTTTTTCTTTCCTTTTCACTGACTCTCCTTGCATTTTTTAAAAATTGATTACCAATTGGTTCGATTACATGTATAAAAAGATACTAATGAGAAAATAACTGCCATTATGGCAATCAGCTAGCTTGAATGCTTACCGAACTTTCTGTAGCCGTCCCCTAGTTTGCTTGCTTTTTAACTTAACTAATAGCAACTGTCAGCAAACGGTTTTGTTGAATAACATTTTCAAGTAATCACTTTCAAATAAAAATAGAAATATAGTGTTTTGTTCTATCTCAGTTTAAAATAGTAAAAGAAACGTAACAAATTAGTAAGTCGACGCCTGTAGCTAAGGTTGAAACGTTTAAGTGTGATCGGCAAATTCAAAGAAGTTCTGGCTCGAAAGCACGAATCCAAAAGATTCGATGAAATAATCTAATGTTTTTTTCTTTATTAAGACTATTTCTGTAAGCTTGGTTCTCACTAAAAAGTATGGAACAAAATAAGTGTAAAAAATTTCTTGATTACAACACTCAAGAATTGCAGTTAATCTTAAAATCTTCATATTTAGGTTAATTCTAAAGCAGCCAATAAAATTTAAATTAAAAATTTAGCGAAGAAGAAATATAGGTATAGTAAAAGCTATTCGTACAAATTTGTATACCGCCGCGTTTTGTGTAAAATTAGCTCCTGACGCATATGTGCCCTATTTTCGTTGAAATTTTATTGATGAAATATAATTTAAAATATATTCGTGAAAACTTTCAGAGTTAAAGTATTTATATTTTTTATAAACTCTGAAATTAACTTTGGGTGTCATCTACTAGATGGATGCACCAGGGGCAAACCACTCCCTCTCAAGAACTTGGATTTAGAAAAAAAGTTTTTTTCTCTCAAGTTACAGCTTTCAAAAATCGAAAGCACACGATTTGATCAATATATATTGATCAATATATCATATATCAATATATATGATGACGTTGTTAAACATTAAAGAGGGGCAAATTACAGATAATCATTTTCAAAATTTTTAAAAGGGATTTTTAAGTCATCTCACTTTTTAACTCGTAACTATTGGAAAGTTTGATTTTTAAATTGAATTTCTAACGTTGTATGACGTCTTGGGTTTACAATAAAAAACAAAATGCTAAGTTTTCATAAAAAGGAATTAATATTTCAATCTCTGTTAAGAGGTTCCCCCCCTTCCCTTGAATGGAGAGAGGGAGTTTAAAAAATACAATAAAAAAAATCCGGAGTCGGAGTCGGAGTTGGAGTCGGAGTCGGGCGTTTCAAAATCCAGGAGTCAGAGTCGGGGTCGGAGTCGGCCATTTTCCTTCCGACTCCGCAGCCCTGGTTACACGTTATGATGATTTCGTATCTCGCCAATTGGCTTGTGCCCATGTTACGGTTACACGTTATGATAATTTCGTAATTTATGAATGTTTTTTTTTCTTAAAATTGAAATAAAAAAAGAAACACATCGAATTTTCGAAAAATCGCTTCGAGGTGCACACCCCCATGCTACATACTAACTTCGTGCCAAATTTCATGAAAATCGGCCGAACGGTTTAGGCGCTATGCGCGTCACAGACATCCTACAGACATCCTACAGATATCCTACAGACATCCAGACATCCAGACATCCTCCGGACAGAGAGACATTCAGCTTTATTATTAGTAAAGATGAAGATTAAAAAATGATACTATACTTTCATAAATCCATTTCAATATTTACTATACTACTACGAAACACATGTATACAAAGGTAAATTTCCGAATATGCCTCTGTAACAGATGACAAAAAAACATAATAATAAAATATTGATTAGGATGCAATTAAATGGAAGTTGCAAACGATTTAAGACTTACTCGCTTTAAATAAATATAAGATCAAAAACTCGAGCCCGAGAACCAAAATCCAAACACGCGCTCGAAATTTCGAAGATTCGAAGAAAAACAAAGTATAACCGGTTACAGATTCAAAAAAACAGAGAAATCCTGTATGTTATTACGAACAGTTTTTTTCTGTAAAAAATACGGATAACTTCTTCAAAATTTACAGTTTTTTTTACAGTGCAGACATGATATCGCATCCTGGCAATAAAAGTGACATAACTCAAAATTTACGACAAACGTACTAGTTATTGATTTAAAATCTAAATTTAATTCTTTTTCTTGCTACAAAACTCGCAGTGGTGCGTTTTAGCGGAAAAACGATATAATCAACACATCATTAAAATTTTAAAGTTTAGAATTAAAATTTTCGAACTTTAATTAAGTATTATTAATTTTGACAATAAAAAATAACCATTAAACATCACGAAAACAAAATTTGCGCTTATTGTCTCAGACTCGATCATTTGAAGCTATAATTGCGTAAAACCTTGATTTTTCTCCAATGCAGTTTTTTTTTTTTTTTTGAGCAATCGCATTGCTTATTGTTCTCATTTGACCGTTTTGAATTCCTATGATTTTATTTTCCCCCCGCCTCCCTCTGCAACACCACCGTCGGCCGGCCGCCTCCTCACGATGCTGTTCCTCTGACGAAAACCGTCTCCAGGTTACGTCCATATCCTACACACACACACACACATACATGCATGCACGCCTACACACATATACACACACATGCATGCACACATACCCCTATACACACACATATACCAACACACTCATACCTGCACACAGACACAAACACATACGCCTACATACACACGCACACGTGATTGCGAAAAACATAATTTTAATTCAAGATGTCAAAATTCAAATTTATTATTATTATTATTATTGTTTTGTAATTGTGTCACTTGCTTTGTCGTGGTGTGATATATTCGGAATGTTTTTTAAAACATAGAAAGGAGTGCCTTTCATTTACATACTTTTTAAAGTGCATGTTTATGATGCGCTTAAAAACTGGAATACGCTGAAAATGGAAGAACTTTACTTGGCATTCCCAATATATTATAATTTTATCTAAGGAATCAATTTCTTAAAGTTTAGCAGTGGGTTAGCCCTTTAAAAAGAATAGGCTTTGCAGTTAATATTAGACAGGAGAATGTGTTTTTTTTTTTTTTTTTTTTTTTTTAACCCGAACCTGACGATAGTTAAGAGAGGAACGTTTTGAATGTTTGTTTTTTTGTTTGTTGCGAACCGGTACAGGAAAGACAGTTTTACAGAGATAATCGATTGAAACGTGGCTACAGATGTTGAATTGGAGTGTAACAGGAAACTCGCCAAATATCGACAAGATCATACTGGATTTTTGTATTTCATTTATGGCACCGAATTTCTAGGGATAGGTTAGTATTTTAGGGATAGTTTATTATAGTTTATTTGTAGGGATATTTGTCAAATGGCCGCCAATTAATGACGTCACATTCGTTTTTATTGCGTGTTATTACTTCCGTTTTTATGTTTAAATGTTACCTTCGTTGCGCCAAATGAAGTGTTTCTTTGTTAAAAATAGTTCATTTGAAAAAAAAAAAAAAGGGCTGATACATCTATCCCTGATTGTCTTCCTAAAGCGTCAAAAGGCCGTTGGAAGTTAGTGCGCCAAAAAGGGGGAGGGGTGATCAAGTTAGGTTTGCATTGTCCTCACAGCTAACTTTTTTCCATGATTTGAAGTTTAACATTATTATTGATTAAATAATCTCTAAAAAATTAGGGACGCTACCTCAAAACCCAGGATGGATGGCCACAGTAAACTCCTTTCTTCCAATTTAAAGCTCCATTTTACTTTCTGTAAAAGAATAACTTGAGAAAAAAAAATTAAAACTACACTTATTAAATCGATTTTTCATTCTTTAAACACATGAATCGATGAATTTTATCATTTTTTAATCGATCATTAATTTTGAGCTTAGAAAAGTGGAGGGAAAGCCCCTCTATTTTTTTAAAGTGAAGTGACCGTTGCCCCCTCCCCTTTCCTCCCCTACGAGCCGCATATGGGTGGTGCTTGCGTCCTCCGTTGAGGAACACTGGTTCAATTAGACTTGTTCTGTATGCCAGCCACAACTAATGCTGGGGCTGTTGTCAATTGTTTTTTTTCCCCGCAGGACCAAACCAGACAGAATCACATAAATGAAACTTGCAACAACCTAATCCAAACATCACACAGCGCGACTTTTGGTCATTGACAAACGTACAATTGTCGTCTCCACCGTATATCTTCTGGATAATTTCATCTGATTTCTGGAGCGACGAATATTTTTATGGCCACGGACTCATGCCAGTTTTTTGTGCAAACAGCGGTCGTAACCCTGGCGGACGAAGATCAATGCGTCTTCTTCGTGACATCTGCAATAAGTTCCTCTCGTATCAAGTGCGTATCTGCGTCTCCCTTGCCAAGGCCTCGGAAAAGGTCGTAAAACTTCGTGACCGGCTCGTAATTTTTCCGAATCGGGCCGAACGTCTTCGGGTGCATCATTATGAGAGATGGGGGACCCGGGTCATGCATACACCGATAAGTCTTGTCTCGATTGAAACTGACACCAAA
This sequence comes from Uloborus diversus, assembly GCF_026930045.1. Lineage (NCBI taxonomy): Eukaryota > Metazoa > Arthropoda > Arachnida > Araneae > Uloboridae > Uloborus > Uloborus diversus. The sequence goes on from NC_072731.1 coordinate 51,203,543, forward strand.
AAAGTTGTTACTTGTGAGGGAAATTTTGATGAAAGAATTTGATAGCAAAAATTATTTGAACTTTTGTCATTCCGACTGCGAAAATATTATTTGTAGAGTACGAATGTAATGGAATGTCATTAATTGTATTAATTAGATTTTCCAACTTGTTTCTGAACTGAAACTGTCAGCTTCTATCTATCGTCAAAGCCCGCATTTTTTAATTAATTAATTAATTTGTAATTGAACATTTTTTAGTTCCCTTTTTTTTCTTCTTTATTGAATGAATGAATAAATTAAGTTTCAAATATTACAGAACAAATTCATATCAAATTCTTCTAGATGCTTTGTTTGAACCTGAAAAAAAAAAAATAGTGCTAGTACTTAATTAATTGTTATTATTATTATTTACTTATTCATTTATTTATTATTATTTATTTATTTATTTATTTATTATTTATTTATTTATTTTTTGAAAAATTGAGTCCTAAAATTTCTTGAAAAATTATCTGGAGTAATGTATTTTTTTAAACGCATTTTTTACCCTTATATGAAAGAGATAATTCATCTTTATCATTTCGTTCTTCAGTTGTCAGCTTTTATGATTTCTGTTGCATTTAAAAATAATGAAAGAATCTTTATTGCAGAATTATTGTTTTTATCTTCATTTGTTTTATTCTTTTTCGTATCCGTAAACAATTTAAATTAATGTCATTGCATTAAATATAATGCTTTTGTTAAAATAGGTATGAACTTTTTATTAAAATTAAAATAGTTTGCTTATAATTCTAAACCATCCTCTATCCCTCTCTCTTTCTCTTTGTATATAACCACAACACAAGCAATTATTGCTTTCAATTCTTTGTCACACTGTTAAAATTACTTTTAGGTATTTTGAGCAGGACTGCGGAGTCGGTAAGAAAATGACCGACTTTGGAAATTTTCGAGACTCCTGCTCCGACTCTTTTCCCCAAAATAAGTCCGATTTTACGGCTCCGACATCGCACCACAGGCAGAATCTGGGGCAAAGATGCCCACGGGGGGGGGGGGGGGGGTATGGCGCAAGTTGCGCCATCAACATTCTTGGGGGACATTTAATTTTTTTTTTAATTTATTTATTGAATTATTTTTAAATAAAATTATTATTTTTTTTCTGTTTATATTTTATTTTATTTATTTATTTACTTGGTGTGGTGTGTGTGTGTGTATGTTATTGGTGTAGCGCAGAACTTTTCTAATAAAATAATTATAATAATTTAAAATAAATAAATAAATAAATAATTTTTTTTAATTAGTAAATAAATAAAAAAATATTTTTAAAAAAATAAATAAAATAAAAAAAGATAGCTAAAGATAAGAAAGGGAAAGAGGGTTGAGAAAAATTTTGGGGGGAGAATTTGTGCCATTGGACTTGAGAGGCGGGGGGGGGGATGAGCATCCATGGTCTGAAGGAAAATGACGAACTCTAATTACCCCGATTCTTTGAATTTTTAAGCCTTCAACTCCCGACTCAGACTCATTTACTCCAAATTCAGTCTGAATCCGCAGCCCTGATTTTGAGGCATCGTTTACTGTTTTTCGTTCTTACCGTGATTTGATCTCACAGCACGGAATGTAGTTACTGTTGTTCAATGCACTGACAAAAGATCGGCATTGGGCAACAGCGCTGCACGTGACTAGCGAGTGAACCAGCAGACTGTCTGCTTGTAAAGACCCATCGTCTCGTAAATCTGTCTTCCGAAATCGGAACTCGCGATCTCTTGGAGGAAGAAAAGTTGCCCAACTTTTATTTTCTCCGCGGGCCAACCTTTAATCTGTTGATTCAGGATGAGGAATGGTGGTCCGTAATGAGCCGATAATGAATTTAAGGGGAGTCCTCATTAGGTGGGGCTTTACTTTTTGATCTCATGTTCGTTAGCACCCAATGATATCTTTGTTCGAGGCTTATTTTATGTGGCAGGATGTTTGCTAAGCATTTTTTTTTTCCTTATCTTTTTCTACAATGTCTGATTGATTTTTTTTTTCTTTTTCTTCTCCCTTAGGTAAGTCAACTTCCTCAGAAAGTAGATATGAATATCAAATCAGTATTGAATCACGGACTTGATTGCTTGATGGGTGAGTTGAGAAGTGTTTTGCGAGACTACTTTTTCTAGCATTGCTTTTAAAAACATTGGTAAGGTGTAAGCTTTTCATGCTTAAATTTGTGCACATTTTATTACATGTGAAAACAGTAAACTTTGTATAAATATTATACTAAGAAGGAGAAGAGGGACTTTTGTTTCAGGAGGAGAGCTATATTGCACCGTTGCTGCGTTTGTGCCCTTATATTGAAAAAAAGTGAAAGATTGAGGTTGTGTAAATCAAATGTTTTTCAAAGAAATAACGGAAATAGATATTTTTGTAATTCAGTTATACATAGTGATCTAAACAGTTATTGCTAAAAGTTTCCCTTTTTCCTGAACATAGAGCACTTGTTTTATTTTTTTCATGTCTCTCAACTGGACGTTTTTGCGTTAGCAGTGACTATGGGCTCTTTGATAGTAACTTTGTCTTATCAGTAAAGATACCAGTCACAGGTTAGAAACCATAGGACCCTTCGTAATTATTCGTACTATACTTTGTTTTCTCAATCAGTAGGGTGTGACAGGGGACTGGAGCAAGAACCCGGAGTCGGTGTGCTCTGGCGTTGCGTTTTCAATAGAGTCAGAGCTGAAGCTGTAAATTTTCCCTGCTCCTCTAATTTTTTAACACATCCATATATTTTTTTAGTCTTTTAAACAGATCTGTAATTAAAATATTTTAGGCAGTGGCCGATAGACACTTTTAATTTGGTAGCCACTTTTTTTCTTATCAGTTTTCTTTCATTAGCCGAATAATAAAATCAAAGATAGCGAGAAAATTTCTCTCCGGTCTTTGTCATTGACCCTAAAAAACTTTCGACCAGGCAACTGACCAAACAACTTCCCCCGAATTCCTAGAAAAGCGAAGAATCCGCTGTTACAAAAATCTATTTCTCTACCAACTGCTTAAGAAAGCATTTCCTTTAGGCAATTTGCCGAAAATCAGAATCCGCGCACGATTTCTTAAGCAAATAAGGCCAGTGAAAGTGTAAGCGCAGACCACCACGCCTGCCCAAGTAGGTAAGGGATAGAAAAGGGTCAAAACCTTCATTCTTTTTTTATTTTTTCTTCTTCCAGTTCCTTTTCTCACTTCTCCTCGTTTTTCATCAGTTCATTTAAAATACTCGGCCCTTTTTGCCCCGCAAGATCCCAAATGAAGATAGCTTTGTTTGGGAGGAAAAAGACAGATGATTCTGGTAACGTTCCCCCAAGTTCTTGCAGTGATGATGGTTTCGAAAGGAGGTTGGTTTTCGCGTGATGATTTTACATGGTTTTGATGGATGCCTCTGACCACTATCGAAGAAGGAAGGGAAAAAGAGGGGAGGCAGATTGTGTTTGTTTCCTTTTAACGGTTTGTGTGCAAACCGGGCGGAAGTGAAGGTCTCAAAGCTAGAATTTTTTGACCCATTGTTCTAGTTTGCGGCTTTTTTTTTTTTTTTTTTTTTTGGACTCGCTCCTTTTGGTGTTGAGGTAATTTTGGATGATTTCCCCTTGCGTGTTTGTTTCTGATATGGTTGCTTAGGTGATTTGATTGCAATGATTGAGTTTCTATTTTTAGGTAAAGGTTTAATGTTTTAGTATATAGTGTTTGCAAATAACATAATTATGTTGTCACTTGATTGTAATTCAATGATGCCACATGAACATGCTGAAAGAAAACTTGTTTTAACTCGAAGAGTACTTTTAAAGCGATCTTATTTCAAGGCTTTACAAGAGCATTTTAAAGAGATTACTACATTTTCCCCAAATTGACGAGACGTATCAATGTTTCTCAAAAAATTATACAGCAAAACCTGTAACGATGACCACGCGTGTAAATTGACCACTTCACTAAGTTGACTGCTTTTTTCCGGTACTATATCAACTGTAAATTTTATAGCTGTAGGAATTGATATCGAGTACCGAGTCAACCACTTGCGCTGAAACATGGCAAGCGCTATGCATGGCACGTTTCAGCGGAAGTGGTTGACGGTCAGAATGCTCAATATTACCTCCCTACAGCAGAAAAATCTAGTGATGTTGTGACAAAATCGCCAACGACATACTGTGAACGTTTAAAATAATTATCACAGAAATAAAAATGACGTGCTTGGCCCCATGCTTTTGCATTCTTATGCTTAATTCTGCAAAATAAATTAATTAATTAAATAAAAAATAGCAATAATGAAACATTAAATGGATGTAGAGCATTTAACGCCCCCAAACAGTGAACTGCAATCGACTGATTCGGTACGCGGATATGTGAATTCCTTGTCAGCGCAAGTCGTTAAAAATCAAAAATATTTATTAGCTAATGGAAATGTTTTTTGATGCTCTAGCTTCACCCCTAGATAGTAAGCAATACATTTATGTACGCTCTTTGAGGTTCAGATTTTAATTTGCAATTTTTATTAACGAAAACGTCAAAAATAAAAATAATAAATAAAAATAATAACAAAATGGATTTTAACAAAGATGTTTTGTTCGTCGGTGTATTTTATTGGATAAAACATACTACTAAATATATTTTAATTTTTTTACTTATACTTTGAGCACGCTTTAAATTTTCTTTTGCAAGAACAGATGGTGGAAGCAGTGTTCATTTTTTAATTTTATTTTTTCCATTTTGGAAAAATATTTTGTAAAAGGTGTCATACCCATGCCTTTTGTCCTACCTTTCATCTTTGTGGCTTTAGATTTTTGTTCATGTCTAAATTTGTAACAATGTTGGTAGTAATTTTCTCATTGTACGTCATCATGTTGCTAGGCACTTGCGTATTGGGTAGTGAAATAGAGTTGAATGTTGCTTGTTATCACAACAAAAAAAGAAGAGAGGAACACTACATAAAGGGATTACTAACAATAAGAAAGTGGCTACAGAATTGAAAATACCAGCCACTGTCTACTGTAACTATGAATTTAAATTTTCAATTCTATTTAACAGACTTATTTTTTAAAAAAAATAAGGCTGTTGAATAAAAACTAAAGGGGCAGGGATAGCGGGGGGAAATTTAGAGATCTAGTTCCAGCGAAAACAAAGCTCCAGAGTGCTCCGACTCCAACTCCAACTCATTATTAGAAACATTAGATTTAGATTTAGTGTTTTAAAGACGTGATTGGAATATTCGCCATTTTGTTTTCCCCTTTTTTTATTTGTCTAATCCAGTGGTGTCTAACCTTTTCTTACGCGAGGGCCGCACCTCATGCGAAGGTGAACTTCGCGGATCAGAACCCATATATAATGTTAAAAATATTTAAATATTTTTAGATAACTTGGGGAAACTGCGGAAAAAATTGAAGAAAGTTTCAAACAAAGAATTTTTGTTATCATTATTGTTGCTCATTTTATCAATTCGGAGTTTCCATTTCTTTTTTTTTTTTTTTTTTTTGTACAGTCCAGAATAAAGTTTTCGATTCGTAATATTTAATATAACAACGGGTCACATGAATCAACTTCACGGGCCATGTTTGGTCCCCGAGAGCCGTAGGTTGGGCATCGCTGATCTAATCTGATCACAAAACCTTCTCTATCAGAAATACTTTTCATTTTGACGTACTACTTCCCTGGCAAGTTCACTGATCTTTTGTGTGCGGAATTGTAAGAATGATTTAGATTTGGTTGTCGGTTCTCTTTCCTTGCCAATTGACAGTGAGGCGTGAAATGCTTGCCTGAAAAATGCCTCACGTCATGCTCTTTGTTCTCACCTACAAGCTTCATTTTCGGCCAAAGCTCTCTTTTTTTTATTATTATCATTATTTATCTCGCTCCTTTTCGCAGATATATATATATTTTCACCTTTGAATTCTTTCGGCGTGTTCTTTTTTTTTTCTCACAACGAATGACTTCCGTTTCCGCAGAAATATATCTTTTTGTCTTTGCTTTTCGCCTCCTCCACCCTCCTCGTCGAAGCTCATTCTATTTGGGCTTCATTAGGAAAGTGGGAAGTACTTCGACTTTCACTTCTTCGTTACGCGAGCGTCCAGTCTGTTGTGTGATCCGCATGGGGAGTTGATGTGATTGTTTCTGATTGGATGTGCCGGTCCACGCGCCGTCATTGCCACCGCGAAGACATATTTCCGTTTTTTTTCCTCCTGCGGTTACAGCTGCCATAATCACGGGCACAAGAAAACGAAATGTTTTGAAAGGGTTTATTTGAAAATTTCTAAATCATTTTTGATATCCGGATTTCTAAACGTGACTGAACTTCTACAAGAGGGAAACATTTGTGAAGTTCTAAGTATTATTACTCTGTTAGTTTCTCTTTCAATGTCATCATTTTTCGTGCGTTCCCAAATTTTACACTAAATTTAAGCTTTCGTAATGGAGTGAAACATATAGCGAACTATTTCATTACTTAATTCTTGTAAAAGAAAAAGAATCATGAAATGTTAGGGTAAAAAGTAGATTTCCATATGTTGCTAGTACTTTTTACCATAAAGTCCTCTTTTACTGTAAAATTTTATGGTTAAAAAAAAAGTTTGAACTAGACTTCCTGATGTTCGCAGAACGATCCGCTAGTCCCTGTACTGAATGGGATCTGGGATTCGAAAAGAGAGAAATTTTCTTGTAGACATACATTATAGCTTCATCCTCTTCACTAGATTTAAAAAAATAAATAAATAGAGAAAGGAAGGAGATTAAAGTAGCTGTTTCGAATTACTTTGAGCCGTATTTCTTTTTCATTCATTCTCGAAATTTAAGAAACGTTTTCATTCCTCATTATTGTTTTGCTTTTAAATTATTTTTTGAAGCATAGTATTGATTTTGTATAATTCTTTTTTAGTATTTTGACATTGTTTAGAACTTTTCCAACTACTGACTAAAAATGGTAAATAATTTTTACACTTTGAAATAAACTTTACGTCTCTAAAGATCACCTAATGTGTTCGCGCCTAGTTTCTTAAAAAGCACGAAGCCTTTTGGTCAAATTATTTGCGTATTGTTGTTCGTATGAAGAAAAAAAAAAGGCTCTGAGACAATCCGCAGCTATTCCCGTTTTTGGTAGTTGCAAGCCGACGATTTCAGTTTTCCTTCAAATATTTCATATGCTTTTTTTTTCAGCTTGAAATATTCATATCGATGTTCCACTCTCCTCTCCCCCTCCCCCCACGAAAAACTGTTTTGGACACTGCTTCAGCTATGTTTCGGCCCGCCACCGAACCCTTAACTGCTGCTGTGGGCCTCAAACACTTAGAAGTTGGGAATCCTTGACCAAACCATTAAATAATTCTCGTTATGATGAACTGCTGGTTTTCTGGAAGAGAAACATGTTCTTCCGAGATATATACTTTCATATTTATTACGAGATTACGATCCATCATACTCGAAAAAAATCTCATATTTTCAATTTAAAGAAAATATGTTGAGGCTGAGCCATCTTGTTTCTGTCATGTTACGTGTTCTATAAAAGCTCTGAATCCTACTCAGGAAGCTAATGTGGTTGTCTATTATGTAAATGACTTGTCGACATCCTGCATTGAAACCATATTACATCGTCACCTTAATTCGTGGTTGGACGTACTCTACATTTGCCATTTTGCATAAAACAGCGAATTTTCATCCATTCTGTATCGACATAATTTCATTTTATTTTATTTTTTGTCTTGATCAACAATTGTGCCACTGCCAAGAGTAAAGAAATTTCAACCGATTCTAAATCAAAGAAACTGTCCTTTTATTCCGTATTTCATGCATTCCGTTGCAGTTCTTTTAAGAACAAATTGAAAGAAGTTTTGCAAATTGAAATTTTCTTTTCTACGGCCACACGCAAGAACATCTCCGTGACTTTCCAACAGTCAATTCACGTTCTACACAAAAAGGTCGCGAGTGAACTAGACGCCGAGGAAATAACTCGTTTTATTTCCGGTCTTTTGGCAGAACAGAAAAGCACTTTTTTTCCTTAATAAAAATCTAGAAATTCCAACGTTCTCTTGGGCCCCCTCGATGCTTCGATTTTTGCTCCGTCCATCTTACTTCTTCCTTTTGGCGTGTTATTCCATTTGATTTTGCAAAGTCCAGTCGGATATTCGAATGGAGCGTTTAGTTCCATTCGGGCCCGCTGACCTGAACTTGGCTTTCTCCTCCGGGGGGTGTAAAACAGGGTAGCGGAAGAGTTTCCGACTTTTTCTGGCGAAGGAAAAACGAAAATCAAAAGTCAGAAAGTCGGAAAATGCCATAAACATTCCACTTTTGACTTTTATAAGCGAACAAATTGAGCGGACAATTTTCTCTCCTTTTCTGAAACTTCCAATGATTTTCTTTACACTATAAGGAACGTATTTATCTCCTGCTAAGTTCAGTCCTGAATTGAATCTTTTTGAAAAGGATTAAAGAATAAAAACTAGTTTATCTTATTTATTTATTTTTTATTTTTTTTTGACAAAAATTGATCCGACCAAATGATTTAATTTGAAATTGTTTGAAAAACTTTCTTTAAAGTACTATGATGCAACTGACTTAATCCATTCGCACGGGCGTGACATTTTACGCACAAATTTGTATTTTATGCCAAGCATTTCAAATTCTGACTTTCAATTTTGATGTGTTTGGATATAAGGAAATGTTGTGTATCATAATGCAAAGGAAGTATACCAACCCAGCTAAAAAAAATCTGCAGAAAATCTTTTTAAAAAAATCTGCAGAAAATTTAAGCATATTTGGAACATGGTTTCTAAAGAAAATCTGCATATTTTATCTGTAGATTTTTTGCAGAAAGCGTGTTCCAAATATGCTCAAATTTTCTGCAGATTTTTTCTGCAGATTTTGTGAAGAAAGCATGTTTCAAATATACTTAAATATTCTGCAGAAAATCTGTAGATAAACTGCAAAAAATGTACCCAGCAAATTAAAAATAGTAGATAACAATTAATAACAAATGAAATTGATGCAATAAAAATCCGAAAACATTTTTAATTTTAAGTTTCAACATTTCTTTAATAAAAATGAGTAAATTCACTGCAGAGTGGTGTTTCATGTTTGTTTAATAAAACATATAATTAAAACTTGAACTACTCCTCCAAAATGAAAATTTAAATTTTATTAAATTGGAGTTTATGCAAATTGAAATAACTAAACCAAATTTGTCACAAAAATACATCGCTATGATTGTAAAATTAGTATAAAGTTTCAAGACGAAATAATAAATAGAACTATTTGTAAAAATTAAAAATTCCGAAAAATTCCTCCAAATCGACCACGTGGTAGAAAGTAATTAAGTTAATTAGGCTGGTTATTATTGAGACATCGTAACACAATTTTTTTTATTAATAGATATTGACAACGTAAATGTTCGCTCAAAATTTTAAGTCAATCGGTGAAAAAGTAAAAATTTCAAAAATTAAAAACCTCCGATTAGGCATAACATTTCAAACTAACCCTAATATACTATACACTTATTAAATAAAAGTTAATTTAATCAAATAATAATTGTTGAATTTTAAAGTGTCTTACCTTTTTGTGAACCGAGGCATGAATCCAATATTTTTTCATGGGTTTCCAATGATGAAACTTGAAATTTCCCTAATTATTTGTTTCCGTGGCGGAGCAAAAAAACAATACGCGTCACCTGGTCGAGGGGTCATCTACTCTCGTAGCTTTGTGGCACCCGAATATTGCGGGACGGACCGAGGCCTCCGTGGACGATAAGAGGCTTGGCGTTCGGTGCGTTTGTACTCGAACGGCACGCCGCTCGAGAACATTATTTCAAGTCATGTTTGTTCTTATTTAATTTCAATTTCCTGATTTTTCTCCAAGTGAGTCAAATTTGACTCTGTTACAATCCGTATCCTTCTTGAAATTGACATTTTTGAAAGCCCTTTCAAACCATGTAATAACTTGCGTTATTCAATATCGTTTTGTTTTCAAAAAAAAAAAAAAAAAAGATGTATTGTGATTTCACTTTTATTTGATTTGAATCATGCACTTATATTAAAATTGATTTTCATGTCATATTATTTGTATAATACAATAAACAGACATTTTTTATTTGGTAAATGCTTCAAACGTTTTGAAATGCTTTTAAATTTCAATTTAAGTTATCAAAATATAAATCAAAGTTCTTGGGGGAAAAGTTTAAGTTATTTATTACTGATTTTAATTAGAAAAACAAAAAAAAATGTGTTTAATTTTCTAAAAACTGAAAAAAATATTTAAAAAATTAAAGTGTGAAAAACTTTTATGCTGTAATAATACTTTAAAAAATAATTTAAATTGAAATACAGATTTCTTTTTGATGACCATAAAATATCTACAAACGTGCGAATTATTTAGAGAAAACTGTAAGAGAATTTTTTGTGTAGATTTTCTGTACATCTAATTGAAGAAAATTTGCAGATCTTTTTTACCTTCAAAAAATCTGCAGAATATTAAGAGAAAACTGAAAAGAAAACGTTTTTGTGTGGATTTTCTGCAGATTATTTTGAAGACAAAATGCAGATTTTGCTTGTCTTCTAAAAATCTGCAGAAATCTTGAAAAATACTTCAAAAAAAAAAAAATATTTCTGCAGATTTTCTGAAGATTATTTTTAGCCGGGAACCTTCTAAAAAAAATGCATTAAAAAAATTACTGGGTGTGACTGACTGTACGGTCACACCCGCAACAAATATTAATCAATATTTTTTCGATACATTTTTTAAAGAAAGTTGACACTTTATATTACGGTACGTAATGGTTCCTTATATTATATTCAAATCTATCACAGTTGAAATCCCGAGTTTGGAACGCTTGGAGAAAACTTGAAAGCTAGAGCTTGAAATACTTAGCGCAAAATTGAAAGCCAGAGTTTGAAATGCTTGGAGCAAAAGGCAAAATTGTGCGCAAAATTTCACACCCGTGCAAATGAGCACGCGATCAGGCTACGTATTGTTATTTTATGGATATACACTCTCAGAAACGCATGCTCAATTGCAAGCAAGTTAATCGAAAATGTAGGAACAAAATAGAATTATTTTACCGATGAATAATATCGTTAGATTATTTTTGAACTTTAATTAAAGGAAACTATGCTTTTCATTATAAGACGAGAAATCCGTGAGCCATTTTTTAAAAAAGATATAATTCCGTCCTCATGACAAAAATATGACATCCATATATGCTTTGATGATGGGGTACAAGGAGTTTGCATTCCTATATCAGTCAGGACAGCAATGAGGTGGAAAATGAAAAATATTTGAAAATCATTTTGGTTTATAATATACGAGATCGATTATTTAAAAAAAAATTCTTATCCCATTCCCTGGTTGAATTGCTTCGTTGTATGTCTGCAGTTGACACTATGCTCATTGTGGTTTTCCTTAACATTTACTGAATTCGAATTATTTTATCTCGGTATTAACTGGCTCCCCACGATATTCAGTCGAAATAAAATTCTCGGTGAAAAAGTTGATCTCAAGAAATGCATTTGTAAATCAGAAAGTCATGAACACAAATATGTTTGCAGCGCCCTCCCTTGGCCAGTGATTTTGGTTGCAAAATGCAAACAAGAGCAATGCGCCCAGTTTTGTAGAGCCGCCCCATGAGTTCCATCTATGAAAAGTCTGACGGTCTATTGCGGGGCCTGTCCATTGATAACATCTTAGCTAGTCAAGTCAATGTATTTTTTTTATCCTCTGTTTTTTTATACCGTTCTTATTTCGTTTTTCTTTTTCACTTCGCTTCGCTGCCCGAACCGGATTCGTCTGTCTGCTCGAATGACTGGATCGTCAGGACGGCAAGCCGTGTTCTTCTTGAGCATCCACCTCTCCACCGCCTTCCTTTTCCCGCACTTGCAAACTTACCCCCTCTCCCCCCCTAATACAATCGTTCGTTTTTCGAAGACTTCGGTTTATAGAGTTTTTCATTTCTAGTTTTGTCGTTCTTTGTTTTTTAAATTATTTTGTCATTGTTTTCAATGCATACGAAGTAATGAAGATACCTAAATAAAATGCAATACAAAAAAAAAAAGTGAAATTCATTAATGTTGTGTGGAGAGCTCAACTAATTAATTCAGAGCGGCAACACTGTGGACCCGAAAATTTGAAAAAAATAATATAATTATTAAGTAAAAAGTACTTCTTTAAAATAATTTCATTGGATAATCATAATAAATAATAGGGGAATGTGGGGCAAAGTGAAAAGGTGAAATATTTACTCTACGTTTAGCTCCACCTATCTGGTAGTATTTTAACCATGTAGTTTGCACATGTAGGCTATTCCCGTGAGGAAAAAAATACCGCCGAAGATTGAAGCATATGATAATACATTTAGTTTTCTAAAATTGACACTCGCATTGTAATATTTTTCGTAAGCTAAAAACTATTTTTGTTATAATAAAATTGAAAAGTTCTTGTCATTAATATTTTAAATATTAGTTGAGACCTCCTAATGTGCGGTGCAGTATTTATTTAGTTAATATTAAGCTTAATTGTATTTTATAGATTTTGCTCAAGTAGTCGAGTTCATGCGGGGCAAAGCTGATGGGGCAGAGTGAAATAGCTTATTTCGTTTACTTATTCAATCATTTACTAAAACACTTACGTATTCATCAATTAATTAATTCATTTACATTCCTTCATTTGGTAATTCACTTATTTATTCATTCATTCACTTATTTTCTTATTCATTCACACTTTTACTCCACTCATTTATTTTTATTTATATATTAATAAATTAAATTATTCTTTTATTGTTCCATTTTATTTTAATTTATTCATTCAAAATTTTATTTACAGATACATTTGATCAAAAAATACTTTTTTATAATCAAATAAAAAATATTTCATTTAAAAATATTTCATTTTTCACTTTGCCCCACGGAAGAAAAATGTGAAGATTTTCCCTTTTATTTTTAAATCTCAAAATCACTGCCAAAAATTAAAAATAATGTTTCAATGAAAGTTTTACTATACAGTACAATGTTTTTTCCTTTTGTATATAATTTTCAAAACAGATTTCCTATTCGTTCATTTTGAAAAAGCTCAGTCATCTTAGCCATTTCACTTTGCTCCACACTCCCCTACATTAAGATGTGGGAAAAATATTAATGGGTAAATTCTTGGTGTGGAATACAAAAGTTAAAGGTAAAAGCAACTGGTAATGTAATGTTTAAAGTTAGCCTGAAAGAAGGATGAACTTTTGAAAGTTTTAAAAGAGCCTTTGCTGTAAAAATAAATAAATAAATATAATATTTATATAATATATATATATATATATATATATATATATATATATATATATATATATATATATATATATATATATATATATATATATATATATATATATATATATATATATATATATATATATATATATATACCACTATTTGGAAATAGTGTATTTATTAATATACACTTGTGGACAATTGCTAAGGACAGATGGCAATTGCAGCGTTAACAACCGCAAAATAGAAGGCAAGGAAATATAGTAATTATCAGAAGTTCGGGACACAGTAAGACTTGTTGTGAGTATGCAAATTGTAGAGTCACGACGTTGTTGGTCACGTGATAGCGCTGATAAGCGATATAAAGGATTTGACGCGTGGTGACGATTGTGTTCAAAAGCAAAGTTTGACGGGAAAGAATCAATTGACGAACTTGCATTTTTCGGTATGTCTTCCCGACATCCCTTAGATGATTTTATGGGTGGCCGTGTGGTTGGCAACATCGAAGAAGGGCAGAAAAATTTAGGTGTTTCCAGGGAGTTCGATGTCAGCCACAGGGTTGTTTCTAGTGTTTGAAAATCATTTCAAACAATGGAATTTGTATCAAATGTCACGGGGGAGGTCGTGTACTCAATACGATGTCAGCAAAAGATTGGTACTTAGTGCTAGCAATGCACCGCACAGCTACTGAAGTAGCAAAGCAGTTTCCTGCTGCTACTAGCAAGCAAATATCCCGAAAAACTGTAGCAGACGTTTGCATGCAGTAAGACTAAACGCCCGTCAGCTTGTTTTGTACATCCCATTGTCTACAAGTCAGTGCTTTGCTCGTTTGTAATGATGTCTTCAGCATCGCAATTGGAAAGAAG